>NC_139625.1:55383223-55560723 GCF_964638095.1 Poromitra crassiceps | reverse complement strand
GAGGCGACAGCGCTACCGACTGCGCCACCGTACCCCCGATATTAAGATCGTAATTCAACAACTTCCTTACTTACTATCAATAAGCAATAATTAGGAGGTTATTGAGGGAAAACTATTAGTTAATAGCCTAGTAGTATGTTGATCATGCAGAATAAGGCATTAATATGTGCTTTATAATGACTGATAAACAGCCAATATGCTACTAATATGCACGCTAATAAGCAACTAGTTAATGGTGAATATGTGTACCTTAATATCAAGTGTTACCCATTTTACATTTGCCAACTAGTGGACTGCACAGTGGCAACATGAAAACAAGTGGTAGCTGAAGCACTTGACAAAGTTGAGTCATCCTTTAGGTCACTAGGTTTATTTCCCTACTGCAACAAACAAGCAAGGAAACATTTGGTTGCTACGTGATGGATGGCATTTAGTAAGACGGTCCTATTCCCTCATTCCCACCTCCCAGCAATTTCAGCGACGCTCCTCTCCTCTCGTAGCAGCATCGCAGGTCCAGCAGGCGACTTGGGCACAGGATTTGTTCGGCTTGTGATATGAAAGCAAATCAGAAGCAGTGGGTGCATGCTGCATGTGTTCTACTGCAGAGAGAAAGAAGAGAAAGAGAAATATCCAGCCGTGTTTATGTGTAGGCAGCTTTCAGGTTGCACAAGCAAACACTTCAAACTGTGCAGGGAAGTCAAATGTTCTTCCACTTGCACTAATATATACATAAGTAGAACCTCTGAACTTCATATAGGAAGTTGGCACATTCAGTCTTAATAATTACCATTATACAACAGGTAGTTCCGGCCGAGCAATTTGATTGGACAAGAGGGATCCTACGAGTGCCTATATTTCATGATAATGCACTGGCGCTTCACTGTGTGTAGATCACTCCGCTTCACAGCTGCCCTAATCAACAAAATGCTTCACAGCTGTAGAGTAGACAGTAGTAGAGTAGACAGCCTGCAGTTAATTAGGCTGATTAGGCTACATTTTCTGCAAAGGGAAAGCTGGGGGGACTATTTTTGTTGGCGGAGGAATAAATACAGAAATCATCTATTTTCTCAGCTTTTTGTCATTTTTTTAATCAGCTTTGTTTAATAGAACTGTTGTATAAAAGCAATATCACACTCGAGGTCGTGCATTGTTGTCTAATATTGGCACTGCTGTGATTATCTACGGCACTCGGCCTGCGGCCTCGTGCCTGCGACCGAATCACAGCAGTGCCAATATTAGCCAACAATGCACTCCCTCTCGTGTGATATTGCTTAAGTACCAATCCAGCCCATTGCTTTTACTGAAGCACTGAGATTGTATTAGAATAGTAGCTTGCAGTCAATGATTGAGATCCACAAAATATGTTTTGGGGAGGGGGGGTGGGGGTTATGATGTTTCTGTTGTTATTACAGTTTAATATTGGGAAATGGGGGAAATCCTCAGACACCAGTACATTCTGACTTCTAATACCAGTTCCAGTATTCAATCAGTCCCAGTTGGAAGTATTACTGAATGCGAGTCATTCAGTCACCAGTAAATATTTAATGTTTGTATATCCTGTGGAGGGTTTTGCACACAGTGTTTTTGCATGTGGATTTGGAAAATCCACATGCAAAAAAAAAGAGTGAAAAGAGTGAATTCAAACCAAGAAGTACAATGTGTGATATTAACACATATATATATTATATATATTTATATATTAAATGTATCAGAGACTTTGAAGCTATCGGTCTGGGAAGAATTGCCACGTGAACAAGAGGAAGATGTTGAGTGTTTTCTGCATACTTGACTGTGATTGGTCTTATCGGAGGATATGCAACCAATGAATTAATATTCTTCTCGGCACAATCCCACACTCTGGAGGTCAAGAACGCTGAAATTATCCTTCTGCGCTGTTGTCTTTGACTGCTTTACATGAGTCGCCAAGGCAACCGGCGAATGAAATTGCTGAAAGATGCCTACTTTAATTTACATGAGCTCTGTCTGCTGGTCTGATCTCCAGCCTGGTTTGCACCGTGGGGATCCTTACCAAACAACTGCTTAATGGAATTTCTATTTTAAAACGTGTAACTTTCACAACACGTCACGACGAGGGCGCAGATGTCAGCGACAGCATCAGAAGTACAATCAAAGTGATCCAGGCTAAGATTTGACATTTAAAATGTTGTTTTAAGTAAAAAAAAAAGAAGAAGAAGAAGAAAGCAGCAACACTTGTCACACTGTGGTTAGGGATGCAGTGATATGAACATTTTGGCCGATAACTGAAATTAGCATTCCTGTTTATGGCCGATAACCAATATTTACCATTTATTTAATATCAATATAAAAACACGTTTCTATAGTTGGGTTTCCATCCAAAGGTATCGCAAATTTTAATCTAATTTTCAGAAATTCGGCAAAAGAAAATGCGAAATAATGCGCGTTTCCATCCCAAGGCCGTATCTAGCTATGGGCAGAGGTGGGCTAAGCCCACCCAGACATGAGTCTTGCCCACGCAATCAAAAGTTAGGAAGAGATTGTAACAAGCTAAGTGTTAAAGCAGTGTCAGTCACACAATTAGCTGTCAATCACCTCGTGTTTGAGGCTGTCTGCCTCTGCTGATCAGCTGCTAGACCCGATAACGTTATAATCCAAGGGGGGCAGATAGTAAGTGAATACAATTTCATTCAATTGTAGAAGTGAGTTGCCTTAAAGTTAATATCTTAGTCTTCTTCTGTTTACCACGACGGGTATTGTGCTGCCTATTTACCATTATTTGTAGCCCTATTGTGTAGGCTACACGGCATGTCATGTTTTGCAGTGATCAAGTCAAACTGCGTGATTTTGAATGGAGAGACAACGGAATATTGCTAAAATCTGTGTCCACCCACTTTTCCCCCCATTTTCCTTTTATCGATACACCCGACTTTTCCACCTCCCTCAAGTGTGAAAATGTTTTTGCGATATTTGGAGGTTTTTGCAAATTTTGCAGCATTTCCACTGTTTTTTATGCACAAATTGAAATTTCGCATAAAAACAGGGGGATGGAAACCCGACTTGTGATAATCAAATGTACATACTGAAAAACACATGTAAACACTGTGAATTTGAAAAAGTAATGTCTTTCTCTATTTCCAAAGCATTTGGAAAAGCTCATAAATCATAGATTTGCTGCATTGTTTCCTCTCAAAATTAACATTTTGGCAAATGCCGATTGCTGTTATTTTGCTCATTGGACCGAGACCGATATATTAAAACATGACTAACATCAGCCAATACCAATTGCCGATATCTCATGCATCCCTAACTGTGGCCTTGAACTGCAGAGAACTGAGAAGTCATCCGAGAAGCCTACCTGAAGCTTTTATAGTACTAGGAATCGAGCGCACGATTGGCACCCAGCCACGACAACAGCAACACCGGCACCCAGCCACGACAACAGCAACACCGGCACCCAGCCACGACAACAGCAAATCCCATTGTCAATCACGCTGATTGTTCTTTAACCCGCTCACTGCCTCCAAGTCAGCACTTTGGGACGTGCATGCGTACTGTGTGCAGCGGCCAGATTAGCCATGCAGATCATGTTGAGCTATTATCTAGGTGAAGGTATTAGAAGCTGACAGCGTGTGAGTGACGCTGAGGGAAGAAAACAAACAAGGCAGACAAGGACAACATAGAAAGTGAAATTTTTACTACCGCACACAATCAAGTGTGTCTCAGTAAAATGCTTCCCTGCTCTGTTTGTATCTCCTTGCTAGTGGTTTAGCTTCACACTGAGTCATTAGAACAGTGTCCATGATGACATCAGGAGGAAATAACATGTTGGTGTTTTTTGAGTTACAGTTGTAGGTGAAATGTTGATATTGCTGCTTTAACCAAAAGGAGGCAGAGAACTTTTCCATAGGCTTTTCTCAGTATGAGCTTCCTACCAGTAAATACACTTGACTCAGATTAGAATTTGTTCCGTAGATGAATGACAACAGGCTCTGTGTTATAATGAAGCCCCATGACAGCCTGATGTCTATTACATGCCATTACATCACATGGCACTAAGAAGACCTTGACCTCTGGCTGAACTCAGCCAGGATGCTCAGTGATCACCACTATCTCCATCTGTTTTGAAATAATACTAACAACAACAGAGTATTATTACTAGCCACGACAGCGGGGCTGCTATTGTGTGTGTGTGTGTGTGTGTGTGTGTGTGTGTGTGTGTGTGTGTGTGTGTGTGTGTGTGTGTGTGTGTGTGTGTGTGTGTGTGTGTGTGTGTGTGTGTGTGTGTGTGTGTGCGTGCGTGCGTGCGTGCGTGCGTGCAAAATGTGGTCCTTGTAGCGGGAAGTGAACTACCACAAAAACCATTTTGAGTATTTTGCCAGGTGTTTATATGTCTGTCTGTCAGATTTTGCAAACATGATAGCATCAGAAACCATGCAAGATGCAGTCACAAAACTTTACAGGACAGTAGTTGCCACCAAAATGAGGGTCAAATTCCAAAATGGGTAGGATCCCAGCAAGTTCCCTCCCCAACAGACACACACACACTTTACGCCCCTGCCAGGCCCACATTAATTTTGTGTCGCGGCTGGTGTGATCCCATTGTCAGGTGGTCTCTAGTTATTGTTGTTACTTTTGTTGTTATTCGTATTCGTCTGCTTTTCAAAAAGCTAAAAATAAAGAAACTGGCTGGACCTGACTCCGTATCATCCTCTGCCCTGAAGCACTGTGCTGACCAGCTGGCCCCAGTGTTCACTGACATATTCAACACCTCACTGGAGACCTGCCACGTACCAGCCTGCTTCAAAACATCAACCATAATCCCCCTCCCAAAAAAGACAAGGCCCTCTGCACTTAAAGACTACAGACCCATCGCCCTGACATCTGTGGTCATGAAGTCCTTTGAGCGCTTTGTCCTGTCCTACCTTAAATCCATCACAGAGCCACTCCTGGACCCCCTACAGTTCACCTACAGAGCCAACAGGTCTGTAGATGATGCCATAAACATGGACCTCCACTACATCCTCACACACCTGGACAATGCAGGAACCTATGCCAGGATCCTGTTCGTGGACTTTAGCTCGACCTTTGACACGATCATCCCAGCCCTGCTACGGGAGAAGCTCTCCCAGCTGGGCGTGCCCGACTCTATTTGCAGATGAACCACAGACTTCCTGCCTGCCAGGAAGCAGCATTTGAGGCTGGGCAAACATACAACTGACTTTCAGTCTACCAGCACCAGTGCTGCCCAGGGTGGTGTCCTCTCTCCATACTTCTTCGGCCTGTACACCTATAGCTGCCCCTCCAGTCACCAGTCTGTCAAACTCCTGAAGTTCACAGATGATACCACCCTCATAGGGCTCATCACAGATGGAGATGAGTCTGAATACAGGCAGGAGGTTGACCATCTGGTGACTTGGTGCAGTCAAAACAACCTGGTGTTAAATGCTCAAAAGACAGTGGAGATGATTGTGGATTACAGGAGGAACACAGCCCCACCTTCCCCCATCACCTGGGTGACTCCCCAGTCAACACTGTGGAGTCCTTCCGCTTCCTGGGATCCATCATCAGCCAGGACCTAAAATGGGAGCTGAACATCAGAGCTCTCACTAAGAAGGCACAGCAGAGGATGTACCTTGTGCGGCAGCTGAAGAAATTCAAAGTGCCAAAGGCAACGATGGTGTACTTATACACATCCATCATTGAGACCATCCGTATGCTGCTGCCACTCTCAAGAACATTAACAGACTGCAGCGCATCATCCACTGTGCTGAGAAGGTGATCGGATGCAGCCTGCCATCCCTCCAGGACCTGCATGCAGCCAGGACACTGAAGCGGTCTCGTAAGATCATGGCTGACCCGTTCCACCCTGGCCACAAGCTCTTCAAAACACTTCCCCTTGTCAAGAGACTGAGGTCTGTCAAGACCAGAACCTCTTCACTCATTACAAGTATTATAGCCGCTTCTCCTACCAGAACTTTACACCATTAGATTACTCTTCTTAACTACATCATGCACTGCTTACTGTAACTCATATTTAATCTAATGCCAATTTAACTCGGACTGTAAATTCATGTAAATTCACTATTTAACGCCTATTTAACTCAGACTGTGAATTCATGCAAATTCAATGTAAATTCATATTTAATGCCTACTGAACACTCCTCCACTCATGTATATATTGGACTGCACTTGCAACGTTGTGATTTGAAATGACCGCTACGCTGCATAATGACACTAAGACAAATTCCTTGTATGTAATCTTGCATATTGTGGCAATAAAAGTTCTTCTGATTCTGATTAATAGTGTAGCCTCATATGAGAACTTTCATATAGTAATTGAACATGTATTGGTATACAGACAGATTTTATTATGAGAAAGGTTCACTGCAAAAAATATTAAAGGACTTATCTTAAAATGCTAAGTTTTCTGGCTGCCTTAAAAATGGTAAGTTGACTAATTAATTGAACTTAAGACAGTAAGTTAAATCAATCAATCATGCTGACAACTGACAAGACTTTATTTGAATCCAGTAGTTGAGGAGCTGCATTCCAGTGTTGTTTATCACTACAGAGGTTTTGTCAGTTGTTCATGTATCACATGATTATTAGGCCTACTACCCTACACCATTTGGCATCAAGTAGGCAATGCAGCTGACTCTCTACACTGATGCAAGTGCAGGGAGTGGACACTACTTGCAGTAATGGGGGGTGGTAGAGATTGAGCTCGATACTGATTCTCATCATAGTTGTCATTTATTTGTTTATTTTTTTTTATCATAAATTGACCTATTATTCACCCCCACAAACATAATAAGTCTCCATCTAAAACCAGAAGAAAGAAGAGTTCCTGGAGAGTTAAGCCAAAGACAATGCTTGCTGGGAAGTCTGCTAATAATGTTTCTAATAAAGTTTCAGATCGGTTTAGTGAATGCTCCTTGGTATACTGATATTCTTTCAACTCAGAATTTTAAGTCACACAAGACGTGAACTCATGATTATGTCATAAGCAGCTGCAACAAAGGCATCTACTGATTAATTAGTTGATTTCACTATTTTACACTGAGTTTTTAACAAGCTATTGTTTTAAACAAGGACATACAAAATACATTGCATAGCTTATGTCTCGGTGACTATTAAACTGCCTATAAATGCTGCCTGTCTGGAGTTATGCTGCCTTCAAGTCATGTCGGAAATGTGGCAAGCGCGAATTGAGCACATATGAATGACCTAACAATGTTATAAATGTGACAGTTTTATATATATATAATAATAATAACAGGAGTTAGAAGTTGGGAGCCATTATTATTATTATTATAGGCTATAGGCTAATTGGCTATATTTGGGTTCTTTTTTAGTTTTTGGGTGTAGCCTATAACAATATCTATCAATTTAAGCATTTCTGCAGTAAAATATTTGTATACAAAAAACCATTTCATATAGCCTATAGGCATAGCCTATAGGCTATATGGGAGGGAGACCTTACAGAAGAGGAAAAACATTGGGTAACGCTTTAGAATACAGCCCGCAAATAACCATGTAACTACAGGGTAACAAGACTGTACTTATATTGTAACTACAGGGTAACAAGACTGTACTTATAGTATAACTACAGGGTACCAAGACTGTACTTATAGTATAACTACAGGGTAACAAGACTGTACTTATAGTATAACTACAGGGTAACAAGACTGTACTTATAGTATAACTACAGGGTAACAAGACTGTAGTTATAGTGTAACTACAGGGTAACAAGACTGTAGTGATCCTCAATGCCGATAAGACCAAGGAGATGGTGGTTGACTTCAGGAGGGCCCCCTCACAACCTCCACCTCCGCTCACCAGACGGCAGCACTGTGGAGAGAGTCTCCAGCACCAAATTCCTGGGTGTGATCTTGTCAGACGACCTGACATCGTCGACCAACACATCGGCCATTGTGAAAAAGGCCCAACAGCGGCTCTACCCACTCCGCAGATTAAAAAGGGCAAGCCTCCCCATCCCAGCTCTAATCACCTTCTACAGAGGTACCATCGAGAGCATCCTCATATACTGCATCACCTCCTGGTTCGGGAACTGCACAGCAGCCGAGAAACATCAGCTGAACAGGATCATCAAGACGGCGGGGAAAAGCATCGGCTCTCCTCTCCCCTTCCTGCTAGAGACTTTCCATCAACGCTGCATTAAGCGAGTCTCTAACATCATCAGAGACCCCCAACACCCGTCCTGCAGCCTGTTCACCCTCCTGCCATCCGGGAAAAGATACAGGAGTATCAAAGTCCGAACAAGCAGGATGACAAACAGTTTCTTCCCCCTGGAGGTGTGAACCATGAACTCGCTTCACCCCCCGCAAATACGGCCACTGCCCCGTATTGCCCACTAACTTGCACTGGTCACTTCAACAAGTAGCTGCTGTTGTGTGTGCGTGTGCGTGTGTGTGCATGTGTGTGTCTGTGTGTGCGTGTGTGGGTATGTGCATGTGTGGGTATGTGCATGTGTGTGCCCTTATATTTTTTATTTACATTATCGCACTTTAAATGTGACACTTGCACTACGTTTTTTATCCCAGATTTATTTATTTTTATTCTACCATGGCCCTCGTGTAATGCTGTGTTAATCTAGAATTGTTTTATCCCTTTAAGTAGTAGCCTTTTACATAGAATGTGTTTTTCTCACCTAAAGTTCCTTGTATTTACTTTAGTCTCGTCTGTCTAACTAAAGCGCCCGGCCTGGTTTTGCGCAGCCACCACTTGGAGCCTTGCCGTCGCCGAGCGGTGACAGCGAGACTGTGCATACTCTAACATAACTTGTCCAAAACGTTATCGTTATGTCGTTTACCAAGAACTTGCAATCATGTCAGTGGGGGAACATTTTATTGTCCCTCCATTTCAAAACTCATTCTGGTGAGCCTTCAGAAGGCTTTGCTAGATGAGGGACAAGGACGTTAAATGAGGAAATGGCATTTCCTCATTCCTCACAACAATGAATTGACGGCGCAGTCACATTTTCGAGGAGCTGCACGCCCCCTACGCCGAGCTGCGCCGAGAGGACGCCCAGCTGCGGCGACCCCCTCGGCGCAGTCAGCACCGCCGATTTCGCTCGAGCATAATTTGCGCTAGTTGGCACTGCTTATTCTAATGAGGTACAATTTTTGTCTTTGTTGTATGCAAGTATGACAAAAATGACAATAAATGAATCTTGAATCTTGAGTTATAGTATAACTACAGGGTAACAAGATCTGTACTTATAGGGTAATTATGGGTACCTTACCTGTACTTATAGTGTAACTATGGGGTACAAGAAGTGAATTTAGCCTGTAACTACAGGGTAACAAGATCTGTACTTATAGGGTAATTATGGGGTACCACACCTGTACTGACAGGGTAACTATGGGGTTGCGGGCTGTATTCTGAAGCTGTGTCAATTTGCCCACACTTACATACTATGGTGTGGTACCCTGTACTTGGCCTGTAAGTGCAGAATTGGTCCCCTGCTTTAGAATACAGCCCGCGCCCCTGTAGTTGCACTCTAGTTACTATGTAAGTGTGGGCGAATTGACACAGCTTCAGAATACAGCCCGCACCCCTGTAGTTACACTATAACTACAGGTGCGGTACCCTGTAATTACCCTATAAATACAGATTTTGTTACCCTGTAGTTATACTATAAGTACAGTCTTGTTACCCTGTAGTTATACTATAAGTACAGATCTTGTTACCCTGTAGTTATACTATAACTACAGTCTTGTTACCCCGTAGTTATACTATAACTACAGTCTTGTTACCCCGTAGTTATACTATAACTACAGTCTTGTTACCCCATAATTATACTATAACTACAGTCTTGTTACCCTGTAGTTATACTATAACTACAGTCTTGTTACCCTGTAGTTATACTATAACTACAGTCTTGTTACCCCGTAGTTATACTATAACTACAGTCTTGTTACCCCGTAGTTATACTATAACTAGTCTTGTTACCCCATAATTATACTATAACTACAGTCTTGTTACCCCGTAGTTATACTATAACTACAGTCTTGTTACCCCGTAGTTATACTATACAGTCTTGTTACCCCGTAGTTATACTATAACTACCCCGTAGTTATACTATAATTACAGTCTTGTTAGTTATACTATAACTACAGTCTTGTTACCCTGTAGTTACATGGTTATTTGCCGGCTGTATTCTAAAGCATTACCAAACATTGTTGTGTTTTGTTCTACCTCCGGTAGGGTATCTTTTTGACAGTGTAAAGGCATATTATTAGTCACTAGGCTATTGTGGATGTGGATCAGTCGGTCATGGCCAAATCAGCCCGCTCCTTATGTGATGATGTGATCATCGCTGCGCTGCATACTTGCACTAAGTCAAATTCCTGTAACACTCACTACTGTATGGCTAAACAAATTAATGTTGAAACTTATGCCTGCGACCAAATTATCAGCTTGATCGCATGTGCTTGATCTATAGTATGCTATATGATAAAAACTATAAACCTACTACATCAGATTTGGACTGACTCCACTCGGGGACATACCCTGTCACACCTACCGTGCTTTACCCAAATGGCGCCCATGGGTGCACCTCAGATTATAGGCTATAGCCCTTAATAGGCAGATTTGATTTCCTTGCGCAATTTAGCAGAAAGTGTGTCGCTTAGCAACCGGTGTTACTGCTCAAGAACTAGCTAGGTCTACTGCATGGCTAAATATGCAATTTCTGCAACTATTTGATGAGAGCGTGAGCCGCAGGACGCAGTGGTGTGCGGAGTTTTTAGAACAGCCTTTCCTTTCCTTTGCTTTATTCGTTCACTCCACACGCACAGTTCACAGACCAACACAGGTCAAAGATCTGCCTAATGCAGTGAAAATTACACCTATTGACTTTGGAAAGGGTGACAGATGTGGCAAGTTGAAGCACATTTGACGTGTTCACGTTATGAGCAAGCAGCACCCAGGGGCGACTGGTCACCTCAGGAAACCCCCTGCACATGATTTTCCGCCGATTAGCCTACGCTATACGCGCAGCTGAAACTTTTTAATGGAGCCAACTTTTTTCTTTCTTTTTGCATAATATATAGATCCGCGGTAAACCGCTTCAGAGAGCTCAGTGTATAACCAGTTGTGGTAGGCTAATACAGATTAAAATAGGAACCAACCATACCAGATTGGATTAGATTTAATGCACCATTTCATATGATAACGCAACGTGTCATATTCTGGGCGCCGTGCCCTTGGTGGTCCGAATTACTTAGCCCACATCACTGAAATTCCTTTGAAGCAGCCATGGTGCGCTGTTGTAGCCTAGTATGCCTATAACGGACCAGATTAATTTGACCATTAAAATTGATAGTTTACAGGGCTATGATTTCGTGCCATTCGTGGAGCGCCATGCCTTCTCCAAATTACGCAGAATACGTTTCTACTAAATAACGCAAAGAGTCGATTATACAACAACACAGCATGTCCAATCACTTTCAATCGTGTTTATTGAAAGGAACAATAGCAGTTTAAACCAATTGTGTGTTATTGAGCTGCCATCATGTGGTGGATTGAACAGGGCGTGGTTGCATGCCGACAGCCTCTCCTTCATTTCCATATTCCTCTGGGCTATAACCAGGACAGGTGCGGATGTCAAATTCCGGCCCAGGGAGAAAAAAACTAGAGAACCTGGACCTATGCTGCACCCTTAAACCTCCATTTTGAAGCTTTAAGTTTTAATGTGATCATATTAAGTGTTATCAAGCGTAATAGTCGTTACCCTCAGTCTGTGTAGCGGCGCCCGCACGGGCCGGACCGGACCGGGACCCAGTCGCTGTCGAGCTCGGAGTCCGGAGCGCGCGTGAGGGGAGGGAATCCCTCCAGCATCTGACGCTCCTTACCAAGGAAACCCACACGCGCTCTCTGACGCAACTGCCCATTTTAGGAAACATGCGTCAATGGACCATACCAAGTCAAGACACCCAGTGAACTGGACAGCAGCTGGAACTGGACGTCCTTAACGACAAATAATTCTCCAGAGAGAGGCTTATTGTGACTCTGACTAGATGTGTACTAATCGGTTAGTGTCCGCTGGACAAACGCTCGTTACCACGGGGCGGTTCTTTTGCGCTACCTTTACCGAAAACGGCCCCTCTGTGGACGAGGTGGCAACGCCCAGACGTGACGTGAGCCGTGTCGTTGGCGTTGAAAAGCGGTTGCAGTTTCTTCATAGTGCCATTGAAGTGAGTCATCTCTAGGAAGTGCGGTAACGAGGAAAAGAAAAAAGTTAGAACTGTTCCGTGAACAGCCGATAGCAGCGATAAAGTCAGTTAGAAGGCAAGAGGAAAATCTTCTGTAGACTAAGCTCGACTTTAAAGCGAATGTGACTCACCTACAGGCTCACTCGTCTCAGCTGGATTTGACTACTGACTTTAGGCTGAAGTTTACGCACCTGAACGGATCTATAGTGTAGTCTATAGGTAGCCACAAGTAGCCTACCTGGCGGCTCAAGAACAATAGCCTACAAGTATAATATAAAAATAGGGCTATCGAAGTAACACCCAAGGCAGTATTTATTCTGGCAACAGTTGTAAGGATGTTCTACTGATGAGCGTAACTGCACTTTGCCAACACTTCTTGGATATCCAAAATTAACAACAAGGATTTCACTGCGACTTTTTTTTATTCGCTGCGAGGATTTTTATTTTATTTTTTCTTTAAAGGCTTCAAAGCTCCAAATCGTCGTATTGAAATATTCCTCTCTCCTGGATCATGTACCAGGACTACTCCGGGAACTACGACACGTCGTCCCGCGGCAGCAGCACCTCTCCGCCCCAGCCAGAGTCCTTCACAAGCGGCAGCAGCACGATCGGCAGTCCGATCTCTACCTCAAGTTACCAGGTAAGAGACTGCGAGAGAACACGGAGCCACCCGGGTCTAAAAAACGGCGCTGTGCGTGACATTCACACTGCCTGACATATTCGCAATTATTTCAGTCTATACAACAGTAGAGAGCTGTAAGCCTTTTGGTTTGTCCTAGATTTATTTGTTTATCATGCGAACACGCATTTGTACACTATTTTAGGAATTCACCACTCCAGTTTGCTTCGGACAAATAGCCTACAGATTAACCCATTGAGCATTGACACAGATTACAACGGTGACTCAACAGATGTGAGCCCTATCCACACATGGATTTGACTAGGAATATGAACGCATATCACAGTATGATGTTTATTCATTACGCGCGCTGATATATCAATTTTACGCACTGGCTGATGAAATGGCGAAGACGCGCTCCTTTTGCTCACAGGAAAAACCTGTAGCCTATTCACAGGCCAAGTTTGATTATGAAACAGATAATTAGTTTGCAACGTGGTGCAGTCAGCATTTCAGACCTCTTAAAGCTCGTGTTGTGTTTATACTTGCCTACTGAGCTCGGGTTGAATTGGTTTGATATCGTTACGCATTATGTTGACGTTTAGCAGAGAACGGATCCAGAGCCGTGTATGGGATAACGTGCAGAGACATTGACATGGGACATGCATGTGCACACGCACAGATGTTGATTTGAACGGGTTTTGGTGCGGGAGACGCAGACGCGTCTCTCATACACCCTCGGGGTCGGGGACCTTCAACCATTTGAGCCTGGGATTTCATTTCCACATGTCGGTTCACGTAGCCTATACAGTAGGCTAGCTAGGCTACCTACCCCCTTTATCTGTGTTCCGTTTCCCATTCACTCACAACCAATAAGCTGAAGACGATTTTATGATTGTTGGGTATCTGGCGCCCGTGCATGGCACCATGCTGGGATCGGATTTTACGCACAAACGAGAGGCTACCACGTGCCATAAATGCAACAAGCAATGTGCGGACATGCACAAGGAAGCACCGGCGCTCATGCCTTGCTCTGAGCCCATGTTTAGGGGTTATACTCATCATAAGCCTATTTAAGGCAATTTTAATAAAGGATAACGTCCGTCAAAGGCATGTTGTGTTGCAAATACACGTTCCAGATCCGTTATGATCCATCATGGCAGATACCTCTGTTGGTACAGGATGATTATAACACGGTAGTTACGGAGTCAGATTGGAGTATGCTTTTAGATGTGCCTCATTTCGCACATGGCACATTTCCTCCAGTGGGAAGCGCACCGAGACGGGGAGCGCAGCGCTGCACTCCCCGTCAAACAGTTTGATAGTCAAAGCTATGTTTTAACAGCCATCCATTGAATGCATGGCCCTGCTTTCATCACGGGGGGGGGGGGTCATCTAGGCTACCGATGTATGGTTAAAATGAGAGCGATATCATAGCTTACTGCAACAATGGCTGCAACTTAAAGTAAAGATGACGCCCCTATGAATCCGGGAAGAGGCCAGCTGTTGCGCAGTGACTTCTATGGAAAAAGCCTTATCAAGCACACACGCAACACGGTAAACGACTTTGGCTCATATGACTCCACCTCCCTATAATCACATCTTGGCTGCCTGTTGCCTATTACAGCGGACCTGTAGTTTCATAAGCTCTTGGGCAACATGGAGAGTGGATTTTTCCCCCAGACTGACTTGTGAGATGTTTTGGCCGGGGACACTGCATGTCTTCCTGTGCAAGTGCTGAACAGTGCCAAGCCAGTCAGAGAGAGAGAGAAACGTTTTTATTCTGATAAATAAACCACAGCGAAAATGAAAAGAGCACATTAAAGATTTGTTTATGTTTCAGCCAATAAATTAATATTTTAGCTTTAAATAGGCCTACCCTGCAGGAACACACCACATTATGTTTTAGCATATATAGGCCTATTTATGATTCCACGTAATTTTAATACCATTGTTGATGTTCTGCAAACCAAACCACACCAATATATTTGCAAATTATGTATTTTGTTTGTTTGTTTGTTTCCCCCAAAAGTGACCAATTCTGACTCTTTTATTTTGAAGGCGAACTGGAATTCCCGTCTCATTCTGGCTAAACGTCTGGCTTGATAACAGCTACAGCTGGCTGCTTCCCACTTCTTTACTGGAACTGACCGCGTTACGCATGTGGTTAACAAATCCCATACACAATGACTCACCAGACAAACAAAGTAGTCCTAACAGTAGACTACCGGGATATCCGTCGGAAAGTCGGGAATAAGGCGACAGGGACGTGCGTAAATTACGTACACGGGCACCCGCGTCTCCCAGCGCGTCTGCTTCTCCACTCCAGACAGATGAAGTAACCCTAACCTGTTGAAACTTGTTCATTAGTCTAGAGAACAGTGCTCAGGGGGGGGCAAAGTGGTTAATTTAACTAATTTACTGAAATGTATGAAGATGATCGTCCTTTACCATAATAACCTTATTTCAGCCTCACCTTGTTTCCCCCCTACAATGTCAACACTTGTACAAATCAATGCTAAATCAACAACTAGCTATAACAAATATTTGCATATGGGCATCCTAGCTCTGTCTTTCTACTTTGGGGGGCTATCACATGAAAAAGTTGGAGAAACCCTGCATTACAGCCATTAGTTTCTTAATGGACAACAGGACATCAAAAGTATATATTTTTTGTCTCCTGCTTTTTTTGTCTCCTGCTTACTGTAGTGTAGTGGAGATGCAGTGGACACCTTGCTTGGGCTTTCCCACATGATTCACAGCTGAGCAGCAGTGACTGTGTCACTGTTCCGCTCCAGGGGTTACATCTGTAAAACGAGACAGTGTTTTGCCTATGTGGATTGAATCATTACTATAAGCTTAAAATCTGGAAAATGTGTTCATTTGATAGGGGCGTGTGCCGGTGTGATTGTGTCGTTAGAGAAATGAGTAGGGCTGAACGATATGCAAAAAAATTCATATGACAGATATTGCTATTGCAATATTAGTGACACTTTCTACCTTTATCAACAATTGCAGCTCCTGCAATTTAGATATTGCACTTGGCCATATTGCGATTTCGATAATATTGAAATTAATTGTGCAGCCCTAGAAATTAAGCAAAAATGGAAACTCCTCTAAAACGCTGCTGCCATCCCACTTTTGAATGTATGATCTATCGCCTCTCACAATTCTCTCTGTCCTCCTCCCTCATTCTCTGCCTTCCAGAAGTACAGGGTGGACATGCCCGGCTCCAACAGTGCCTTCATCCCCACCATCAATGCCATCACGACGAGCCAAGACCTGCAGTGGATGGTGCAGCCCACCGTCATCACCTCCATGTCCAACCCCTACTCGCGCTCCCACCCTTACAGCCACCACCTGGCCAACGGCCCGGGGTTGCTAGGGCACAACACACTGGCCCGGCCCGGCGTCATCCGCTCCATCGGGGACACCAGGGGGCGACGCAAGCGGGATGAACAGGTGAGCAATTGGGGGTGATTTTTTTTCCCAAAGGGGAAAATGGTATTTAATTTAAAATGACATGGCTTCTCATAAATGAGCATCTGTGCCTGATGACATTGTAGGAAAGTAGTCTTCACTTCACAATGTCTTTTCAATATGTTTCTACTGTATGCAAAGCAAGGCGTCTTATTCTTTACATTGGAAGTAATTGAGGGCAAAAGTAGAATTAGAAGCAAAACATAGGCTAATTTTGTTTATATAATCATGCCAAGGCTGTCATAGCAGAACCATGCTCTCTGAATACTTGTTATTCTGCTCACAGCCATCCAGTAGTAGCCAGGTCTTGTTTATACTCCTCTGCTCCACTTCATATTGATCAAAGTGTGTGCGTGCGTGCATGTGCGCATGTATGTGTGTGACCAACAACTCACCTGGTGTGTTCCTCCACTCCTAGCTGAGCCCAGAGGAGGAAGAGAAACGGAGAGTGAGGCGTGAGAGGAATAAGTTGGCCGCGGCCAAGTGCCGCAACCGCAGACGCGAGCTCACAGAGATGCTGCAAGGGGTGAGTGGAAACGCCGCCCGCATCTTCATCGACAAACAGACCGCAGATCAGTGCATATGGTGGGACATCTTGTTCCTCATTATGCAGCATTCACACTGCTAGATAACACTGCACCAAAATCACAAGAATCTGGAGATATCTTCTGGATCGAACATGGAGATTTTTTTATATGCTTTATGTCAGGCCATATTTGCCTCATATAGTTTACTCTGTCCAGATGCATCTAATGTTATACAAATTAAATAAAATATCCGAATATGCCCTCATATGTGGACTCAGTATTTGGATAGAATATGAAATCTGTGGCATATCATCACTGTGACACCAGAAATGTGATGTGTGTAGCATTCAAATTATGGCATGAGTCACAGTATCAAAGTAGTCCCAGTCTGAAGATACTGTAAGATGCTCCAGATATGACATTTTACAATGCCATGATCGGAGAGTATCCAACATGGATTTCATCATATGGGTCATAGTTCGAAATATCCGGGCAAAACCAACATCAGATTCTGGGATATTTTGTGCAGTTTAATAGACAGAGTTTGGGATTCTATGCATGTGTCAGATTAGATGTCCACCTGTACAGCAGACAGAGAAATGTCAAACAAACAGAATTTATTTTGTGAGTTGGACTTGCTATTGTATGCAATTATTGCAAATATCACTCAAAAATGTAACGGTCTCTTCCTTGGCCCATGCTACACCATGCTACACCCTGCTACACCATGCTACAGTATGCTACACCATGCTGCACCCTGCTACACCCTGCTACACCATGCTACACCCTGCTACACCATGCTACACCCTGCTACACCCTGCAACACCCTGCACCAAGTCTAATGAAAATCGGCCCAGTAGTTTTTCTGTAATCCTGCTAACAGACAGACAGACAGACAGACAGACAGACAGACAGACAGACAGACAGAAAGACAGACAGCACAGAAAACATAACCTCCTTGTTGGAGGTAATAATAATTGTAAAGCAGTTTGCTAGAGAGAGAACACAGTACATGGGAGGAGAAACGATATCCATACTTGTTCATAAGCCTGACTTGATTGCAGGCTAGTGATGGGTGAATGAACTCCACACCTACTAAATTTACAACCCCGTGTTACTGGTTTGACTCTCGCTGCGTCTCGGAGTGCGAAGTCTCGCTGAAAGATGACGGTCCGATGAAAAGCTTTTTGTCTGGAGCAGCTGTAGACAGAGGTAGGACTGTCTCGCAAACCCTGCCTGGCAGACAGTAGCCATCTAAATGGATTAATTAGCTCAATTACAGTGAGGTTGAGCTTGTCGGGCCGAAAACCCAAGGAAAGGAATGTGCTGTAGGCAGCTGTCTCTATGAATGCAGGACATTTTGTAAAGGGGCAAATTTCTCCTCCTCTCCACATACAGACATGCCATGCATGCGTGCGCACATACACACACACACACACACACACACACACACACACACACACACACACACACACACACACACACACACACACACATTGCTTCCAGGGAAAAAACGCCCTTCCGTCTTCACACGTCTGTTTGCTAAAAGTCCAAATAAGGAAGCTTTCCAACTAGGTGAAAGAGCGATCGATCTGCAGCTTGATTGACTGATATCATTCCTTAATGTTTTACTCCTAAGTTTCATGTTGAACACCTCCTCCCTTGGCTCATTGTTGCCAACTTCCTCATACCTTTGCCCCTGAGTCAAAGTTCTCAGACAGCATGTCAGCTATTATCATTGTGTGTCTGCCTGACAGTCTGTCTAGGACCAGGACTGGGTTTTTTTCTGCCTTTGTCTTCTGGGGCTCGTGATGACACACTGTTAGAGGTTAGGGGCATTGGTTTTATGTTAGATCTCGTATCTCTACGAGACAAAATACAATGTATAGTCACACAAAATACAATGTAGTCACACAAAATACAATGTATAGTCACACAAAATACAATGTATAGTCACAGTCCCCAGACAAAACTTTGAGCAAGACCCATATGCATCCAGAAGCCTTAAAGATGACAAGTTGTAGCAGTGTAAATGGGCAATGGCAAATGCTTGATTTCATGTGCTGATTGTAGAATTTGTACTGCTTTCTTTGTTAACTTCTCTACCATGTCTGCTCTGCTGAGGAAACAGTGCCCTCTTTTGGTGCTTTAAGGGAATAGTTGTACTGTCTGACCACCTGATGGTGAAAGCAACTGTTGATGTTTTGTTAATATAACTGTCGATTATTCAATCATGTTTAGTTTTTAGATTATTTTTGTGTGGCTATGATGAACTTATCTTGACATTTTTCTCACAGAATTAGTCATACAAACGGTTGATTCAGATAACCTGCTCATACTTGTGTGCGTGCGTGCAGGAGACTGAGCAACTGGAGGAGGAGAAAGCGGATCTACAGAAGGAAATCGAGACCCTGCAGAAAGAGAAGGACAAGCTGGAGTTCATGCTGGTCGCCCATAATCCCGTTTGCAAGCTACCTGCCGAGGAGCGCCACCAGGGTGGGCACCAACACCCCCACCACCAGCAGCATTGCGCCCCCCTCCCCCTCACCATGCGCTCCAACATGGCCGCCCGGGGCAACGCGCACAACCCAGTGGTGGTGAAGCAAGAGCCGGAGGAAGACCAGGACGACAAGCGGCAGCGCTCCGTCATCAAGCCCATCTGCCTGGGCGGTGGCGTGGGCGTGTACTGCGACGGAGACAGCCTCAACACGCCAGTGGTGGGGGCGTCCACGCCGGCGTCCACCCCCAGCGCCCCCAGCCTCATCTTCACCTACCCCAGCATTCTGGAGCCCGAGAGCCCCTCGCCCTCCTCCGAGTCCTGCTCCAAAGCCCACCGGCGCAGCAGCAGCAGCGGAGACCAATCCTCAGACTCCCTCAATTCCCCCACCCTCCTGGCTCTCTGAGCGGCCACGGGTGGTAACACTTTGGCCGATGGCAAAGCTTAAAAGAGCGACTGCGTGCCCCCGCCCTCTCCCCCGCCCACACCTCCACCCTAGTGTCTTTAAAAGACCCAAGAGCACATTCAAGAGTCCAGACCAAGCTGACCATGTGAGATCTGTTTGCCTCGCACAGGGAGACCCCACAAGGGCTACGCCGCTTGTTTCTTCTTGTTCCGCTTCAGTGTACTTTTTTCTTTTGATATGTACGAGTGTGCACGCCAACCTGACA
Source organism: Poromitra crassiceps (assembly GCF_964638095.1). NCBI lineage: Eukaryota > Metazoa > Chordata > Actinopteri > Beryciformes > Melamphaidae > Poromitra > Poromitra crassiceps. The sequence goes on along the minus strand of NC_139625.1, from coordinate 55,540,711 downwards.
AGTGTCGTCCCTTCTCCATTTCAACTGCTTGAGTGTCAACTTGTTTACTGAACAGATGCTTTTGAAGTAAGAGGTGCCTCGATCAGGGGGCAATTGTGCTTTGAGGCAACGAGACAACCAGAGAGCGAGTTCAATATATTTTTTGAAAACAATGCTAGAAAGCCATGTGGACAACACTTGCACTCTGCCAAGATCAATCAACAAATCACTAAACGAGGTCAGCATTTTTCCGGAATTTCTGGAGAGAGATGCAGACAATGAGCAAAGACTTGCTCTCATCTTTTTAGATTTGTCCTTCATATGCCAGAAACGTGGACCTTGATTCTGGGATCGCTACAAAGAGTGTGCTCCTAAACCATTTTGACGTTATTTCCATCTCTTTAATTGTATTTATGGACTGTGTTGATACATTTTACAAAGTGTTTTGTTGATACATTGTCCTCTCCTTAACTGCCTGTAGAAAAGCAACATTGTTCGCCACAAGGTGAAGCAGGAATCCTCAGTGTTGCAAAGGATACGAGCCAATTTTGAGTCAATGCCTAGTTCCTCAATACTCTATACCTTCTATTTTGCCATAGCATTGACGGCTTGACTTTACAGTAGTATTGATGTGCGTTTCCTCAGTGATCTTGTACCTGAACTTTACAATGTTTAAGACAAAGTGTATGTGATTTACATTGATGTCAGGGATATCTCTCTAATGTGTAGTAGAACCCCATCCTTAAGCGTATTGCAGGAACGCTGGCCGACGTTACGGTCTAGCAAAAGGGTTGCAGTGGAGTGTGGAGGGAAGAAATTAAATTTTGTCATGTCGGAAAAGTCTCTTTTCGCCTTGACATTTCAAAGACATTCTGCCAACATAGAAATTTTAACTAAACCCTCCTTAGCTGGATTCTGTAGTAGTCCTCAGATTTTATTTTGCTTGCTCTACATTCTCCAAATAAGGGTCTTTACCCTTTTCAACATTGCCTCTCAAGGCAGGTCAGGTTTCAAAAGCCAAAAAGGGTTGTATATTACACATGTAATCCTGTAATCTGTTAGATTACACCTGTAATCCGTTAGTCTTTGTGTGAAGGAGAAGTTTTGCTCAACTTTTGAAAAAGCCACTGTGGTCTAGACTGCCGCCATCTGGCAATGATGTCAACCCTGTTTATAACTTTGTTTGTAAATCTGTCAGTTTTAGTAAAGAAACAATGTTAAATTCAACTCAAATGTGCTGATTTATGGGCATATGAACATACTGTATGCCAGCATCCTAGGTACTTGGTAGAAACTTTGTCACTAGTGGAAGCCTTACTGGCTTTGAAACAAGGGCCAGGCATGGAAACTAACATTTTTGACCATTGGAAAGAAGACTCTCTACAGCTGGCCTGAGATGAAAGAGGGGACACCTTGAGAAGATGTAATATTTCTGAAGTTCTATGAAGCACTTCTTTTTCATGATGTTGTGTGTGCATCTTAAAGGGACGAGGGGTTTAAATACCATGCACTGAGAAGGATAGAACAGCGATATTTGGGGCTTATTTGTTTACTTCAAACATTCCTTATAAGGTCAGGGGTCAAGGGGTCATATTCTTTGCTATAACCCTCTTTTTTTTTACCCCCGGAATAGAAGATGGGGTCAGAAGACTTTTGTTGTGCTGGATGCAGCAAATGGACTTTGCAAACGCTGCTGTTGTTTCAAATGAACATGTCACGTATTTATCTTTTGATGATGTTAACGTCACTGGTTATGACATTGTGCGGATGTGACGGGGAAACACCGGTCCTGCATTGATGGCATAAGACATAAGATGATATCCAAAAACATTGTCGTGGGCAAATCTGATTATGTCTATGTAAAAAAGAAAATCTGGACCCCTAGAAACACATAGGAAAGCCATTGACTGTAGATCTTCTACTGTATGTCATCGACTGTCTGTCACCTGTTTTCAACTACTATTACTTATTTTCCAAATGCTTTAACTGTTTAAATTAGTCAAAATGAATAAAAACAGCAATATGTATAGGAGTGTTTGTTAATTTAAATCAATAAAAATAAACATTTTCATCTTGGAATAGCCCTATTTTGTTAATGAGAATGTCATGTTTATTGCACATACATAAAACAGTAATTCAGTTGTACTGCATCCTGGTGGCTTACCTGGTAACACGTGTAGAGACTCAGTCCAAATGAAGGCAAAATGCCCCCAAAAGAATCTAAAAACAAACAAGAGTTTTACCAAACAAAGATGCCAGCACATTAGATGCTGGAGGTGTCAAAATGGAATCAGTGATATGATATGAACAAATGACAAAGCTGGTCAGTATACTGTTGCTTACAGATTTGATTTGATGGAATCCTGAAGATGATTCATCACATTTCTCTTTTTCTTGGTTTGGCATTTCCGGCAGAACCACCTTCGCATTTTTGTCTGCAGAATCTGAAATGTCATCTCGCAAACAGCGCACACTTATTACGTAAGGCATATCCAAATAGACAGGAGGGCAGGGCTTCACTGTTTTTGTTTAAACGACTTGTCTTTAAGTAGAAAATCGACAAGCTGCTTGTCACTCAGAAGGAGGGATGTTGTGATGTGGGGCTTTAACTTATGGAGACAGATCCAGTGAGCTGGACTCACAGCGAGGGTGAGAATATCCAGCTCAACATTGTGACCATGGAAAGTGCTGAATGAAACCTGAGGGACATACATGGATATGCTTGTCCAGCTTGGGAGGAAAAGATCTGTCAGATCATCCAACTCACACTTGTGATGACCTCTGCACATAGAAGAGTATAGAGAATATGGGCTTCAAGTTGAGCATTCTTAACTCTAGAATCTAGATGTTCCATCCTTCCAGTAAAGTGGTAAAGTACATTGTAATTTTCTTGGTCAAAGCTGCCATATTACAAGTCTTCTTGCTGAAGAGGGGTGAGTCATCCCCATTCTCCAGTTTGCAATGCCACTCCGTGTCCATATGAAGCAAGGCTTTGCTGACTGAGTCATCCCAGTCATATATGAATGAATGAATGAATGAATGAATGAGCTTTATTTGTCATTGTCACAAAACAAGTTTTAAGAACAACGAAATTGAAGCAATCCCCTATGTGCGTTTAGACAAGACAATGAGTTAGGTAATAAAGATAATGGTATAAAAGTACCGAGGTAATAAAGGGTAAAGTGTCTAGTGTATCACAGTATGAGGTAATAAAATAAAAATAAAAAGTAAAAAGTGTCTAGTGTCAGGTTTGTTCTGTGTACACTCTATATACATTCCACTTACATTCCCCTTAGCATCTTGCACAGTCTTATATACATTAAGCATCGACATTGAACTTGGTTCTGTGTGTACATTCTTGAACATTATATGTAGGCCTACATATACTTATTATTATTGTATATTATTCTATATATATCTATATATATATATTCTACATGTACAGTCTACATACAGTATATCTAAGATAACTGTGTTAGGGCATGTTGAGCGCAGCTATGGCTCTTGGAAATAAACTGTCTCTGAACCGGCTCGTTCGTGCCCTCATTGCTCTGTAGCGTCTGCCTGAGGGCAGCAGTTCAAAGTGGCAGTGCCCGGGGTGGGATGGGTCTTTGAGGATGCTATGGGCTTTCCTGAGACAGCAGGAGCTGTACAGGTCAGCCAGGGAGGGGAGGGGGCAGCCAACGATCTTCTGGGCGGTGGGCCGCTGGAAGTCACTTTAAGCAGGGGGTGCTGGGAGGAAGGGACTCCCGGCAAAAAAAAAAAAAAATTGACGTTTTTTTTTTTACATTTTTTTTGCCATATTTAGAGGAATATCTCATTTTAAATTAACATTAGGATACTGTTGTGATGTAATTATTCAGTATTTTCTCCTTTTCTCATTCATTCAGAGCAAAGAGGGAGATATATAGCATGATGATAATGCTCTATATCTCCCTATTTGCTCTGAATACACCAGTTAACATGACACAGACTTAACATGATAGAAATATTATCAGCAAACTTAATGACTAGACTAATTATTCTGATCTGAATGGCATATATCAAGAAACATTGACTCCTCTCTTTGCTGTATAGTGGGAGGTGCATTTTTGAGTAGGCTATTAAAATAGCATGTCAAGTTCACATTTCTTTATTGCCAGATTAAACGATTTGTATTGGTTGTTCAACACAACATGTGCGTGCATGCGCGCTTCTTCTTCTTCTCTAGCCTACAAGCATGTAACTTCCTTGATTCTTATTGTTGATAATTCTATTTAAATAGGTTACATTTTCAGTATATCAATAATGCAATCATTTCCCGAAACATTCTTAAACAAGAAAGGAACATAGTGCACTGCAAAATATTTTTAATTACATTTGTAAAAAAAAAAGGGAAAAAATCTAGGGGGTGCCCTGGGTGTTGACGACTCTCTGGAGCGCCTTCCTCTCCGCGGCTGTACAGCTGCAGAACCACATGCAGATACAGTACGTGAGATGGAGCACCGGTAGAAGGAGACCAGCAGTTCCTGTGCGAGCTGGTTGTTCCTGAGTACTCTCAGGAAGTACAGTCTCTGGTGTGCCTTATTGATGGTAGCAGTGGTGTTGGTGCTCCAGGTCATATGTGTCAGTATTGTGAGTGAAAAGTACATTAAAAAGACAGATCGGTCTGTCAGGATTTTAATTCTGAATAAAAGTGCATACTTCTTCCAGAATCGGCCATTCAACCCAGAGTGAGGTTAACGAGAAGCACATTGGCCTTGACCTGAAGGGTACATGCTAATCTAGCTGTGGGTCCATTGTCATTGAGTGCCAATGACGACTATAGTCGTCAATTCGGATAGTAACGTAGAGTGCCAATGACGACTAAAGTCGTCAATTGCGTTTTTTGACGGTGGGACGTGGATCAAAGCCAGATCCATCTCCTGTAAAATTTTGGGGCATGTTGAATGTGTATAACCTATTTTACCGACCCATTAGGTGGCGACAGTGCTCTCCAGATTAGAGAAAGTTGAGTAAAAAACAGAGAAGAAGTCGTTATGGAAATGGAAACGGCATCGGTATGCATCGATATGCATGAAGCATAACGTTAGCTGTGCCTGTGAACAGCAGTCAATCTGCTGCCACAATTGAGCCCCTCCGTCTCCGCTGCGATAGCCCCTCCATATGATTTAGTTGCCGACACCAGCGTCTTTCTGAAAAGTTACATTATTCTCAGCTGGGAGCCGGCGACACGCTGTGAAAAAGCGGGGTGCAGCACACTTTTCAGTGCAGAGCAAACGCAGAGCAAACGCAGCAGAGCCACCAGAGACACTCCCACGGAGGAGGAGGAGGGGGGTGGGGCACGCAGGGCAGCATACAACCATTGACAGTAAACACAGACCCAGACAGCAGGCTCGATGGACAGAGACAGGCAAACAAGCTAGAATATCTGATGCCCACCAGCAGTAAATCAAGACCAGCAAGAAGGTGTAGGGTCTGCGCACGCAGGGGCCAGCGCTGCTGGTTGCAGCTAAAAAATATTATTTGGCCAAACAAAATTCCTTTGTTTTCACTGTTTTATTGAAGGAAATTATTTTTGAGGTGTCATTACATCAGAAAATATTAGCTTCAGAGTCAGTGATGTGCTTGAAATGCTTCATTTCACAAAAGGCTGAATATCTCAGCTTCTAAATTGAAACGTGTGTTTTTGCTGAAATCCACCTATCTTCTCCGGCTGATAACTAAAGAACGGAAAATGATATCAATAAACTTTTTTTTGCTGATGATAGAAGAGAGTCTCCTCGTTCTTTGTGCGTGTTCGGCGTTTACATAGTAATATCACACAATATTCTGTGGGCCTCGAGATATCACTGAAAACGCTCTGAAACTCTGGCACTGGGAGCGTCCGTTCTCCAAAAGTGGCTGGCACTCAATGAGTTAAACAGACCTCAATGTGGGTTTTGGGTTAAAGAAATTCACCAAGTGCAAAACAAGTGCAAACTTTTTAGACCGCAGCGCTTTTTCCCCATCATGCCCCCCCTTTACCCCCCCAAACGCCCCCCTTATTTCCCCAACCACTAATCCTACCCACCCCTCGAATCCCAACTCTCTAGCACCTTCCTATCCCTATGCCCCCCCCCCCCAAAAAAGCATATCCGTTATCTCTAAGTCAGTTGCTATAACTTTATACAATGCAATATCGATATTTAACCACTAGAGGGTGGTATGAGCATATAATGTCAAATGTGAGACTGTAAAAAAAAAAGAGATCTGCATACTACCTACATAATGCCAGAATAAGCTATATCGAACTATTTCTGGAACATCATAAAATAAATTGATAGCCTATCGTTTACTGTGTGTGTGTGGGGAGTAAACCAAACAAACAAACTGTAGCCTATCTATCTCAATTGAGCATTGAAATATGAGTTTTCTTGAAATGTATTTATTAGGGTAAACCCCTTGAGATGACTCATATCGTTTTCGAAGGGGTCCCAACATAGCTACATTACACTCATTACATAGCAAATAAATTATTATGTACAGGTAATGATTCAGTACTCATAAACTACCGAGTATGATGCACCACTTTACAATACGGTACACAAAAAGAGTAGCCTAACTAATGGACAGGTTGTAGTAATCCAGGGAATCACGTAGAATCCACGGGAATAAAGAGGGAGTCGCTGGGTTATGCAAGTAAAAACCCTGTCTGGTTTATTGCGCGCTCTGCATTCATACTGACAACCCAACATTCCTACATCCGGGTCTTTACATGTGTTCCCACAGACGTCACCGCGTCGCCGCGCGTGTCACAAACTGACCATTGACTAACCATTAACTAATGAGTCATTACTCTAAGGAACTAACAACTAATCATTAACTATATATAGTTAATCATTATAATGATTAACTACTATAGGCCTACTCACAATGTGACCTTAACTAATGATTAACTAATATATTCATGAACTGAAATGTATTAATGGTAACACTTTACAATACTGTAACACAAAAAATGGGTAGATATTGAGGAACTAAACAGGAACTAACCATTAGTTCACAGAGCCAGATTAACACCCCCAGGGGCCCCGGGGCACTGAAGCTCCCAGGGGCCCCCCTACCCATCGTCCGGATGTTTGGATGTTTTTTCGCCATATTTAGAGGAATATCTCATTTAAAATGAACATTAGTATTATACTGTTATGTTATTATTCCGTTGCTGAGATTCAGTTTCTCACTCACTCATAGGCGATTGTAGGCTTTGCAAAGAGGTAGCACCAGCAGGATAAAGATAAAGTCTGACTGGGGGGTTTGTAGGGGGGGCTGTGCCCCCCCTGGACAAAGAAATTTTGTACATTTTAAAGTAAAATGCATGAATCTGATGCACTCTGAGAGCAAAAGGAAGAGGCTAATCTTCACATTAATATCCTCTTCACTGTGCTGTGGCTTTACAATGATGAAAAAATAATTGACATTACATTTCCAATACAAAACAGCAGAGGGTGCCGCAGCACCACAAGCACCCCCACTTCCCGCGCCCCTGGTCACCACTTGCCCACAGGCATCCAATGAGACTAAATCATCAGACTTAATCTTCTTGGAAACACATTTTATTTTGTCCTGATTGGTCTTAGATTTGTGTCATAGTTCTGTGGAGGCCAACATGAGCCCGACAAAAAAAAAAAAAAAAAAAAAAAAAAAAAATTTTGGAGGGCCCCTTCACCCCGAGGGCCCCGGGTTAATGGTAGTTCCTTAAAGATCCTTAATGGTAGTTACTTAAGAACTGACCATTAGTTACCATGTTAATGAACCAGTAAGTAATGATTACTTCCTTAACCGGGCCCCGGTTGCCCTATGGTTAATCCGGCCTTGTAAATGATTAGTTCCTGAATAGTTAATAGGTAGTTCCTTAATGGTAGTTACTTAGGAACTGACCATACCATGTTAACGAACCAGTAAGTAATGATTACTTCCTTAAAAATATATATCTTTTTTATTTCACTAGTTCATGAGTAGTTAATGGGTAGTTCATTAATGACCCTTAATGGTAGTTCCTTAAAGATCCTTAATGGTAGTTAGCCTACTTAAGAACTGACCATTAGTTACCATGTTAACGAACCAGTAAGTAATGATTACTTCCTTAAAAAAAATTCTGCTAGTTCATGAGTAGTTAATGGGTAGTTACTTATAAGAACATACTATTAGTTACCATAGTTGTTACTAGGGAATTAATCATTAGTTCATGCTTACTTCATCATTAGTTACCATGTATGTGCCCCCTCAAGTAAAGCAGGGCTACATACTTAGTTGTTACTAGGGAATTAATCATTAGTTCATGATTACTTCATCATTAGTTACCATGTCTGTGCCCCCTCAAGTAAAGCAGGGCTTCATGCTTAGTTGTTACTAGGGAATTAATCATTAGTTCATGATTACTTCATCATTGGTTACCATGTCTGTGCCCCGTCAAGTAAAGCAGGGCTACATACTTAGTTGTTACTAGGAAATGCATCATTACTTCATGATTATCTTACCATTAGTTACCATCACCCTACCCTATAACAAATAGATAGCTCATTTGGTAGAGACTAATAATCTTGCGTTCTTGGGGCCAAGGGTTCAAACCTCACCTGGAACAACTCTTGTATTTAGTTGTTATAGGTAGGGTGATGGTAACTAATGGTAAGATAATCATGAAATAATGATGAATTCCCTAGTAACAACTAAGTATGATGGCCTGCTTTACTTGAGGGGGCACAACTATGGTAACTAATGGTGAAGTAATCATTAACTAATGATTAATTCCCTAGCAACAACTATGGTAACTAATAGTCTGTTCTTAAGTAACTACCCATTAACTACTCATGAACTAGCGGGAAAAAATTAAGGAAGTAATCATTACTTACTGGTTCATTAACATGGTAACTAATGGTCAGTTCTTAAGTAACTACCATTAAGGATCTTTAAGGAACTACCATTAAGGGTCATTAAGGAACTACCCATTAACTACTGATGAACTAGTTCTTGCTGAAGAGGGGTGAGTCATCCCCATTCTCCAGTTTGCAATGCCACTCCGTGTCCATATGAAGCAAGGCTTTGCTGACTGAGTCATCCCAGTCATATATGAATGAATGAATGAATGAATGAATGAGCTTTATTTGTCATTGTCACAAAACAAGTTTTAAGAACAACGAAATTGAAGCAATCCCCTATGTGCGTTTAGACAAGACAATGAGTTAGGTAATAAAGATAATGGTATAAAAGTACCGAGGTAATAAAGGGTAAAGTGTCTAGTGTATCACAGTATGAGGTAATAAAATAAAAATAAAAAGTAAAAAGTGTCTAGTGTCAGGTTTGTTCTGTGTACACTCTATATACATTCCACTTACATTCCCCTTAGCATCTTGCACAGTCTTATATACATTAAGCATCGACATTGAACTTGGTTCTGTGTGTACATTCTTGAACATTATATGTAGGCCTACATATACTTATTATTATTGTATATTATTCTATATATATCTATATATATATATTCTACATGTACAGTCTACATACAGTATATCTAAGATAACTGTGTTAGGGCATGTTGAGCGCAGCTATGGCTCTTGGAAATAAACTGTCTCTGAACCGGCTCGTTCGTGCCCTCATTGCTCTGTAGCGTCTGCCTGAGGGCAGCAGTTCAAAGTGGCAGTGCCCGGGGTGGGATGGGTCTTTGAGGATGCTATGGGCTTTCCTGAGACAGCAGGAGCTGTACAGGTCAGCCAGGGAGGGGAGGGGGCAGCCAACGATCTTCTGGGCGGTGGGCCGCTGGAAGTCACTTTAAGCAGGGGGTGCTGGGAGGAAGGGACTCCCGGCAAAAAAAAAAAAAAAATTGACGTTTTTTTTTTTACATTTTTTTTGCCATATTTAGAGGAATATCTCATTTTAAATTAACATTAGGATACTGTTGTGATGTAATTATTCAGTATTTTCTCCTTTTCTCATTCATTCAGAGCAAAGAGGGAGATATATAGCATGATGATAATGCTCTATATCTCCCTATTTGCTCTGAATACACCAGTTAACATGACACAGACTTAACATGATAGAAATATTATCAGCAAACTTAATGACTAGACTAATTATTCTGATCTGAATGGCATATATCAAGAAACATTGACTCCTCTCTTTGCTGTATAGTGGGAGGTGCATTTTTGAGTAGGCTATTAAAATAGCATGTCAAGTTCACATTTCTTTATTGCCAGATTAAACGATTTGTATTGGTTGTTCAACACAACATGTGCGTGCATGCGCGCTTCTTCTTCTTCTCTAGCCTATGTAACGGGCGCGCCTGGCCTGCCACTTCAGTCTGGCTGGCTGCGCATCCGTTAACGTTAGTATGATCTGCGTTGTGTTCTGTGGCTGTGCAGGTGGAAGAAGGAAGGACTCTGACACAAGCTGCGACTGGAAGACTTTTAGTGGAAACGGGGATCTGTATAAAATAATAATACAATACAAAGGCTGAAACATGCAGTCTCTCCACAGGACACGGATTCACCGGCCCCTCATCTCAGAACGTTTAGCGCGGACTGCATTCATTTACACATTACTCTAAACATGCTAAACATTACAGTAACAGTAACAATGAAATGGTACAGTGGTATGAAAATAACAAAGTGCACATACCTGTATAAAATAATAATACAATACAAAGGCTGAAACATGCAGTCTCTCCACAGGACACGGATTCACCGGCCCCTGTTAGCAATAAACACACGGGAAACCCTGTAGTACTTGGAAACACATGTCACTATAAACTTGCAAAACGAATTTACAAAGTTCAGATTCTAATGACACAGAGCTCTACATGTTCACAACCTTAAGGTTATCATTGACAAGTGCATACTGATACGTTTGTATTGTCCAAAAACCAAAATAAATGCTTATTCCTGACACAGAAAATAATACATACCTCATCTCAGAACGTTTAGCGCGGACTGAGGGAGTCGCAGCAGTGACGTCAATAACAACGGACGTCTTAAAGTGACAGTACAGGTTTGAGCACACAATCAGATAAAACTATGAAATTCAACTTGAACATAACAAAACAGATCTTATTCAACATAGATCAGGATTTGGTGATGTTTCAAACACAAAAATAAAGGCATCATTCTAAACTGGTTACATTCACCCCTCCTGAAATTCACCAACATCCTGACTATAGGATGCATTCTCAAGACTGCAAGCACAATATCTACTACTGACCCAATCTGGCACAAGTGAAAAGAAAGACCTAGTCTTTACAGTCAACTCAGAAGTTACCTCACTTACAAGGTTCAAGGGAGAAAAAGATTGATCAGATCTCTGAATCCCCTTAGCTAAATGCGACGCCTGATACGCCACACAACACTTGGCCTTAAAACTTGTTCCATAGACACTTGCACATGTATATCCTTTTCAAAACAAAACCAAAAAAAACAAAACTGTCTCTCATAAATACCTCCAACACTTATTACAGCTCACCTCTCGAAACCAGCAAGGAGAGACTGAGGACGGCTACTAAATAAGCTGTTTGGACCCTTCAGAAATGGTTTCTGAACCATAGACTCTATCAGTCTGTTCACTGACTTCACTAACCTCCCTGCACGCGTTCTAACCTGGCTATCAGCCTCAGTGTGTGCATGTGTGTCAGTGGAAGCTAAGGTGTCAGTGTGAGGTGAGTGTGAAGTGTCTGTCTGTGTTGCAGGTGAGAAGGATGGATAGTCAGCAATGACAGCGGCAGGACTGACTACTGGACTAGGCTGCACTGGCTCTTCTGACTCAGCTAAGTTGGACTCTTGCGAGTCTTCAAGAGATGAGACTGCAGACTGCTCTCCATCTCCGGGATTTGACAACTCCCGTGCATCGTCACCTGGAATCAGTACTTCAGACATTGAGGCTGTGTCATCACAGTCCTCCTGATCAGACTCCTCGCTGATCAAGGACTGATCCGTTGCATGGGTCAGATCGCCATGATCCACCCCAGGGAGTGGCAAGAAATTGACCTCCAGTAAGAGATTCCTGTGCACTACTCTTGTGTGTCCCTCGGCATCCTGTATCTTGTAGACATGAATGCCGGGATTCACACCAACAACTGTGTACACTCCATCCTCCCATTTGTCGGCCAACTTTCTTTTACCCCGTTCCCCCTTATTCGCGACCAACACATGATCCCCGACGGACAAGTAGGTGCCCTTGACGCGTTTGTTGTACTGTCGGGCTTGGTGTTGCTGCTCAGTGGAAGAATGTTTCTGTGCTATTTCCATAGCACTCTTCAAGCAAGAAAGCAGGGACTTGGCATATGAGTCGTAATCAGCCACTGCAGGATCATTCAAAACCTGCTTGAACATGACATCCACGGGCAGTCGAGGGACACGCCCAAACATAAGAAAGAATGGCGCATAGCCTGTAGTCTCGTGGGCGGTGGCGTTATAAGCAAACGTGAGAGTCTGGATCTGCTGTGGCCACTGGTGTTTTTCTCTAAGGGGGAGAGCACGAAGCATATTACCCAAGGTGCGATTAAATCGCTCTGTTGCGCCATTGCCCATTGGATGGTAGGCTGTGGTGTGGGATTTTGCAACGCCAGCCAACCTGAGGAGCTCTGCAATCAAGTTGCTCTCGAAATTAGTGCCCTGATCTGAATGTATCCGCTCTGGGAAACCATAAACGCAGAACACATTATCCCAGAGCTTCTTGGCGACCTGCTTCGCTGTCTGATTGGCACAAGGAAAAGCGTGAGCGAGTTTGGTGAAGTGATCGGTGACCACTAGCACGTCCACCGACCGCTGCTTGCTGTCCTCTGCAGACCAAAAATCCATGCAGACTAACTCCATTGGAGCAGAGCTCTTGATACTTTCAAGGGGCGCACGGGCAGCTGGCTCTGGTGACTTCCCTAAGACACACCTCTGACAGCATTTGACATGTGCCCTTACATCCCTCTCCATATCGGGCCAATAAAAACGCTGCCTTGCAAGCGAGAGAGTACGGTCCTGACCCTGATGACCCGCCAGATTGTGGATGCCTGCTAACGCCTTGTCTTTTAGACTCTGAGGCAGCACATATTGGCACCTTTTCTGCTTGGACACAGGATCTCGTGTTGCCCTGTACAGTATGCCACCATGGACCTCCAGCTTGTCCCATTGCTTGAACAACCTGAGGACCTTTGAGTCTGCACCATGCCTCTCTCGCCTAGAAGGACGCTTCCTGGCAGCAACAAAGGGTAACACGGCAGAGATGCAGGGGTCCTGCTCTTGACTCAGCTGTAGCTCCTGGGCAGAGAACATGGGCAACACATCTTGACCAGCTGATAGCTGTTGGACATGTTGGGCTAGACAGAGTGTTCTGGTCTCCGCTGCGTCAGCCCAGGCACAGTGGCCCTGACAAAGAGCCCTCATCTCAGCTGCATCACACACAATGTTGGGTATTGGGTGGTTCGCTGATCTGTGGGCTTGAGACTGGCAGCTGACCCTAAAAACATCCTGCACCAAATCCTCTCCCACCCCATTGGCTTCCTGAGTCAGAGTGGAATATGATTCCCTCAACAGCCTCTGGCTGATGGGTTTCGCAAATGGGTCGCGGCTCAAGGCATCTGCCACCACATTTTTCTTCCCAGGCAGATGTTTGAGATCAAAGGAGTAAGCTGCAAGCTTAGACACCCAGCGGATCTCGTATGCGTCAAGCTTTGGCTTCGTTAGAAGGTATGTAAGCGGATTATTATCCGTCCAGATAGTGAAGCTACGGCCCTTCAGCCAGTGGCTGAACTTTTCACATACACTCCACTTCAGTGCCAAGAACTCCAGCCTATGAGCTGGATACCTTCGCTGTGACGCACTGAGAGTCTTGCTCGCAAAAGCAATAGGTCTGGCCTTGGATTCTCCTTGGGGCACTTGAGAGAGTACCGCTCCAAGTCCATCCAACGATGCATCAACCATCAAGATGAACGGCTCCTCAAAGTCTGGATGGGCGAGCACGACACATTCCAGCAGCATGGCTTTCAGCCGGTCAAAAGCACTCCCACACTCCACCGTCCAATCTGCAGGGGTAAGCTTTCGATAAGTGCCTTGAGCCTTCCTATCCTTAGCTGCCTTTCCCCGCCTCTTTTGCCCAGCTGTAAGTGCGAACAAGGGCTTTGCAACAGAGGAACAGTTCGGGAGGTAGTGCTGATAATAAAACACCATGCCAAGAAATGATTTGAGTCTTCGAACAGAAGGCGTGCACCCATCATTTTCCATCAGGTCTCGGACCGTCATGTTGGTGATAACCTCCACTTTGGCAGGATCGACTGACACACCATGACCATCGATGACATGGCCAAGGAATCCGACTTGCCTTTGCAGCAGATGGCACTTTTTAGGAGCCAGTTTCAAGTTGTTTTCCCGCAACCTCTGAAACACTGTCTGGAGTCTGCATAGAGCCTCTTCCTCGGTCGGCGCAAAGACAAGAAGATCGTCAAGATAACACAGAAGTTTTGTGAAGTTCATGTCCCCAAAGATCCCGATCATCATCCTCATAAAGGACGCTGGACTATTACACAGACCCTGTGGCATGCGATTGTATTCATGCAGTCCAAGGGGAGTCGTGAAAGCTGTGTACCTTTTGTCGTCTTCATGCATTGAGATGTTGAAAAAGCCAGAGGTGAGATCCATTGTGCTAAAGAGGCAGTTGCCACCAAGAGCAGCCAGACAGTCGGACTGGTGAGGCAAGGGATGGGCGTCCTTCAAGGTTCGGGCGTTCAGCCACCTGAAGTCGTTGCAAATCCGCAACCCACCGTCTTTCTTCCATACCATCACCAAAGGCGAAGCATATTCACTCGACGACTTCCTGATAATCCCCTTCTCCTCCATATCAGTGAGAACCTGCCTCAACTTTTGATAGTGGGCTGGGGGAACTCTCCTATATGGTAGGCGAAAAGGGCGGTCGTCAGTGAGACGTATGCGATGCGTGTAACCTATGGCTTCACCACAGTCCAGCGAGTGCTTGGAGAAGATGTCCTGATATTCAGCTAGCAGCCCTGCGAGCCGAGACTTACAGGCCTCGCTAACCTCACACGAGTCTATCTCTATGTCACTCAGGCCCAACTCTGACAGACTCTCAGCGAACTGAGCAGGACAGGCACTGGATGAGGCACCAGGCTGCGGTTGCCCTTTGTCAGGTTCCTGCCTCTCTGCATGAGACTGTTGTACCTGCGTGTCAGGTTGCGGTTTCTCTGAAGCCGCTCGCAGACCTTGGAAGGCATCAAGATCCTCGATCGCCAAGCATGGACACACGTCAGCCAATTTGCTATTTCTTTTTAGTGTGATGGCTTTGTCAGTTGGGTTCACAACTGTCATTGGCACCCACCTATCTCCCCAGAGAGGTGTGACAAGACGTCCCACTAGAACACCTCGTGGCATGGCTCTGGAGCTGGTCGGCTCCAGTGCTGCCAGGTGACATAGGCACATTAGCCGGAAGTCTGCCCCAAACTAGGTGCTCGTGCTGGGGTAGGAGGGTCACTGCTTGGGTGAGCTTGACAGTGCCTATTTTGTCTGGGACCTCGCTCCCTTTCCAGCGCTCAACATTGGTGAACATCGACAGAAAATGCTCAATGTCGGGGTCAGACTGATGTTCATGTCTGGACGCGATGTCCCAGTAGTCGCTTCCACCCTTCAGGACATGAATCACGCGTTTGATGATATTTGAGCCCAAGATGAGATCGTCATGCTGACCGGGCACGATTAAAGTGGGCACGATGCAGCGAACACCATAAAGTTGCATCTCCAAGTCATAAAAGCCCTCGGGACGAGCCTGCAGACCACCACAGCCCACCAAGACAATGTTCTCTTTGGGGTGCTGCCTCTCAGGCAAAACACCAGCACAGCTGAGTTTCCCCACTGCCTGTTCGCTGATGCTACATGCCATAGAGCCAGAGTCCCACATGCCTTTAAGCTGCACGGTGTGGTTGACAAGAACAGGAGCATAAGACAGCTCTCCGAAAGCTTCGATCTTCTGAGTGGCTTGAATAACTATTCGAGTTCCCCTAGGCGCTGCGCTGCAGCTGTCCTCATATAACTGAGCTAGGTCACCCGCTTCAAAGAGGGATTCATCTAAGTTACCCACACCGCCCCCCTCCAGGTGTGGGTTTTCTAGTTTAACGGCTCGTTCTGTCCACCCGCGCTCTCGTTCGGCTGAGGGCGGCGCTGGCCTGTCTGCTGAGGACAGTCCCTCTTCCAGTGACCAGGAAATAAGCACTTCAAACATCTGTTCTCACGCCTGCAGTGAGCCAATGTGGAATGATCAGGGCTCCTACAAACCCTGCACACCTTCTGGAAAGAATTAGGCACTGCGGCGCTGCTGTCGAAAGTAGCAGGCACTTGTGTCTGCTGTGTGACCAGCCGGTCCAACAAGCTCACTAAGCTCCTCATGCAGTCACTGTCAATACCAGCCGGAGACGGCACAGATGCCACAGTGGCATTCAAGACAGGTGCATCACCAATGAAGGGCACATGACAATGAGAATGGACTTTGTGCTCTGCTGTGCTTAGCTTAAGTGGCCTAACCACTGCTGCTCGAGTTTTCTTCTCCTGCATGTGCTCATCTAGCCTCTCTTGGATCTCGCAAGCTGACCACTTCTCTGCAGATTTGAACTTGAAAACACTTGCAAGAGGCTGGTCTGGGCAGTGTTTGATAAACATCATACTGACCTCATGACCAGGGTCATCGATGCTACGGCCCTGCCTTTTCAGACATTCACCTGCCACATCTACTGTCTTATTTAGCCTGATCCAATACTCCATCGCATCCTCACCTGGTATGGGCAGTGTATTATAGAAATCTGCTAACGGCATGCTTGAGTATGTCAGCTCGCTAAAGTGTTGTTTCAGAATATCAAAAATCAAATATGGATTGGCAGTGTGGTTGATAGATGTGTTGTTATGCAACTTTATCCTCACCACATCCCCCGCTTTACCCATAAGCCTTGCTAGGACCTCTTGTGAGTGCTCATGAACTGGAATGGCCCTCTTCCTTAAGTACAAAGTCATGAGATTCTCCCACTCGTGAACTGTGAATTTATCTGAGCCATCTCCCCTGAATATAGGAGGCTCCCTTGCATCTGATTGCATGACAAACTTGACGTTAGGCAGTGTCATGTCTGAGGGCTGTTCAGGAGCTCTAGCACTGTGTGTGCTCCTATCTGATTGCAGCCGAGCTGTAATGGAGTCGCCCAGCTTCTCAGCTAACTGTGTGATGAGTGAGCCTAAGTCTGGATTCTGCTCAACTTGGCTTTGCATGGCGCGATCTACATAACGTGTCGAGGTAAGCTGTGGAGTACTAAATGCTGTGACTGTATGCCCTGGTGTCCTGGTCTCTAAGGGTCGATCCGAAAATCCCCTCCCCACACCAAACTGGGACTCAATAGAGTCACGATCAGCACTGTCACCCTCTAACCCGACAAAATATGTCCCACCCCTTGCCATGCTTCTGTCACTCTATACACACAGAGAAAAAAAAAATTTAATTTAGAGAAAATTTAAAACTAAATCTGAATGACCAATTCAAGATCACTATACAGATTTGTACAACCACATCAATCGGTATTCGGCTGTACATCAGCAAATCAGAAACTTAGACGCTACTGCATATCAACACAGTCTCTTGAGTTTATCGTTCATTTTTTTTTTTTTTTTTTTTTTTTTAAACCCAGTCCATAAAAAAAAATCAAATAAACAATCCGTGAAGCTCTTATTTCAGCTTTCTATTTTTTTTTTTTTTTTTTTACCAAGAAAACATTAAACAAAAAGCCTGCAAAGTTCTTTGTCCTTCACTTTTTTTTCACCAACTTGCGAGAAAACATTAAATAAAAAGTCCATAAAGCATCTTCTTTTTTTTTTTTCTTCTTCTTTTGTTGACCAGTCTGAGAGAACACTGAATAAAAAGTCTATAACGTTTTTTCTTTTTCCTCTTCTTTTGTTTACCAGTCTGAGAGAACACTAAATAAAGTTTTTTTTTTTTTTTTTTTATATATCCCAGTTCTGTAAAATTATTAAACAACCAGTCCGTGGGGTTCTTGGTTCTCTCTTCCTATCCTCTTGTTCATCAGCTCAGCCCATAGAATTAAAGGAAGTGTCCTCTGACACACCTGGGCACAGTCCAAGGAAATACCTGGTACAGGCGAGGGATCACAGACTCCCCCCGGCGAACGAGCTGGCGTCGATCTTCAGACCAATCCTTGAAAGGTCACGGCACCATTGTAACGGGCGCGCCTGGCCTGCCACTTCAGTCTGGCTGGCTGCGCATCCGTTAACGTTAGTATGATCTGCGTTGTGTTCTGTGGCTGTGCAGGTGGAAGAAGGAAGGACTCTGACACAAGCTGCGACTGGAAGACTTTTAGTGGAAACGGGGATCTGTATAAAATAATAATACAATACAAAGGCTGAAACATGCAGTCTCTCCACAGGACACGGATTCACCGGCCCCTCATCTCAGAACGTTTAGCGCGGACTGCATTCATTTACACATTACTCTAAACATGCTAAACATTACAGTAACAGTAACAATGAAATGGTACAGTGGTATGAAAATAACAAAGTGCACATACCTGTATAAAATAATAATACAATACAAAGGCTGAAACATGCAGTCTCTCCACAGGACACGGATTCACCGGCCCCTGTTAGCAATAAACACACGGGAAACCCTGTAGTACTTGGAAACACATGTCACTATAAACTTGCAAAACGAATTTACAAAGTTCAGATTCTAATGACACAGAGCTCTACATGTTCACAACCTTAAGGTTATCATTGACAAGTGCATACTGATACGTTTGTATTGTCCAAAAACCAAAATAAATGCTTATTCCTGACACAGAAAATAATACATACCTCATCTCAGAACGTTTAGCGCGGACTGAGGGAGTCGCAGCAGTGACGTCAATAACAACGGACGTCTTAAAGTGACAGTACAGGTTTGAGCACACAATCAGATAAAACTATGAAATTCAACTTGAACATAACAAAACAGATCTTATTCAACATAGATCAGGATTTGGTGATGTTTCAAACACAAAAATAAAGGCATCATTCTAAACTGGTTACACCTACAAGCATGTAACTTCCTTGATTCTTATTGTTGATAATTCTATTTAAATAGGTTACATTTTCAGTATATCAATAATGCAATCATTTCCCGAAACATTCTTAAACAAGAAAGGAACATAGTGCACTGCAAAATATTTTTAATTACATTTGTAAAAAAAAAAGGGAAAAAATCTAGGGGGTGCCCTGGGTGTTGACGACTCTCTGGAGCGCCTTCCTCTCCGCGGCTGTACAGCTGCAGAACCACATGCAGATACAGTACGTGAGATGGAGCACCGGTAGAAGGAGACCAGCAGTTCCTGTGCGAGCTGGTTGTTCCTGAGTACTCTCAGGAAGTACAGTCTCTGGTGTGCCTTATTGATGGTAGCAGTGGTGTTGGTGCTCCAGGTCATATGTGTCAGTATTGTGAGTGAAAAGTACATTAAAAAGACAGATCGGTCTGTCAGGATTTTAATTCTGAATAAAAGTGCATACTTCTTCCAGAATCGGCCATTCAACCCAGAGTGAGGTTAACGAGAAGCACATTGGCCTTGACCTGAAGGGTACATGCTAATCTAGCTGTGGGTCCATTGTCATTGAGTGCCAATGACGACTATAGTCGTCAATTCGGATAGTAACGTAGAGTGCCAATGACGACTAAAGTCGTCAATTGCGTTTTTTGACGGTGGGACGTGGATCAAAGCCAGATCCATCTCCTGTAAAATTTTGGGGCATGTTGAATGTGTATAACCTATTTTACCGACCCATTAGGTGGCGACAGTGCTCTCCAGATTAGAGAAAGTTGAGTAAAAAACAGAGAAGAAGTCGTTATGGAAATGGAAACGGCATCGGTATGCATCGATATGCATGAAGCATAACGTTAGCTGTGCCTGTGAACAGCAGTCAATCTGCTGCCACAATTGAGCCCCTCCGTCTCCGCTGCGATAGCCCCTCCATATGATTTAGTTGCCGACACCAGCGTCTTTCTGAAAAGTTACATTATTCTCAGCTGGGAGCCGGCGACACGCTGTGAAAAAGCGGGGTGCAGCACACTTTTCAGTGCAGAGCAAACGCAGAGCAAACGCAGCAGAGCCACCAGAGACACTCCCACGGAGGAGGAGGAGGGGGGTGGGGCACGCAGGGCAGCATACAACCATTGACAGTAAACACAGACCCAGACAGCAGGCTCGATGGACAGAGACAGGCAAACAAGCTAGAATATCTGATGCCCACCAGCAGTAAATCAAGACCAGCAAGAAGGTGTAGGGTCTGCGCACGCAGGGGCCAGCGCTGCTGGTTGCAGCTAAAAAATATTATTTGGCCAAACAAAATTCCTTTGTTTTCACTGTTTTATTGAAGGAAATTATTTTTGAGGTGTCATTACATCAGAAAATATTAGCTTCAGAGTCAGTGATGTGCTTGAAATGCTTCATTTCACAAAAGGCTGAATATCTCAGCTTCTAAATTGAAACGTGTGTTTTTGCTGAAATCCACCTATCTTCTCCGGCTGATAACTAAAGAACGGAAAATGATATCAATAAACTTTTTTTTGCTGATGATAGAAGAGAGTCTCCTCGTTCTTTGTGCGTGTTCGGCGTTTACATAGTAATATCACACAATATTCTGTGGGCCTCGAGATATCACTGAAAACGCTCTGAAACTCTGGCACTGGGAGCGTCCGTTCTCCAAAAGTGGCTGGCACTCAATGAGTTAAACAGACCTCAATGTGGGTTTTGGGTTAAAGAAATTCACCAAGTGCAAAACAAGTGCAAACTTTTTAGACCGCAGCGCTTTTTCCCCATCATGCCCCCCCTTTACCCCCCCAAACGCCCCCCTTATTTCCCCAACCACTAATCCTACCCACCCCTCGAATCCCAACTCTCTAGCACCTTCCTATCCCTATGCCCCCCCCCCCAAAAAAGCATATCCGTTATCTCTAAGTCAGTTGCTATAACTTTATACAATGCAATATCGATATTTAACCACTAGAGGGTGGTATGAGCATATAATGTCAAATGTGAGACTGTAAAAAAAAAAGAGATCTGCATACTACCTACATAATGCCAGAATAAGCTATATCGAACTATTTCTGGAACATCATAAAATAAATTGATAGCCTATCGTTTACTGTGTGTGTGTGGGGAGTAAACCAAACAAACAAACTGTAGCCTATCTATCTCAATTGAGCATTGAAATATGAGTTTTCTTGAAATGTATTTATTAGGGTAAACCCCTTGAGATGACTCATATCGTTTTCGAAGGGGTCCCAACATAGCTACATTACACTCATTACATAGCAAATAAATTATTATGTACAGGTAATGATTCAGTACTCATAAACTACCGAGTATGATGCACCACTTTACAATACGGTACACAAAAAGAGTAGCCTAACTAATGGACAGGTTGTAGTAATCCAGGGAATCACGTAGAATCCACGGGAATAAAGAGGGAGTCGCTGGGTTATGCAAGTAAAAACCCTGTCTGGTTTATTGCGCGCTCTGCATTCATACTGACAACCCAACATTCCTACATCCGGGTCTTTACATGTGTTCCCACAGACGTCACCGCGTCGCCGCGCGTGTCACAAACTGACCATTGACTAACCATTAACTAATGAGTCATTACTCTAAGGAACTAACAACTAATCATTAACTATATATAGTTAATCATTATAATGATTAACTACTATAGGCCTACTCACAATGTGACCTTAACTAATGATTAACTAATATATTCATGAACTGAAATGTATTAATGGTAACACTTTACAATACTGTAACACAAAAAATGGGTAGATATTGAGGAACTAAACAGGAACTAACCATTAGTTCACAGAGCCAGATTAACACCCCCAGGGGCCCCGGGGCACTGAAGCTCCCAGGGGCCCCCCTACCCATCGTCCGGATGTTTGGATGTTTTTTCGCCATATTTAGAGGAATATCTCATTTAAAATGAACATTAGTATTATACTGTTATGTTATTATTCCGTTGCTGAGATTCAGTTTCTCACTCACTCATAGGCGATTGTAGGCTTTGCAAAGAGGTAGCACCAGCAGGATAAAGATAAAGTCTGACTGGGGGGTTTGTAGGGGGGGCTGTGCCCCCCCTGGACAAAGAAATTTTGTACATTTTAAAGTAAAATGCATGAATCTGATGCACTCTGAGAGCAAAAGGAAGAGGCTAATCTTCACATTAATATCCTCTTCACTGTGCTGTGGCTTTACAATGATGAAAAAATAATTGACATTACATTTCCAATACAAAACAGCAGAGGGTGCCGCAGCAACACAAGCACCCCCACTTCCCGCGCCCCTGGTCACCACTTGCCCACAGGCATCCAATGAGACTAAATCATCAGACTTAATCTTCTTGGAAACACATTTTATTTTGTCCTGATTGGTCTTAGATTTGTGTCATAGTTCTGTGGAGGCCAACATGAGCCCGACAAAAAAAAAAAAAAAAAAAAAAAAAATTTTTTGGAGGGCCCCTTCACCCCGAGGGCCCCGGGTTAATGGTAGTTCCTTAAAGATCCTTAATGGTAGTTACTTAAGAACTGACCATTAGTTACCATGTTAATGAACCAGTAAGTAATGATTACTTCCTTAACCGGGCCCCGGTTGCCCTATGGTTAATCCGGCCTTGTAAATGATTAGTTCCTGAATAGTTAATAGGTAGTTCCTTAATGGTAGTTACTTAGGAACTGACCATACCATGTTAACGAACCAGTAAGTAATGATTACTTCCTTAAAAATATATATCTTTTTTATTTCACTAGTTCATGAGTAGTTAATGGGTAGTTCATTAATGACCCTTAATGGTAGTTCCTTAAAGATCCTTAATGGTAGTTAGCCTACTTAAGAACTGACCATTAGTTACCATGTTAACGAACCAGTAAGTAATGATTACTTCCTTAAAAAAAATTCTGCTAGTTCATGAGTAGTTAATGGGTAGTTACTTATAAGAACATACTATTAGTTACCATAGTTGTTACTAGGGAATTAATCATTAGTTCATGCTTACTTCATCATTAGTTACCATGTATGTGCCCCCTCAAGTAAAGCAGGGCTACATACTTAGTTGTTACTAGGGAATTAATCATTAGTTCATGATTACTTCATCATTAGTTACCATGTCTGTGCCCCCTCAAGTAAAGCAGGGCTTCATGCTTAGTTGTTACTAGGGAATTAATCATTAGTTCATGATTACTTCATCATTGGTTACCATGTCTGTGCCCCGTCAAGTAAAGCAGGGCTACATACTTAGTTGTTACTAGGAAATGCATCATTACTTCATGATTATCTTACCATTAGTTACCATCACCCTACCCTATAACAAATAGATAGCTCATTTGGTAGAGACTAATAATCTTGCGTTCTTGGGGCCAAGGGTTCAAACCTCACCTGGAACAACTCTTGTATTTAGTTGTTATAGGTAGGGTGATGGTAACTAATGGTAAGATAATCATGAAATAATGATGAATTCCCTAGTAACAACTAAGTATGATGGCCTGCTTTACTTGAGGGGGCACAACTATGGTAACTAATGGTGAAGTAATCATTAACTAATGATTAATTCCCTAGCAACAACTATGGTAACTAATAGTCTGTTCTTAAGTAACTACCCATTAACTACTCATGAACTAGCGGGAAAAAATTAAGGAAGTAATCATTACTTACTGGTTCATTAACATGGTAACTAATGGTCAGTTCTTAAGTAACTACCATTAAGGATCTTTAAGGAACTACCATTAAGGGTCATTAAGGAACTACCCATTAACTACTGATGAACTAGTGAAATAAAAAAAATAAAAAAAATATTTTTTTAAGGAAGTAATCATTACTTACTGGTTCGTTAACATGGTAACTAATGGTCAGTTCTCAAGTAACTACCATTAAGGAACTACCTATTAACTATTCATGAACTAATCATGAACTAATGGTTCATTCCTCACTCGTTCCTTAGTAACTACCCAATTTTTGTGTTACAGTATTGTAAAGTGTTACCATATTAATCATTAATGATTAACTACTCTACTCATGGAACTAACCGACTAATGAGTAACTAATGATTAACTACTATATCCACGAGCTGACATTTAGTATCATTAATGACTAACTACTCTACTCAGGAACTTAGATACTAATCATTAACTAATGACTACCAACTCATTAACTATTAACTAGTGATTGACTAATGATGAATTATTAATTAACTAGCCTACTCATTAACTATTAGTTAATGATTAGTTTACTAGTAGGCCTAACTACTACATTATTTGTGTACCTTATTGTAAAGTGTTACCCCTCCATCTTCTTCAGGGCGGCGTAGAGCATTTATCCAAAGCTCTTATCCAAAGCGCTTACATTCACCCATTCACACACCGAAGGCGGCCAGCTGCCACGCAGGGTGCTGGCACAGCAATCAGGAGGCTCAGTGTCTTATCCAAGGACACTTCGACATGCGGACTGGCGGAGCCCGGGATCAAACCACCGACCTTCTGGTTGGTGGACGACACGCTTTACCTCCTGAGCCACAGTCGTAAAAAGGGTAGCCTAATTGAGGTGAATACATTTAAAAATAAGTTGAAGCCAGTGAATGTGTCTTCTTAGAGATGGAAAATGAACTGCATGATACATTGTACAGTGGTCGGTGAGTGAGAAAAGGACATCCAAGGACAAATCTGCAGATTCTATGCTGCTGTGTTAAGTGGTCTGATTTTGATGCTATAACTTTATACAATGCAATATTGATATTTAACCACTAGAGGGTGGTATGAGCGTATGTCAAATGTGAGCAGTGTTACAATGCATGGTTATAATAGGCTACCTGCATCATAGACTGTAAAAAAAAGATCTGCATACATCTACCTACATAATGTCAGAATAAGCTATATCGAACTATTTCTGGAATATCATAAAATAAGATATTGTTTACAGTGTGTGTTTGTGCGCGTGCGGGTTTGTGTGTGTGTGTGTGTGTGTCACACTGGAAATTCAGTTAGTAGAGTGACACATTTGCATTAAAATCATAAACCAAACAAATATGAACTGTAGGCTATCTAAATTGAGCATTGAAATATGAGTTGTGTGAGAGGACAAGCATGTTAAAAGTGGTCTGACCCAGTGGCTCATAGGACAGCTGTATACCTCAGGAGGCAGCTGACATACAGTACACAGTGTGCCAGCAAGGCACTGCCACTGCGCCTGTGTTTCTCCTCTGTTGTTGGTCAATTTCAGCAATTTTAGTCCTTAGTATGATGTCCATCATGTCCATGGTGCAGCCATGCAGTCTCTCCTCAGCAGCAGGGCTGCAGTGGCTCAGAGGGTTGAGTGAGGACCGTATCAGGTTCCTTCCTTGCAGAGACCCGGGATAGAATTTGCCCCATGGCTTTTTACAGCAGGATCTCATGTTTAACTTTTTTTTCAACCAAATTCTCTCTCTCTTTATATATTGCCCAGCCCTAGTTTTAGGTAAGGTAAGTAAAACAACTGTTAGGTTTAGGCAACAAAGCAACTAGGTTGGGGTTAGGGTTATGGTTTGGGTCGGGATTTTATCCAGGTCTCGAACGGGTCCGCAACACTCCCACCCCTCCTCTCTAGTGCAACTTTGACCTACCAGACTGTTATGTCAAGACCACTGGGGGTCACCGCGAGGCGACCTCCAGATGGTCGTTCGGCATATTACCTTTTGCGTTGGCAATAATGATGCTGAGGAGGCGTGACAAATTGGTGTATTTTAACTCCCCGGGAGTGATGGTGTTCCTTTGAAAGTAGGGTATCGGAAGTTCTGACACAGTGGCCCCTATCGTTGCATCGGCGCTGTTTCTAGGCCGAGCGCCTGGCGCAGCGCAAATCAGTGGGCGTGGTCCAGCGCACTTGATATCGTCGTGCTGGCGCTACACGCAGCCTAAAGCATTACAACCACGCCTTTTAAGCGTAAAATTATGCACCGTCATGCTCATTGGATAAGTGCAATAAACGAATCGCACGCTTGCCTTTTTAGCTCCAATTCCAGTGGTCCCGCAAAACCTGACGAAAGCCAAGCGCTCTGCCCCCCCCCCTCCCTTCATCCAGTCTGTCTGTCTCCATTATAGGCTATTATTCCATATTATTATGCTTCTCAAACCAATCTAACTGCAGTTTAAATACTGCAAGCATGTAAATACGCTACACTATAGCAAGATCAAAGTGAAAAGAATGTTCTAAAGGCATCAGCTAGAAAAATATAGCCTATCCCTATATGATGAGATTAATTTTATATTGGTGAAAGTTTGTCCAGAACGATATCGTTTTCTCTCCCCTGCTGCAGGTAGAATGATGCACATAAATATACCCTACATTATGTAAAGTCATTGCATAAATGTGTTTTTATTGTAAAACTAAATGTGAAGTAGGGCGAAGTTATTGGAGCGGACATCACAGTATAGCACATGACAGTAGAAGCGCGTTCCGAAGCGCATTCCGCTAACACTTATCTAAATCACGTTAAATCGACAAGGGATATATATAGGCCCAGGAGGACATATATGTTTCACTTAGGGTGGTGTTTTAATTTCTATGTTTTATTTGGTCCAATATTGAAATGTTCTACAATTGCAGGCTGTGTTACCATTACACATTATTTTAGATCGACCTTTTATATCTATTTCGCCTCATTTGGTTGCTATTTAGTAGCGAAATGGAGTACCCAATTGCATGCTGGGACATTCACAGGCAGTGAACTTACAGCTGCTATTTCCTATAGGACGTGTGTTGTGTCTGTCTGAGCGAGGGAGTCAGAGAGAGCCAGTTGTATTGTGCCTGTCAGAATGAGGAGAGAGGGAGAGAGTGACACAGAGAAGGGTGACAGAGGAGAGAGCCAGAGGGGAGGGAGAGAGCCAGAGGGGAGCGCTCCGCGCAACTGGCTGCACTGAATAGGCCTGCTTTTCAAAAGCGCAAGGCGCTAAATTTACGCCAGGTCGGAAGATATCAGTAGGCCGGTATTTAGCGCCGACACGCCCACTTTGGCCCATTCTGGGACTGCGCCACGCCCATTCGGCCTAAAGCGCATTTGGCAGCTTAAAGCCATATTGATATCGTCCCAAAACAGGCGCAAGGCACGTTTTTTTGCGTTTAAGGCCCGTTTTAGCGCCGAAGGCCTGTGGGAGAATAGGGGCCAGTATCTCCATTTCCGTGTTCTGCTCTAAATGCCTTCCAGTGCATCTGTGCGGAAAAACATGCATGCTACAAACATGGATGGCTAGTAGGCTACCGCATGCTTCTATCAAGCACAAATCAACTGTATGTGAATCGACTCGAATTCCGTCTTGAATGACCGTTCCATTGCCCTTTTCCCTGTCGGAGGTCAGTTTTTCCGAAATTCCGAGTGCAATGGAATGCATGGTGAGACTGGGTTGGGAATACAGGTCGATGTTTATTATGTAACTAATTTAAATTATTTTAAAATACAATTGTTAACGTTACATTCTGATGCCATGATAAAACACTTGCGTGTATTATCAATTTATTTTGTCTAAATTTTATTATTTTTAACAAATGACTAGTCAAATAGTCACAATAGACAGTACTCTGGAAATAAATATTTTTCCTTACTATTTTCCTTTTTTCCAGACCTGTAAAATACTAAAATCTGAAGCCGAACAGTGTTTTTGGAGGGCAACATGGGGGAGCCTTTAAACAATTAATATCCCCGGCCCGGGGGCCATGTTACTATTAATCCGGCCTTGGCTTTTCCCATCAAAATGCAATTAAAATGCTCAACTTAACGTGACAGTTTATTCCTCCATATAAAAATACATTATCCTATAGTAATATTTTTGCTATATTTTGACTGGTTTTAACAAACAATGACAGTTTCAGTTTAGGTAATTGATCTGTTAGCAGTTGTGTACCTGCTAATCATCTATCCACAAAAATAATGGCTGTTTAAAGAACTTGCATTGTGGCAAACAAGTACAGCTTTTGTAAATAACAAGTGGTTCATCTGCTGGAAAGACATGGATGTGACACTGCAGTAATCCAATGACAACTTGTGCAGTTCCACAGTTCCTTCAGGACAGAGAAGTGTGACACAGTGGGCAGAAGCTGTATTTGCCGATCTCCTGCTCTAGAGCGCAGTGTTTACACACACTGCACATCCAGAACTGGTACTCGGGGATGGGCAGGCCCGTCACGATGCACGTCGGTAGCTTTGCCTCCGGCCTGACGAGACAGAGATGACAATGAATTAGACATTTCAGGGAACATTATAACATGATGTAAGGGAGTTTAAAACTTCAACTTTCCCGCAAATTGTACTGGCTTTGATGTCCAATCATCTAACTATCTGTTTTACAGTCACTAGTCAAAAAGAAATCTGCATTTCTGCTGTGAAAATCCAATATTCTTTTCTAATAAGCTAATAAAGCCAATGATTTATTAAACAAAAATCCACCACAAAATGTATTTTACAGCCTAGTGTCTGGTACATTGTCTGGTCCACAGTGATGGGATGAAAGGCATAGAAGAATATTTTGTGTGTTTTTATGTTAAGGCTTATGAAATCAATATGAGCATGTGATGTTCAGCAGCCATACAGTATAGGAAACTAGTTGATCTGAAGTCTGTTGCCCTCACCCCTCCGGCGTGCTGTCCAGCTCTACCATGCGACTGTCCTTGGGGCTGTGCTTGGTGAAGATCTTCAGGGCCAGGTCCTCGTACAGCTGCCTCTGCTCCGCCTCCAGGCTCTCCAGGGACTCCAGCTTGATGAAGGCCCGCGAGCAGGTGCTGAAGGCCCTGTTGGCTGAGGAGCAAATGGCCACCAGGGAGTAGATCTCCACCGCTGGGATGATGTCCTCGTAATCACGCAGGTGAAGGGCTTTTAAAAGGGAGGGAACAGTCGGAGTTAAGACTGTTTGGTTGAGTTCAGATTCGTAATAAATGTGAGTCAAAATTACCCCAAGAAACAATCTAAAGAACAGGTTTGGAAGGATGAAGGAAACGTAAAGTAACAAAGCACATGTACACATTGTCATACTGAATGAATACTTGAGTTATGTTAACAATAGATGGATTCTCCTGATTTTGAGTCATAATATATCCATCATTAATATGTTGAATTGTCCCATGCAGCAGGATAATGTTACCTGTGCGCATGGCGTTCTCCATGTAGCCTTCGTACAGCTGCCGCTGGGCGAGCAGGAAGAAGTGATAGGCCTCTGCTCCACGCCAGGCGTTGTCCACAATACGGTTGTCTGAAGAGGCTGCATCTTCCTCGAGGAGTCCAGCGAGTGCAAATGTCGCCTAAATATCAGAAATATCCAAGATTGATTGACACAACAAATTCTAACATGAAACATTCAAGTGACGCATTCAGTAAGCTGTTGACTTTGTGGTGCTTCACAAATAAGTTAGGCCATAAACATAATTTCATTTTGTGCTGATTTTAGCGACCCCTGTGGACAAAAGTGTTAGTGTTCTCCTTGAACAAAGACTGCATTTCCTGAACATCGAACCTCCCCTGCTGTTTTATTTACTGCATAAGTTTACGTTATTGGTTCATTCGCTGGCTGGAACAAAAATTACAACCAGTTTCACATGGATGTGAACAGAGGAACTCCCGCTGTCCCGACCCGCACACAGGCATTTAGAATAACTACTATATAAATCACCAATGTCCTCACCAATGGTCTCATTTGATAATGTAGGTAAGATGTGAGGCATCAGTATTAAATTGAGAGTATTAGTATGAGTATAAAATTGAATTGTTTCATAACCAGTTAAAAGTTCCTCATAGCTGCTTTCAAACTTTTATTTCCATTGTGGTAACCAGGGGCGTCATGCAAGCCAACAATCTGAGGGGGCGAACTTTGTCGTAACTGTCGTAATGCTGGCCACCTCTTAATTTATGGCACTAGCTAAACTGTCATAATGCTGGCCACCTCTTAATTTCTTCCAAAATAATGTTGAATGAATGGATGAATTTATTAAGACAGATGTTAAAAATACAAATGAACAGATAAAATCCATACACCGGTATTAAAATTGTCAAGGAATAAAACACAATAAAGTCCATGACTTGTTTCCATTGTGGTCCTCGTTTGTAAAAAACACTCAGCCCAGCCAGCACGAGCCTTCCAAGAGAGAATCAAACAGCATATCAACACTACACACACACACCACAACAGAAAGCACAAACAGCGACAGTTATACAATGCAGCTCATCAGCCATCTCTTCACTGATGTTTTAAAACGGTTGGCAGTGACAATTTCTTTCAAATGGGGTAACAACATATTCCATTCTGTGGCTGCCGAGTACAGGAAGCTGTTGTTCCCAATACAGTTCTAAACCTACAGGGACTAAATTTGACTCACTAGCTTTGGTAGAGTACCCATGAGTATCGCTGACTAGGTTAAAAACATTTTTTTAAGTAGTTGGGGACGGAGCCAAACACTATTCTGTGGGTAAGACCCAGAACCTGCTCTCAATTGACAACCATTTTAGTTCTGTGAATTGGGAGCGACCTTATTAAACATAGCCTACGTAGGGCAGTTTTTCATTTGCCAGGGGAGGCAATTCCACAGATTGATACCAGATATGAAAAATGACCCGCAGAGCTTTTCATATTGGAAGTGTAGTAGCAGTAGGTGGAGTAGGTGTCACTTTTCTCAGATGGGAGACACTTTATTTTGAAATGTGGCCATGTGTGGGCCATCTATGGCATGGCCTACCTCTGACTTCTTCCCTTTGGCTTTGCTCTGCTGTGACGTCTTCACCTGCTCGTGGTAGTTTTCAACCAGCAGTGCTGCCAACACATACAGCTTCTTCACTCTCAGTGGTCTGCTCCTTTTGTTAGCCTCCTCATCTGCTATCTGAAAGAAGGTGCCACCAACAGTATAGCATATATAGTATATGTATATATAGGATAAATATATATATATATATATATATATTTATATTATATATATAGCATGTGCCTGAAAGCTGATATAGGCCAGCATCTGACGAGCTCTATTCCAAAATGCAATATTTAAGGAAAAAGATGCATCGGCATGATAAAAACAAGCCTACCTTAAACATGAGTTTGGCCGCATCAAGAAAATGGTGGGCTTTCCGGTACAGCTCCACCGCCTCCAGAGTCTTATTCTTCTCAAGCAGATGTGATGCGTATTTGGCAAGAAGAGATTTGATTTCTTTCATGTTGTGGTTCTTGGCCAGTTCAACTGCTTTGTTCCACTGTAGGAGAACAAAAACATTGTAATAAGTCATTAAAAAACACAACTGCCATCTCTAATCTCTAAAAAACCTGCAACACTCTAAATTAAATTATGTAGCTTTGGAAAATGCACTCCCCAAGCATTTAGTAGGAACACTAGGACCGGTAGGTATCAGCTTTCAGCTCAATGAGTGTTTACATGCACACTAATAAAACGATCATTATGGGATTTTACTGTTACGTACCTGATAGGCCGTTATTGGATCCTGAAAAATCTGATAAACACATCTAGCTTTCTGCTGAATCATCAGTTGTATTCAGTGCATGGCCCAAACTCAATGTTCATGCATTTTGAGGTGAGTTCCCGCTATTTACTTAAGTGCATGTAAACGCGGTAATCAGATTATTGCATTTACCTGATTATTCTGTTATCTGATTAGTATGTGCATGTAAACGCACTCAACTGGCCAAAGTGCCATCCGTCCATCCTGACGTGTTACATTCTGAGATGCTTTTCTGCTCAGCCCCAGTTCTAAAGTGGTTATCTCAGTTAGCCTTTCTGTCAGCTCCAACCAGTCTGACCATTCTCCTCTGACCTCTCTCATCAACAAGATGTTTCAGCTCCAACCAGCCTGACCATTCTGAACTCTGACCTCTCTCATCAACAAGGCGTTTCCGCCCGCAGAACTGCCGCTCATTGGATGTTTCTGGTTTTTCGCATCCCAAATCCCAGGAGATCAGCAGTTTCATAAATACTCAAACCACCCCATCTGGCACCAACAGCCATGCCATGGTCACATGAATCATAATCATAATCACAAGACTAAATGCATGTTATTCTCAAGGTCTCCTGAGACTGACCCCAGTGTAAGTATTCATACTCTCAAAGGTGAGCAAATTGAAATCGTCAATTATGATAAATATTGGGGCATTTGTCTAGACACTAAGCTCTCATTTCAGACCCATGTGGAACACCTAACCAAAAAGCTGACCACGTATGAACAGTGAGTCAGGAAAGGCCGCTATCACTTTGTCTGCTCCTGATAGGTGGAACAAGCTTCAGGACTCTCAAACTGGACCGATTGGTCTCCTTAGAGACGCTCAGGGTGCTACTTGGGGATGCATTACATAGTGACTGTACCTGCTTAAGTAGCCCTCTTATTTGTCTGCATCTGTGGTTTTTTAATGTGATTTTTATTGTTTTATACGTGCCGTAAATTTGTAATTGTAATTATAATTGTATTTGTTGTATTTCTGTAAAGAGAGTGTCCTTGAAAAAGAGAGCCTGCTCTCAAGGATCGTCCCTGGATAAATTAAGGTTAATTAATTAATTAATTAATTAATAAATAAATAAATAAATAAATAAATAAATAAATAAATAAATAAATAAATAAATAATAAAAAGTCGGTGAATATATAATTATTTCAAATATATATTTTACTTTTAATGGACATCACACTTAAGATATTTGAAGTCCTGAGTGTGGACGTGTGTGCTGCAACCACAACAGGAAAGTTACATGGAGACCCTCACAATGAAGTGACAGCTCCACAATGCATCCCATTCATTTTGTTGTCAAAAAACACAGCATTAACTCAGCAGGAGAACCTTCCTGAAATGGGGGATGTTAAGGCTGTTAATGACTTCTTCTCTTGCGTAAATTACAGTGTTACTGTGCTCTTCAACAGAGCCAGCTGTGCCCTCTTTTTATTTTATTTTTACAAACAGCAGCAGAAGCAGTTTGCATGGTAGGGAAAGAAAGTTTAAGATTTGATGCTGTATGCTGAATACAGAAAAGTTAACAACCTATTCAGGGTTTCCCCACCTTAAACATAAACTTCAAGGACTTTTCAAGGACTTTCCAGGACCAATTCCAGGGCCATAGTTTAAGACATGGATCGATGTTAATTACTGTTAGAATAGCGAGAATGTTTATGAGAACTAGCAGCTTTACAGAAGCTCACAGACACTATATAATTAAAAACAGAGAGAGGCTTGAATGTGTGAACACATCTCAACTGTGCTGTTACAAGTTAAGTAAAAGGGAAAATATAAAAATAATTTCTATTTCTATTCTTACACAAAATAGATAAATTCAAGCACTTTCAAACACCCATGACATGACAGCCGAATCACTGCCCATCTTTCGGTCGGAGACTAAAGGTACACCTCTTCAAGTTACACCTGGACCCCTCTTGAACTAACCCTTCCTGTCTGGTACTGTCTGGTTTCTAACGTCAGTATTGTTTCGTCAAATTGTTTGATTACATCACCACTGATGACAACAGTGATGGCATAAGTGATGATGTCATCAGTGCGCGTAGCGCGCGAGATGCCTAGTGTTTTAAAAGGAAACTTAGATTTTATTTATGTTCACACTAACCATCCTGATTTTATCTTATCTCTTGTCATATTTTGTGATGTCTGTTTTACGGAGTGCAAGTATCTTATGATTGTAAGTTGATATTCTGGTCCACTCGCTAACAGAGTGCTTGAGGACCATGCTACATTGTTCTATCTGATTCTAGATGTACTGTTAAACATTTTCTTCTTCTTTCTTCTTCTTTCACTCTTATGTGACATGTTTTTTGATTATATTGTTTGTATGACATGTATTGTGAATTAATGTATTGTTGACCTGGACCCCAGGAAGACTACCTGATGCCTTTTTAATAAACAAATAAACTAACCTATCTACTTATCTATCTTACCTTAGCTGATGAAGACTATGATGCACAGTTGTTTGCACTATTCTTGACAAAATGTACTATTGTATGTTGCTTTGGACAAAAGCGTCTGCTAAATGACATAATGTAATGTAATCTATTCATGACTATTTTCAAAAACTTTCAACGCCTTGCCTTTTTCTCTCTCAAATTCACAAACTTTCAAGGATTTCAAGGACCCGTGGGAACCCTGTATAATGAGTATCTAAAACCAGAGTTTGAGAAGACCATTCACAGTCCGTGGCTAAACATCAGTCAGGATGAGGGCAGGAGAGTAGGAGGACAGAAAGTTCCACAGTGACCCTGCTGGTACAGCGGTGTCAAACCTTGTGTTTGCTCTACGGGAACTGGAGCCAAATGTAATTGGGCTGGCGCTCAGAAAACGCTGGCGCCGGCCGCGAGCACTCTGGCCATCTCTCACCTGGTTCAGATGGACGCAGGCATCGACCGCAGCTTTAGGCTGGTTGCACCTCAGGTAGGCGTTCACAGCCTGCTCACACATGCCCACAGTAGCAAACATCTGGCCAATGTCCTACAACACAGAGACAGAAAATCAGATTCTATTTTATGTAGGGATATATAGGTTTAGAAGACAGTTGGTTCTAAAACTGCTGATATAAAGCTGAGCAATTTGTTATGTTTGTTTGTTTGTTAAAACTATAGTCTTCGCTCACCGGCAGAAGTTTATGATTCTCTGGTAGCAAGCTTGTCAGTCTCTCAAGGCCGTCATAGTCCTCTAACATGTAGTAGCATTCTGCCAGCCTCTCCTGGTTGCGCCCCTGGATGTAGTACTGCACTGCATTGAACCTTGAAAAAGGAAGGATTGATACTTATACTGTATACACAGAGAGGAAAGAGAGAAGGCGAGGGAAAGTATATTATGTATATTTATATACACAGAGAGGAGAGAGAGCGGGAGAGGGAAAGTATATATGTATATTTATATACACAGGGAGGAGAGAGAAAGAGGGAAAGTATATATGTATATTTATATACACAGAGAGGAGAGAGAGAGGGAGAGGGAAAGTATATATGTATATTTATATACACAGAGAGGAGAGAGAGGGAGAGGGAAAGTATATATGTATATTTATATACACAGAGAGGAGAGAGAGAGGGAAAGTATATATGTATATTATATACACAGAAAGGAGAGCGAGAGGGAGAGGGAAACTATATATATATATTTACAGTTGCTCTATGCCACTCCAATAATGCATATACCAATTGCATCTAAAACGCACGAGTGCACTTGCTGAAATGTTGAACAATAAACAGCACAGGTCACTTTTGAGATCTCCCAGAGAAAGAAAGGACAAGCAAAAGCCCATACCACTTCTGTCTGTCAGCGAAGTAGTCTCCAATTGCATTGTAAGCCTGTTCCATCAGCGCGTCGTCACAGTCCCCAGAGCCAGACTTGAGGAGCTGCAGCACTCTGAACCAGTCGCCCAGCTTGATCCTCAGGCTTATTGCAAGGTCCCTACAGAGAGAGAGAGACAAGTCCACCGTTACCACCGGGTCAAAATAACTGGTGCCGTTTCATCCTTTAGGGCAGAACTGGCAGTAAAAATGACGCCTGCAAATACAGTAACATGACATGCTATGTGTACCTGCGATCCATGTCCAGGTACATCCTCTCGGCTTCCTCAAACCGGCTGAAGTACGCTGCCACCTCGGCCTGCTTCATGGCCTCACTCTGCAGGTTGCCCAGGCGCTTGACGAACTCGATGCCCTGGTAGTCCTTGCAGCGGACAAAGGCCTGCTCGGCCGTCTTCAGATCCAGTTTCTGGAGGGCCGCTTCGGCCAGAAGGCGCCTGGCAGGGTGAGAATAAAGAGAGGGGGCGGTTAGGTTGCTGTCATCAGTCAACACAAGAACAACTTTGTCAGATCATTGTAGTGCCGGTATAAGATCTTATTCACTGAGTGCCAGATGACATGCAGTTTGTCAAGCGCCTGGGCAACCAGCAGAGCGAGGCCACAGGGGTGGCTGTGGCTCTGGAGGTAGAGCAGGTCATCCACTAATCAGAAGGTCGGTGGTTAGATCCCCGGCTCCTGCAGTCCACATGTCGAAGTGTCCTTGGGCAAGACACTGAACCCCAAATTGCTCCTGATGGCTGTGCCAGCACCCTGCGTGGCAGCTTGCTGCCTTCAGTGGATGAATGTGTGTGAATGGGTGCATGTAGGCACATTGTAAAGCACTTTGGATAAAAGCACTATATAAATGCAGTCCATTTACAGTACATGCAACACATCTACATTTGAAATGTCAGGTTGATTTTGTGTTTGAAAGGGTTAACCTGCTTTGCCCGGGTCGGACATGGGTTGATTTCAGTGTGAAGGGCACCACCCGGTGCCGGGTTGCTTAACTTGAATTATCTGGGCTGTACACTGTATGGGAACCTGGGAGGGGCTTCCATGGCCTTAAAGATTTTGGGTAAGGTTAAATCCAGAACCAGATACCTTGCCAGGAGGGCAAGATTACTAGACAGGGAATCCCTAAGAATACTGGCATCCTCCTTAGTCCAGTGTCACTTAGGCATGGGTCGATTTCCGGTTTTACCGGTTCGGTTCGGTGTACGAGCCCAAACCAGTTTGATCACGTGCGAACCGAAAAAACCTAATTTTTTTTTTTTTTTTTTGCCAGTCCATTCTGATTGCACTATTGTTCGTATTAGCCTCTTCTCAAGTTGCACTAGTATGCAAAAGTCTTATTTTGTTTATTATGTTGATGTTTGAAGAAAAGTTAAGCTGAATAGTTATGAGAAATAAATACAGGGTGTGTTTGTTACACAGGTGTCCTGCTTCTTTTTATTCAGTATCATTGCTGGTTGACAATACCAGCTTAGAGGTGTATTATCGCTATCAGGTGGACTGAAGTTGCACTACAGACAGTTATGGGTCATTTTTTTTCAATTACAAAAAAATTCGGTATACCGGTTCGATCCGGTTTAGACGGCAATATTGAACTGGTTTTAAAATTTTCAAACCGACCCAGCCCACTGTCACTTGGACTACGCTGTCAATGTGTGGTATTGGAGCCTTAATAAGGCCTTAAAGCAGAAACTCCAAGTAGCACAAAATAAACTGGTGAGAGTAGTGCTAGGGCTGGGTTACAGGAGTCATGTGGGCAGGTCAGATCTGTCCAACCACAGTAATAGCGAGCACACTCACCAAACGTTAAAAAAACTCAGGTGCAAGGCACAGAATATGACTTAAAGAAGAGAACAGCCAGCACACTTGAATGTCCTTTCAAAGGTTTAATCCATCATCTGGGCAAAAGCAGCTACAACCAGCTGGTTGTAGCTGCTTTTGCCCAGATGATGGATTAAACTTTTGAAAGTCAAAATAGAAATAGAGAAAAGGCATGCAACACAAAGTTTGTTTTTGCTCCCGTGGACAACATTTAATAGACAGAGACAAACAGTTTCGATCCGTATCGGATCTACTATACTACTGTAAGAAAGAAATGATTGAGGGGAAACACTGAAGTGTGAGTAATTGCGTTAGTAGTTTGGGTGGATAGACCTGCACGCAGCACAGCAGCGTTAGTAGTTTGGGTGGATGAGACGTGCACGCAGCACAGCAGCGTTAGTAGTTTGGGTGGATGAGACGTGCACGCAGCACAGCAGCATTAGTAGTTTGGGTGGATGACCTGACGGAGCTGGATTTTTTTTAATTAGGTGATTGCCCTAATTACCTAATTACATCAGTGATGTCATCAATGATGTCATACCATCACTGATGATGTAATCAGTGATCTCATACATAGGCATTGTGACATCATTGTTTATTTAAAACATTTTTTTTTGCTTGAAAACAGCATTTTGGCAAGTCTAAAAATGATTATGGTAGACTTCCGGGTCTAAAACGGAAAGACGATTACAAAATGACGTTATGCGGAAGCGTCCTTATACGGGCAAATAATAAGGTGAATATCCAGTTCATGAATGAATGAATTCCATATCATTTAACAGTACAGTATGTTTTATTGATCTCGTATTGATCTAAGGGTAGAGGCAACCTCTCATGCACTTACCAGAGTCTTGGGTGAGGATTGTCTTCAATGAACTGCGAGGCATCTTCGATCCCCACTTTCTCAATCAGCGCACGGCTGTCTCTCAGGGAGCGGATTTCAAAGTTGATGAGGTAGTCCTTGTTAGGCCTCTCTGGATCCTGTAAGGCAACATCACAAGGCTGAGTGCTGGAAATAAGTGGGACAACTAAGTCACAGGCTATGTTACCTTATGCTTGATAGCAATACAAAGTGATTACTTCTTAGCATTTTGCAATCAGCTGTTGTCGCAGAAAGCTAAATGGGGGTTGTGTGTGTGTACACAATAACTCAAGACCAATACCAATATTGTATACCAATATGATACTAGAAACATCATACTTACAGCACAGTTCCCCCCTAACGAGTCTGATTAGATTATGGAGGACCTTGCTGCATACATTTGCATAATAATGAGAAAAGGTCTTTCATCATCAGTCAGTATATAAATGGGAGCTGGGGCTCTGTGTCTCTGTCTGTCTGTCCCACTGATGCCATCATCAGTGATGTCATAAACCACTGTGACATCATCAGTGATGTCATAAACCCCTGATGACATCAGTCTCACTGATGACATCATCAGTGATGTCATAAACGACTGATGACATCAGTCCCGCTGATGACATCATCAGTGATGTCATAAATTCACTCACACAAAACACACAAAGTCCCAGTGATGATGTCATCAGGGATGTCATAAACCACTGTTGACATAATCACTGGGACTTTGTGTGTGTGAGTGAATTTATGACATCACTGATGTCATCAGTGGGACTGATGTCATCAGTGGTTTATGACATCACTGATGATGGCATCAGTGGGACCGATGTCGTCAGTGGTTTATGACATCACTGATGATGTCACAGTGGTTTATGACATCACTGATGATGTCATCAATGGGACAGACAGAGACACAGAGCCCCAGCTCCCATTTACTGTATACTGTCAGTGACAGTAGCGGAGCGTACACCGGGGCAGAGGGTGCGCCCGCCCCGGGGCCCACTCGTCAGGAAGGCCCCATCAAAAAAAAAAAAAAAAAAAAAAAAAAAAAAAATGTTTTTTTGCAGGCCAGGCCACCGGGGCCGGCTGGCAACCTGTGTTTTTCTTTTTCTTCTTCAGAACAAGCTTGTCTGTGAAGTGGCTTCACTGTAAGCTTTCTTGGACATAATATTACTTGGCTCAATGAGTGACAAAGTGTGTTTTCGGATATAGGGGCTATCAGCTATTTTACAGTTGTGACTTAAAATGACTTTATTTAATAAAGTCAGTGGTGTGAGTGTGAGTGGAATTCAATCAATAGACAATAACATTGGTGTGTTTAAAATGAGATATTCCACTAAATATCACTAAAACTGATTCAAACATGCAAAAAAATCTAAATTTGTCTTTTTGTTTGATGGGGCCCCCCTAAGAGCTTCGCCCCCTCTGGGCTGATAGGGTCGCTCCGCCCCTGGTCAGTGATGTCATAAATTCTCTCACACACACAAACACACACACACACACACACACACACACACACACTCATCATCATCAGTATATAAATGGGAGCTGGGGCTGTGTCTCTGTCTGTCCGACTGATGACATCATCAGTGATGTTATAAATCGGGCAAGGCCGTGCAGCGGTCGAGCTGCGAATGCGAGCTGCAGGGTCAGCTCGGCGAGCTGCAGGACAGGTGAGGCCGCGCAGCGGGCGAGCCTAGGAATCGAGCGCGCAAGATGCCTAGTTACACTATAACTCCTTAATGTATTGAGAAATGGAGTTCATACATATATTCACAGTTCATATATGTGTTAGGTGAAGACAAGTATGTTGACTGAAATATCTGTTAATTAATGTATGAATTAGCTTAATCAATGATCCAATTAGCACAACTGGTAGGCACAACTGCATCTCGTTTTAATCTTAGGGTTACCTTCAGGATTTCATCAAGCAGGACAGACTTGATTTCCAGGTCTTCAAAATTGCAAATGTATCCAGATGTTTGAATAGGTTCCTGTTTTTAAGGGACAACATAATAGACATAATAAATTGCACAGTAATCCCACTAAAATTAACTGTCAAATGTTTATTCTGCTATAGTAAGCTATGGCAGTTGAGGTTTTGCTATAGTAAGGTATGGCAGTTGAGGTTTTGCCATTTGTACCATTTGTTGAAGTAATGAAAATGGTAGCTGTATGAGACATTGCTATGGTATTTGACCATCACACGAGGACTGAGCATTCACCTCTGGGTCTAGGTTCCTGAAGACGTACATCCTGGTCTTCTCCATCATGGCAAACAGATCAGGGTTGTCGTTCGCCCACTTCATGTCCCACACATCTTTGCGCTCAAACTTGGACGGATCCCCAGCGGCCGCCTGGCTCCCAGAGCTGTCAGCCAAGGAGGCGCGAACCTCCAGGTCCAACAAGGTCAATACGCCTGCGATGTCGATTATGGCCAGACGGCTGCAGAAAATCATCAAATATATAATAATATCAAATGTGAAGCTCATACATACAGCGGACAGCAAAGGTCTACACACACACTTTTTCAAATGTTCTATTTTTTTAGACTTTTAGAATTAATAAAACAATCCCAATTTTAATACATACATGCAGACACTGGGCTCTACTTTCCCCCTGGCCTTAAAGTGGACTTAGGCGGTAAACTGGCCTTAAACACGCTTTATGCCTGCCTACCGCTGACTCGGCGGGCCCAGCGCCACGAGGGGGCAACAGGGGGCTTTGCACCCTCAGTTCAATTTGCTGCCCCCTCACTTCAAATTTGATCAGTTTAAGTTAATGTACCCCCTATAAACATAGCTCTGTTGTTTCAGAATTGGCAGGGAAGCACTATTTGCTGTGCTTTGGTTGTCACAAGGTGTCAGGGATGTATTTATTAGTTTTGAACCTCATATATAGGCCTATGTGGAGTGTTTGGTGAAAAAAGGAAAAATCTAGCCGACGCTGTCTCTTTAACTGTAGTCCGCCATTCACCATATGCACACAGCAGCAGCATCCCGATTCCTGCGGACGGCCGACACAAGATCAAAATGTCAAAGCAGACAGCTGGGCAAGTTCTTTTTTAAACGTAATGATGGTGCAAGTACTTCAGCCTAGGCCAGAAAGACGACAGAAAAGCTCCTCAAGCTCCTGCTACTCCTGAGAAGAAGAGGTCGAGCCGCCCTTATATCGACAAAACACATTTCTTGGATGATTGCATCATAGCCTTTGTTTTTGTGTGTTTTATTGCTGTTTAAATGTTATTTCTGAACTAAATTCAAACCTGAACCGAATTAATTAATTAACGAGTGGTGAGGCTCTCCTCACTCCCTTTGCACTACAAGCACAGATAATTATTTTTGAAATAAACGTCAACAAAAATGATTTTAAAATGAAATTTTAATTTGCTAAAAATATGTTATGTATGTAAAAAATGATTAAATCGATCTTTTTTCAATAGCTACATTTTAACTGGGTTGGTAAATATTCTATAAGGCCGGAATTTTGGAACGATACCGGCTGCATTTGGCCGGCCAGAAAAAATCCTAGCGGAATCCCTGCTGTCCGTGGTGCTGAAATTGAACGGAGAGATAGACACACATCACTTTGGTTCAAACAGTCTGCTTTTCGTGGTGAATTGAACTTTCGGCCCTAATTCTAGGCTATTTTTTTCTCCATTGTAGCAATCCACAGAATGGAAGCCACGGAGAAGTGAAATTTCCAGTGATGTCAATGAGAGAAAGAGAGAGAGAGAGAGAGAGAGAGAGAGAGAGCTGCACCCACTATGAGCAGACAACGCAATCTGATCACTTAATATTTATTTAGGCTATTTAATGACCCTGGCATGGCACTGTTGGCTATTATTTTGTTTAGTTTTTGTTGATTTTTGTAGTCAACTAACCATTCATTCTGTGATTTCTGCATAGACCTATGTTCAGACTCAGAGTGCTCCAGACAGTTCCCGACATTTTGCGTTGTGCAAGGACACTCAGGTTTAATACTGCCTTCATTTCACTACTGCTGTGAAATAAATCTTTTATTTGATTTTGAAACAGTATGTCTTTAGTTTCCTGTGTAGTTATTTAGCTTTTCAGAGGCTATTGCATGGTTAAAAAGTGCAGAAATAGGCATGGCGGGTATATAACCTGTTTAAAAAAAAGATATCCTCCCCAGTTATAACTGCACCCTCAGTCATTTCATCCTGGCGCCGGGCCCGTGACTCGGGAAGATACCGTCATGTTTTTACGCCCCGAAATGCGCTTTACGCTGAAGAGGCGTGGCGCAGTGCCAGAATAGGCCAGAATGGGCGTTTCGGCCTTAAATACGAGCCTAAAGCGATCTTCCCAACGGGCATTAATTTTGCGGTTAACGCTTTTCAAAACCAGGCTTTATTCAGTGCGCCGGGGATGCACCCACGGCATTATCCTATTTTGCGGACATGCCTTTCCAAAGCAACTCTCAGTTGTGTCTGCATGCTTGGCTGATACAGACTTCTCCCTCTCTCTCACTCAATCAAGAATGTGATTGGTTTACTGGAGATCACCAATGGCACACTTGGGAATAATTCTACACTTAATGCGTGGTTAAATGGTTAGCGCCGTGCACTCTAGCACTTAAAAATTAGGGAATGCGCGTGACCACGCCCACTAATAGCGCTGCGACCAGCCATAAACGCAAATTTAAGGCCAGGGGGGAAATAGAGTCCGCTATATCCAAATCACTGAAAAAGTTTGATTTCATGGATTTTTATTTCAGACCTAGACAAGCTGAAAAGGTGTGTGTGATTACTGATTAATTTGACCGCTTATGATATGAGATCATGACATTATCTTGCGTCGGTGCTTGCCTGGAGTTGCAGTTCAAGGAGAGATAGTAGGCTCTGTTGTTCAAAGTGTATTTCTGTATGAGTACGACATTGGGGAGGCTGTATCTGTGGATAGTCCCAGACTCACGGCCCTGCAATCACACAAACACGCACACGCACGATTTACAGTGGTCAGACTCAGACGTATACATCAAGGGAAATAATTGTCAGTATTTCATTTCACTGCACAAAACAAAGTTCCATAACAAAAACTGAGATTTACATACCACAATCAGTGTCTTATCTGTTGCTGTAATACAACAGATGGGATCTCGCGTTGCCTGAAATACAGAAGAACAGAAGCATGTAACTATAACATGACCAGTAATAACCAATAACAGCAACAAACATCTGCTAACATAGAATTATTTCAGGCCCTTGAATTTATTGCTTTGTCAACTAATACTGAACTTAATCATTTCAATGCCATGCTGTATAGAAGCTTTTACATTGAAAAAAGGAAGACCTGAGTCTGTATCAGTAGCCTACATGCTGTGGAAATGGTATTTTGTATGAATACTGCAAATAATGTGAACAAATATTCACGTAAGTGGACAGCTACAATTAAACCAAGTGCAATGACATAAAGATAGATAGATAAGAGTACTTTATTAATCCCCTGGGGGAAATTCTTGTGTTACAGCAGAAGCCAATGTCAGTACATCTCAGTAAAACACACACAACACACACACACAAGAGAAAGAGTCTAGTCAAAAATATGTCATGATAATACGTAAGATTTTCATCTAAATAAATGTGTGTTAAGTCACTATCTATCTGATAGTGAGTTAACACAATGGTGATTGAGCCTATAGCCCATTAATGGAAGCCTTTGCCTTTTCAGTATTGCAGCATTTATGAACTTGGTGTCTGTGGTGACACAGGGTGGGCGGAGCTAACACAATAGACTCACTCTGCAGGTTACTGTAAGTTCCTGACAACTCTTGTGTAAAGTAGGATAACAAGCTTACTTTTTTCCAGTCTCTGCTAGCATTACGGGTGGTTACTATGGCCAAACAAACTGAGTAATGTCAGATAATAACACTATTTGGATCTCACCTGCATTTGCCACTAATCGCCAATAGGTGTCACCCAAGAGAACAAAACTGAAATCTTCCAAATTATCACATGTAGTTTATCAATGACTTAACTTAAACATGTAGTTTATCAAGAACTGCACGTTCATAAACTTCGGCAACGTTTTAAAAGGTGGAGTCCAGCCGAGTAAACTTCATGCGCTTCTTTTAAAGAGTCACTTACTGTGAAGGCTTTTAAAGTGTCACTTACTGTGAAGGCTTTTAAAGTAGGGGTGTCACAATATATCGTCCCACGAAATTTCGCGATAGTAAAACGTCACGATATGTATCGTTGAGATGAAATCTCATATCGTGAAAAAAAAAAAAAAAAAAAAAAAAAAATTTTTTTTTTT
Organism: Poromitra crassiceps; assembly: GCF_964638095.1. Lineage (NCBI taxonomy): Eukaryota > Metazoa > Chordata > Actinopteri > Beryciformes > Melamphaidae > Poromitra > Poromitra crassiceps. The sequence goes on along the minus strand of NC_139625.1, from coordinate 55,496,446 downwards.
TTTTTTTTTTCAAAAGTACACAAAGAAACGTCTTTGTTTGTTGAAGTTCAATGTGTGGAAAGTAGTTCAGTTGAACAAGTCTCTGAAGAGACACATGAGAAGTTATACAGGAGAGAAACCATTCAATTGAGTTTCTGGCAAAACTGTTTACTTGACAGGAAAAACTGAAGATGCATAAAAAATAGACTAAGAAAAGTCTTGTTGTTTGAGTTTGAAGAAAAACTGAAGATGCATAATGAGAATTTATACTGCTGAGAAACCTTTTAGTTCAAAGTAAATCTAAGTGACGGTGTAACTCATTCTATTTCAAGATAAGCCTTATCTCCAATCTCATGTTTTTTCTAGTTGTTATTGTAATAACAATTTCCCACAACAGCATGTTTTGTATTTGTGCATTTCAAATAAAATACTACTTTTCCAGTCATATATTGTCATTATTCAAGTTTAAAAAAATATTGTTAAAATCGTATCGTATCGTATCGTTATCGTGAACCCAGTATCGTGATACGTATCGTATCGTGAACTGAGTGTATCGTGACACCCCTATTTTAAAGTGTCACTTACTGTGAAGGCTTTTAAAGTGTCACTAGTGTGAAGGATTTTAAAGTGTCACTAGTGTGAAGGATATTAAAATGTCACTAGTGTGATGGATTTTAAAGTGTCACTAGTGTGAAGGATTTTAAAGTGTCACTTACTGTGAAGGCTTTTAAAGGGCCACTTACAGTGAAGGATTTTAAAGTGTCACTTACTGTGAAGGATTTTAAAGTGTCACTTACTGTGAAGGCTTTTAAAGTGTCACTTACTGTGAAGGCTTTTAAAGTGTCACTTACTGTGAAGGATTTTAAAGTGTCACTTACTGTGAAGGCTTTTAAAGTGTCACTTACTGTGAAGGCTTTTAAAGTGTCACTTACTGTGAAGGATTTTAAAGTGTCACTTACTGTGAAGGCTTTTAAAGTGTCACTTACTGAGGCTTTTAAAGTGTCACTTACTGTGAAGGCTTTTAAAGTGTCACTAGTGTGAAGGCTTTTAAAGTGTCACTTACTGTGAAGGCTTTTAAAGTGTCACTAGTGTGAAGGATTTTAAAGTGTCACTAGTGTGAAGGCTTTTAAAGTGTCACTTACTGTGAAGGCTTTTAAAGTGTCACTTACTGTGAAGGCTTTTAAAGTGTCACTTACTGTGAAGGCTTTTAAAGTGTCACTAGTGTGAAGGATTTTAAAGTGTCACTTACTGTGAAGGCTTTTAAAGTGTCACTTACTGTGAAGGCTTTTAAAGTGTCACTAGTGCGAAGGATTTTAAAGTGTCACTTACTGTGAAGGCTTTTAAAGTGTCACTTACTGTGAAGGCTTTTAAAGTGTCACTTACTGTGAAGGCTTTTAAAGTGTCACTAGTGTGAAGGATTTTAAAGTGTCACTTACTGTGAAGGCTTTTAAAGTGTCACTTACTGTGAAGGCTTTTAAAGTGTCACTAGTGTGAAGGCTTTTAAAGTGTCACTTACTGTGAAGGCTTTTAGAGTGTCACTTACTGTGAAGGCTTTTAAAGTGTCACTTACTGTGAAGGCTTTTAAAGTGTCACTAGTGTGAAGGATTTTAAAGTGTCACTTACTGTGAAGGCTTTTAAAGTGTCACTTACTGTGAAGGCTTTTAAAGTGTCACTTACTGTGAAGGCTTTTAAAGTGTCACTAGTATGAAGGATTTTAAAGTGTAACTTACTGTGAAGGCTTTTAAAGTGTCACTTACTGTGAAGGCTTTTAAAGTGTCACTAGTGTGAAGGATTTTAAAGTGTCACTTACTGTGAATGCTTTTAAAGTGTCACTTACTGTGAAGGCTTTTAAAGTGTCACTTACTGTGAAGGATTTTAAAGTGTCACTAGTGTGAAGGCTTTTAAAGTGTCACTTACTGTGAAGGCTTTTAAAGTGTCACTTACTGTGAAGGATTTTAAAGTGTCACTAGTGTGAAGGCTTTTAAAGTGTCACTTACTGTGAAGGCTTTTAACTCATTGAGTGCCAGCCACTTTTGGAAAACGGATGCTCCCAGTGCCAGCCCTTTCAGAGCGTTTTCAGTGATTTCTCAAGACCCACAGAATATGGTGTGATATTACTATGTAAACACCGAACACGCCCAAAGAACGATGAGACTATCTTGTATCATCAGCAAAAAAAAGTTTATTGATATAATTTTCCGTTCTTTAGTTATCAGCCGGAGAAGATAGGTTGATTTCACCAAAAACAGACGTTTGAAACTAGAAGCTGAGATAATGAGCCTTTTGTGAAATGAAGCATTTCAAGCACATCACTGACTCTGAAGCTAATATTTTCTGATGTAGTGACACATCAAAAATAATTTCCTTCAATAAAACAGCGAAAACAAAGGAATTTTGATGACAAAATAATATTTTTTAGCTGCAACCAGCAGCGCTGGCCCCTGCGTGCGCAGACCCTACACCTACTTGCTGGTCTTGATTTACAGTTGGTGGGCATCAGGTATTCTAGCTTGTTTGCCAATCTGTCCATCGAGCCTGCTGTCTGGGTCGGTACGTGTTGTATGGTGCCCTACGTGCCCCACCCCCCTCAACTGCAAACTCCTCCGTGGGAGTGTCTCTGGTGGCTCTCTGCTGCACGTTTGCCCTGCACGTTTCAAAGTGCGCTACACCCAACTCTATTTTCACATCGTTCCGCCGTTTTTGTGCGCCGGCTCCCAGCGCTTCCAGCTGAGAATGATTTGGCTTTTCAGAAAGACGCTGGTGTCGTGCTCCTTTTCTGGCAAATAATCATGTGGAGGGGCTATCGCAGCGGAGATGGAGGGGCTCAATTGTGGGCTGCTGTTCACAGGCACAGCTAACGTTACAGCATTTCCGTTTCCCCACACGGCTTCTTCTACTCTTTTTTCTCATCTTTCTCTAATCCGGAGAGCACTGTCGCCACCTAATGGGTCCGTAAAATACCTTCTACACCTTCAAAATCCCCCATACTTTTACAGGAGATGCATCAGGCTTTGATCCACGTCCCACCGTCAAAAAACGCAATTGACGTCTTTAGACGTCATTGGCACTCTACGTTACTATTTGAATTGACGTCTTTAGACGTCATTGGCACTCAATGAGTTAAAGTGTCACTTACTGTGAAGGCTTTTAAAGTGTCACTTACTGTGAAGGCTTTTAAAGTGTCACTTACTGTGAAGGATTTTAAAGTGTCACTAGTGTGAAGGATTTTAAAGTGTCACTTACTGTGAAGGCTTTTAACACGTTAACTGCCAGCGACGTATGCATACGTCAAGCAGAATCCAACCGTTAACTGCCAGCGACGTATGGATACGTCAAAAAAATCGTTTTTTTTTTTTTGACGGTGGATCATTGATCTGGCCCTTTTGCATCTTCTATTATACTGTTAGAGCCGCCGGGCGTGTGCAATCCATTCCGCCGACCCACTGAGTGGCGACGGTGCTCAGACTATTGAGTGTTGTTTGGCCAGAAACGCACGCATTCCAGCTGAGCTCAACCGAGGACCCAGAAGCGAACGAGCCTCATTCTCATACTGTAGGCGAAAACCTTTCACACGGGCGCACGGCGGACTGGGGGCTTCCACAGGTGGACTGGGTGGAAAGCACACTTTGAAGCGCGCAGCATAAGCCTAGAGTCACACAAGGCTTCGTCAAAGCTCTCAACCGAAAATCCAAGAACGGATTAAGCCACATCCACGCTCCCCGACGAGGGACCGCCAGAGAGAGGCTGCTGCTCACTGCTCAGACAGGCAGGCTTGTGACTGACAAACACGGAGACACGCCCACGGAGGGAGGAGTTGTAAGGAGAGGGGGTGCAGGGGCTGCTATGGAGGAAATTACTGTTCAGAACTATATTGTTTATGTCTGATGTCTCACTGATGCCAAAAATAAATGGTTAAAGTGACTGTTTGATATTGAATTTCACAAAACTGCGATTATCTCAGCTTTTTGTCTCAGACGCTGAAACCATGCTGTACTCAACGGCTAATATCTACATAACTACTAACTCTACAAACTAACTCTTTTAGACAGAGAAAGCACACATTCTATTAGTACTTTTGTGAACTTTGTGTTGACAAACTCCAAGCAGAAAATTATCCTTGGCTCTTTTAAAATGAGCCAGAATCCTCAAAAAAACCCTCTGGCAAAAGCTACCTACAGTAAAAAAAAAAAGGCTGGCAGTGAATGTGTTAAAGTGTCACTTACTGTGAAGGCTTTTAAAGTGTCACTTACTGTGAATGCTTTTAAAGTGTCACTTACTGTGAAGGATTTTAAAGTGTCACTTACTGTGAATGCTTTTAAAGTGTCACTTAATGTGAAGGCTTTTAAAGTGTCACTTACTGTGAAGGCTTTTAAAGTGTCACTTACTGTGAAGGATTTTAAAGTGTCACTTACTGTGAAGGATTTTAAAGTGTCACTTACTGTGAAGGCTTTTAAAGTGTCACTTACTGTGAAGGCTTTTAAAGTGTCACTTACTGTGAAGGCTTTTAAAGTGTCACTAGTGTGAAGGATTTTAAAGTGTCACTTACTGTGAAGGCTTTTGCGAAGTCCACACCACCCTCATTGGCTCCAGATGGGGTGCCGTCAATATGATAGACCCTAGAGGCGAGGCCAGACAGACACAGACGCGCACGCGCACGCGCACGCGCACACACACACACACACACACACACACACACACACACACACACACACACACACACACACACACACACACACACACACACACACACACACACACACACACACACACACACACACACACACAGTTTGGCTCTCCATCAAGGTGATTTTTGGCATGGGTGCCAGTATTGGCCTGGCAGAACATTAGGTAATACCCAGACCGGGTGTGTCTGAGACATTGGTGGCATTTTATTCAGACAGATGAATGGAGCTTTTGCATGGCACTGTCAGTACAGACACCTACACTGACATGGTAAGCCAATAAGTCTGAAATAGTAAGCCAATAAATCAATGTTTCCACCTAGGTCGATTTCACCCACTGACTTAAGGAAGCCATCCTTGCGGTTATCTTGCCTTCCTGTAACTTTCCAGGATCTGCTTGATATGTGCAGTCACTTCCTGTAACTTTCCAGGATCTGCTTGATATGTGCAGTCACTTCTGACGCAGGCATTCCATTTCTTCCCCCATTCATCCACTGCTTTTATTAACTTGGCAGTTCAGATGCAGTTCAGATCTCTACTGTAAACGTTGCTTTGCCAATTCTGCAAAAATCTCACCTCTCTCTTCCCTCCTTCCTGGTTCTGGTCACTTGGTTGATCTCCAGGGCGGTTAACTTCTTCGCCACGCGATATTGCCACGTGTAGAAAGCCTCCTTGGATGCAGCAATCACATGCGTCTTAGTCATGGTGACAAACAATGGATCTGACAAGGCGAATACATAGACAAGTGAGATACTTCATCAGAAGAGCCACCAGTAGGTGGTCCACCGTCTCCACTTTACTAAAGCCAAACGGGCCAAGATCTATTGACACACCAACTCCACTTGTGATAGGTGTAAATGTGAACCAGCCACTCTGTTACACGTGTTGTGGACAGGCCTTCTGGGTGTCAGTTTTTAAGTCCCTAAGTGACATCAATAATTCTATTGAACACACATTCTTGGTTTATTTAGTGTGATACGTGAAGATTTCGACTGGTCATCAGACATGTATAATGTAGTTGCATTTACAACCCTGCTGGCACATCGTCTCATTCTCTTGAACTGGAAAAGCCCACAACCTCCTTCCCACATTAGGTGGATTCATGAAGTCATGTTTCACTTAAAAATGGAAAAGATCAAGTTCACTTTAAGAGGAAAAACGGAAAGGTTCTGGAAAATATGGTCCCCTTTTCTTACCTACTTTGAAAGTTTAAAAGATGTACAAAAGTGGGAGGGTTGACTTTCGGAGCAGACTACAGTATATTGTGTTGGAGAGGATTTTATCACATAGGATTTCCATTCTGTAATTAGTGGTATTAGAGTGTACTCTTACTATGGTCTTGGTAACAGTGTTTTCTTTTCAAATTCAGTTTTTTTTTAACTTACGTGCCTTATTTGGAATGTTTATGTATTTTATTTAAAAAAATCCTGGACTTTCTTTCCTTTTGATATGAGGATCCTGGGGTGAGATTGGGGGGGAGGGGTTAAGGTTATTTAGATCTAAATCTGTTATTGTCTTTTGTCTATCTGAAAAATTACAATAACCGAAAAAAAAGAGCCACCAGTACAGTTAATCTTACTTTCTCCTGTTTATTTAGTAAGGTGAGGTCTGATAATCTAGAACGCCATTCACACGTCTGAACCTTTAAAAAAAACGTTGCCTGCGGCCCTCAGCAGATCTTCTGCCAGCAGCTCTGTCACCGCATGCAGGAAAGGAATGCTGAATGTGTGTGAGATATAAAGATGCCGAGCGCTCACTGTCTATTTACTGTAGGATGCTGTGGGCGCATGAAAGCCATCATTGTGGGAAGCAGGAACCTAGACGACCATCGCCCTTTCAAATCTCTGTATAGGCAGTCTGTGATCTGTCACGCCGGCTTGAAGGAATATGCTGACAACCCACGGCCATGCCACAAGAAGATTGTTACCAAGTTCACCTCTGTCTGCCCAGTGTCAAGTCTGCACAACACCGAAGCACACTGATTGTTGTACTGACTACATGAAAATGTCATATTCATGTCATGTCATCTTACTGTGCAGTGTGCAAACATCTGGACACATTTCTGCACATTTGTTCTCCCATCTGTACAGCTGTTACAACCCAATCGGCAAAATAAAACATTGGCATTTTACATGTGTGAAAACCAGGGATACGAGCTACAAAATATCAACATAAATTTGAAACAAAACATCTGCAAAATATGTTTCTAAAACTGGCATTTTACATCTACAGTCTCAAGGTACATTTGAAACAAAATGCGGGTTAATTTGAAAACCTCGCTGCCTTTCCAACATTAAATGCAAATAAAACAAATCTGATTATGTTTAGGCAAGTAAAACAACTACCGTAGTCCCATTTACTGTATGTACTCACCAATGTCAATGTACTTTGAATCCAGTGGAGTCCCGATGGAGTTACACAGAACCAGCACATACTGAAAAACACATTGGGACCATGTTATCCTACATGTCAATGAATGATTCCAGGAGGTCATTTTGGCTGTGTGGTTTTTATTTTTACTTTACCATTGTATGACCCGCAGGCTTTACCTCAGGTTCCTCCTTTGTGGCAATGAATTAGGAAAAAACAGGAGGCAAAACATGCAGAGAAATATTTGGATGGCCATGTCATCAATGTCACACACACTATGACAGCTCATACTATATTCTCCCCGTGAGATTTCAGACATTTTGCTTCCTTTCTGAATACTCAAAGGGCCCCACAAAAGACATTGGCTAAAGTTCCCCCAGAGCACAAGACATGAGAAAAAAGGCAGCTCTCAAGCTAAATCTAATCACCTGAACTCTGCTGGTCTGTCCCCGGTCATCTGAGACCCACCCTCCTGCTTCCATCTGGCTCTGTTACAACAGAGTGGTGGATTTATTCACAAGTCATTTTTTAAATGACTAGCTTAGCTATATTCAGGGGAACATGACAAAAAAAGTCAGCTCTCAAAATATCTACCGGTATTAATATTTATTATACAATGGCCTGGGTGAATACGTGATTCTGATTGGCTGGAGGGATGTAGATTCATTTCAATTAACCCCATAACACTAGTCCTTGTCAGTGGTGTACATCGATGCTGAACAGGTTAGCACTGGAATACACTTATGTATATTATATTATATATTATATATAATAAAGCTTTATTAACTTTCTTCATCATCTAATCTGCACTCTCCATCTGGCTCTTTTAGAACAGTGGTGGATTTATTCAGAAGTTGGAAGACTGATAGTCTATCCCCAGACTCAAATATTACGTTGAATCGCTGCGCTCCGCATACTACGTAAATGAGTCTGTACCACTTCACAGCCACTGCTGGTTTTTGAAGGCGGGTTGAAATTGAATGAGTGACAGGTCGTAGCACCGATGATAGAGCGGTTCGAAAAATGAGCTGCGCCTCACGTGTCGTCTGATCGCAAAGTCGTTACTGATTGGGGAGGACTGAATCCATCACTGGCATATCACTGGCCAAGTGAACGGTTCCCTCCCATAACCAGCTGGCTGATGGAAAGTGTCCCAGACCGAGAGAGAGCTCTGCAGCATGCAGTAACGTAGTGTATCAGCGTAAGAACTCTCGTGGGTCTGGCGTTGAGACTAGAAGACTGATGGCTGTCCTTTTAAATGGCTATATTCAGATTAATTCAGAGATAATATACTGTACACCACTGCAAGATCAGGAGCCCTCTAGTGGGCCGGAACCCTGGTATGTTTGGCCCTCCAACCCCCTGCTGGCTCCGGTACAGCTGGCTTCCCTCAGGTTAGGAGAGCCACCTTGGAGGTGTTTGTACCCCAGTGTGGGTCTCATCTGCCTTGGTGGCCAGGATGCAGAAGTCCCCCGAGGTGGTGATGGACATCAGGCTCTTGACGTATTTGACGAACTTCTCATTGTTCTTGGTATCCCAGAACACCACGCAGTACTCCTGCCGCTCTGGCTTTGTGTAGGCATACACCACTGTGCTACAGCAGTAACCCCACTGTCGGGAGAAATGAAAGAGCTGGTGAGAGACTAACCATTTGGATGGGATTGGTTTTACAAATGGGAAAATGTGTGCCCAGAGATAGTCGAGTTGCCAACTCCCCAGCCTCTGGAACCACAGTTTTCCTAAACTGGCCTAGGATTAAAATCCCACCCAAGTTTTGTTTTATTTTTTACTTTGAGTGATAGAACAGGGGATTATAATTATTATATTTATAAATTATTATTATTATTATTATTATATAATAAGGGGTTATAATGAGGGAGAAACTCTTGAGGTGTTGTCATTTACCTTGTAATCAGGTCTTATGTTGGCAAAGTAGATGTAGAAGTCCACGGCCAGGCCGATGCGCAGCCCTCCTCCTTCCCAGGCAACTCCTGTCATCTGCTTCCCAGAGACTTTGAGAGTTCTCAGGTGCTGTCCAAACACAGGAGCCAACACATCATTTGTTAGAAAGTGCAATATTAAGCATGATACTCCCATTTTCAACTGCTCAGCAATGGAAGAAGGTGCTATGAGCGAGCACCCAGCATCACAAGACATTTTGTTCTCAAGGAAAGAAAAAAGACAGCAAAAGACAAAGCAGTATTATTATTTCAGTATTTTGCAAATTGATATATAGCATCACCTCTTCATTAGAAGTTTCTGTTGGTTCTCTATGTTTAATTAGCTTTCCTGCTGTGAAATGTGTCAATACTATTCCTTGGTTGTCGATGGAGGTCAACGATCATTTAATCATCCTTTCAAGACAATGCATACCTTACTTACTTACGGTATACAAAGATCAATATTTCATTTAGCAATGTGTGGTGACTATTGCACTGTTAGAGGCCCAGAAACCATCTTTAGTCCATTCTAAGCAAATTCTTCTGTTTGGTCCCATAAGCTCTATGTCTTATGTCCAGTGTTGGGCAAGTTACTTTCAAAAATGTAATATGCTACATATTACTAGTTACTATTATTATAAGTTACTTTACAATATTACCGTCTGTAGAGTAACTTGTTACTTATTACACTACTTTTGCATTACTTTCACTGTAATAACAGCAGTAGCAGAAAGACATTGTCTTGAAGTCAGTGGAAACCATCCAAAATTCTAAATGTTATCCTTTTCCTTTGTTATTGTCATCTATAGTGGTTAGTTACATAAGAACACACAATTTGAGTAGGAAATTATCGTATCTTTATTTAATTATGTGCTTTGATAAAAACTAGAATGACCGCACCATGGATATGCCTCCGCCAACAAGTGAGCAGTCGACATCCATGTCTGTCCAGACTTTGACGTTTGAGCAAAATGTGAAGAAAGTCTTTCAAGGCGTTACTGAGGTATGGCGTTAGGCTTAGCGAGCTTGAAAATGGCGTTCGTGAGGTCACAGTGACCTTGAACTTTGGCCTTTGACCACTAAAATGTAATCAGTTCGTCCTGGAGTCCAAGTGGACGTTTGAGGCCAATTTGATGAAATTCCGTCAAGGCATTCCTCAGATATTGCGTTAACGAGCTTGAAAATGGCATTCGAGAGGTCACAGTGACCTTGACCTTTGACCCCCAAAATCTAATCAGTTCATCCTTGTGTCCAAGTCGACGTTTGAGGCAAATTTGATGAAATTCCATCAAGGCATTCCTCAGATATTGCGTTAACGAACATCGGACAGACGGACAGACAACCCGGAACCATAATGCCTCCGGCCTGGCTAACGCCGGCGGAGGCATAAAAATGTAACTCAATTTGTAACTTGTGTTAGTTGACAAAGTAACTGGTATAATATTACTGGAATCCTATTAGTAATAAGTTATATTACTGAGTTAGTGCTAAAATTAACATATTATATGGAATATGTTACTTTTGTAACGAGTTACCCCCAACACTGCGTGCTTATGTCTAATCTCTATCTCTAAAATAGGTATAGTGAAGTATAGGGAAGCAAAATCTTCTGCCGCACCTCTCCAAATGGTGTGTAGAATTGCACTACATTGTATTCTTTCTCCATATTGGCGGCTCTCAGGGAACCTGCCACCGCCAGCACGCTGCCACACTGGTTCCACTGGATGCTGACCACGCTCATCAGAGTTTCAATGTATACTGGGTCTGGAGAAAAGGCAGTAGCATAGCTTGTTCACTATTAGTAAACATTTGGAGGAAATGTAACCCAGAGGGCATAGCTGCTTATTTGCTTACTCTCATCATTCTCGTAGCGCATGATCTGGCACCTTCCGTTGTCGAAACAGATGGCGAGACACGGACAGTCTGGCTCAACGTAGCCCTCGGTTCCCGCATACCAGTGGATACCTGCGATACTGATGGCTCCAGTCACATTACTCAGACAGCTGATGGTCATTTTCATCTGCAATGTAACACAGACCTCTTCATGAGAACAAGTTTTCACATCCTAACATTGACGCATGTAATAAATTTAGCTTGAGAGGAAGTGCTAATAGCATTAACGCCAGCCACTAGCCAAATGGTGGTAATTTCTGGTTGTGGCTGGTAAGTTGACTACTAACAGGCACTGTGGCAGGTAACCAGTCATCGTTTGCAAGTCTTATTCTGATCTAAAATTCTGGTAAAAGAGTGAAAGTAGATGTGATGTGATCATGTGTGTGTGTGTGTGTGTGTGTGTGTGTGTGTGTGTGTGTGTGTGTGCGCCGTGTGTGTGTATGTAGGATAGATGGATGTTGCCAGTGTAATTGACTAAGTGTGAGAGTGGATGGGTGTGAGTGTGGATAAAACTCCCCATTTTAAGTTGCTAATCATCTTATGTTGCTTTCCTTGATGTTATTAATGTATTACATTAACACACTAATGTATATTTACTACATATATTGTATACTGTACATAATAGATGTATATTTGTTTTATGTTTTATATTTTGTGTAACCTAACAGCTGTATTCTATAGTCTGTATTCTGTACCCTGTTTTTATATTTGCCTTATAACATCTAGGGACAAACATTGCAAACTAGCTTAGGCTATAAATGTCAGGATATATAACAAAGACTGTTTCCTGTGAATGCTCTATGTTTATGTATCTGTCCCTATAGAAATAAACTTTTCAATCAATGTGATATACCTTATTGCAAAAATGATCCAGAACTGTCTTCACTTCTGGATCGTTTTTGTAATAAGATACACCACATCATGAGCAGCCATGGAGCACATTAACACTCACTATGAAGTTTCCTTGATTGTCATAGATATGCACTTCCCCGTTGGCCATGCCGAAGAGAAGGATCCTGCTGTCTGGCGACCACGCCACATGAGCGAGCTGAATTCCCTTTAGCTCCTTTCCCCAAATCCGGTTACCTACAAAAACAAGGCAATTATCCAACTGTACCATTTGCTCATGCAAGAACTTAATGAAATATGCGATTTGCCCAATATGTGATTGTGAAATCCTTTTCAAGAGAGCTTAAGTCACTTAAGCTGATTTAAATTCTGGGTGGAAAAACATTGGAATTAATTTAAACCTGCTGACATTTTAACATGAGATTCTCTTAAAGGTCCGGTGCAATGAGAATTGCATTTCTCAACTCCATGATATAATTTGAGGAGCCCCCCAGCACTGGCCCCCCCTCACCATATCCAACAGCACTGTGTCTAGGGTGGAAATATGTTCCTGGGATCCATAATCTCCCAGGACCTAAAGTGGGAGGCCAACGTAGGCACTGTCATCAAGAAGGCTCAGCGGAGGTTGCATTTCTTACACCAGCTCAGGAAGTACAAACTGACTCAGAAGCTGCTGATACACTTCTACACTGCCATCATCCAGTCTGTCCTCTGCAACTCCATCTCTGTCTGGTTTGGCCTGCCATCAAACAGGACAGGCACAGACTAGAACGGACAGTCAGGACTGCAGAGAAAATCAACAGTGCCAACCTGCCCTCCATCCAAAACTTGTACTCCTCCAGAGTCAAGAAAAGGGCAGGAAACCACTGACCCATCTCACCCTGGCCATGATGGGTTTGAACTCATCCCCTCTGGCAGGCAGAGCACTGTATGCAAAAACCACCAGACACAAAAACACTTTCTACCCACAGGCCACTACTCTGATTAACACTTAAACCAGCCACTTGAACACTTCTCTTACACCTACTGTGGAATAACTATGCACACGCAGAAATAACTGTGCAATATCTGACTCAAAGCCTCCTTCACATTGAATGGCATATAACTGCAATATCTGGAAATATATCGGTATAAGCCTTTGTTTACAATCCTGTGTGGCTTATTTATACATTTACTGTATATGTACATTCTTTCATATGTACTGTATTTACAATTTTTATTTTTATTTAACCTTTATAGTTACAGGAAAAGTGTTGTGTAACATATCTGGGAAGTCAATTGGATCAGTGTATGACGAGTGAGAACAAGATCCCTAACTCAGTGGTTCTCAAACTTTTTCACGTCAAGGACCCCTAAACTGACACAAATTAGACCACAGACCCCTATTTGATAAGATTTTGTCCCAGGGTCCCCCAGCTGATCATTTGTTTTGCCTTTAGATGTTTTATTACAGAAAGTGTAATGAAACCCATGACCAAAATAGTCATACATTTTGTCATTGTGTTACTTATGGATAGAAGTCTACTCTAGTGAAAATAAGTTATCCCCCTTTTTGCTGGGGACCCCCTGGAACCCTCTCAAGGACCCCAGACAGAAGTCTGCGAATTCTCTGAATGGTTTTAAGAACCTTCTGAAAAGATTCTTGCTGAGGTAAGCTTAAATAATGTGCTGAGCCTTTCGTTGAAAGGGTTTTTGAACTTGTGTTCATTGTATCTCTTGTTTCGTTTTATTCTTGATTGATCTGTATTGTTTAAATGATGTTATGTGTTACTGTATGTCCTGTTTTTATAAGACCAGAGACTATGCTGGAAATAAGTGTTCACACTTTACATGTTTATCCCTTGGATTTTGTTGTCTTTTATATCCATAATAAAATCAATCAATATTTAACAAATGTTGCTTCTTGTCAAGTGCAATAGAAATGTCATTAATCGCCTTCAGAGCAGCTGTGATGCTACAATGATACAATACAAAAAATTTAATTTTTACAATGATACAGATGATACAATTTCATTGCTGTATAAAAACTCCTTTAATTGATCACTCGCAAGAGCTTCAAATTTTTTAGCCAGTACAGATAAATTAGAAATTGGCCTATAGTTATTTATTTATTTATAAAATAGACAGTTTGCACCACATTCCCTTCCCAGCTGGACATGCCTGGAACACCTCACTAGGGAGGTGACCAGGTGCCTGGAACACCTCCCTAGGGAGGCGACCAGGTGGCATCCTTACCAGATGCCCGAACAACCTCAACTGGCTCCTTTCTACGCAAAGGAGCAGAGGCTCTACTCCAAGTCCCTTACGAATGGCTGAGCTTCTGACCTTATCCCTAAGGGAGATGCCATTGACCCTCCTGAGAAAACCAATTTTGACCGCTTGTATCCGCAATCTTGTTCTTTCGGTCATGACCCATCCTTCATGACCATACTGTAGGTGAGGGTAGGAACGAAGATCGAGAGCTTTGCCTTCTGGCTCAGCTCTCTTTTCGTCACAACGGTGCGTGTATATACTTGGCCAATAAAGCTGATTCTGATTCTGATTAAGCTGCTTCTGACCTGTTAATTTAAAGTTACCCAAATTATTGTGTAAATTTGATTAATACCCTTTGAAAAACGTCTGGTTGTCAACAGAATCTAACTAGCCAAAATCTCCATGCCTCCATTGCTGCTGGGTGGCAAAGTTCCACCACTGGATATTTGTTCCTAAAAAGAAGAAATATTTATATAGAAAAATAGAAAAATTGGCATGCAATGGATTTCACAATCATAGGGATGTGCTTTGTAGTAAAAAACATTGAAGAAGTGATAAAGAATCAAAGAAGAAACACTTAGCATACCATCTACAGATCCGACTATGACCGCCCCGTCTTCATACACAATGCAAATCTTCTGACCGTCTGCATTCCAACTCATGCTTCTCACCACGGACTTGTTCCTGTTGTTGATCATCTCCTCGTACCATGAGCCTTAGGGAAGGGATGATTGTCAAATCAAATAGCATATCCCCCCCCCCCCTCAAATTTATGATAAGACTAACTGTGTTTTCAATTTGACTGCCATAATGACCTTTGTAGAGCATCCATACGATGATGAGTCCATTCTGGTCACTGGTCGTCAGCTTTTGGTACTGTTCATTCCACGTAACAACTTGTACTGCACCTGCATGTTTGTAGCAATCAATTACCTTTCAGATGTTGTTCATATACTGTACGTAAATATCCAATAGAGAGAGACAGAATGGAGGCAAACAAAGACAAGGCAAGGAACTCGACTGAATTATTTACATCAGCACATATAGACGGTTTTCACCAGAGCGCAACCCCACAGCACTTCCTTTATTCTCAGCATTCGGCAAACTGCAGAAATATTCACTCGACATCGTTACTTTTGTTTTCGCTGCTCAGCTGTATAGACAGTTTTCACGGAATGGTCAGTCCTGCACTTGAATGTTTTTTTTTCTTTTATGTCCATAGCAAACACTGCAACAGGAAGTGAGCGGGGGTTCAATTTAGAATGTTTTTGTTGTCAAGTTAAAACCGTCTATACACACTCCATGCATTCATGAGTGATATCAAGCATTGATTTGTGCCTAAGGGCAGTAATGTACTGTATCAAATTAATGGCTGGGTCAAGTACCTAGCATTATACCGCACCACCCGCCTCTGGCTTTCCTTTATGTGGGTCTGCCTGTACTTTATGTGGGTCTGCCTGTAATTAGAGCCCACTTTACTCATATTATGCCATAAAACAGGACTATAATAATGATACAAGGTTTCATGGACGTAGCTTTGATTTCAAAGGTGGGGGGGACACATTTTGTACAGGCCCACATTCTCAGGCCCAATTCTTTTTTTTGCCGTTTGAAGCCAGATTTAGAGTAATGTCACATTTTAAATTAACATTAGGATTAGACTGTTGTGATGTCATTATTCAGTTTTAACCATCAAATTTGCTCATTTTCTCATTCGGGTAAATACTGATGATTTATATTTGGAGATTTCTGTCAATTATGGTTATTAGTTTAGTGACTCACTTCTACACTGCTGCCACTTAGTAAGAGATGTGATTGGGCCAGCGCAGACACAGAGGGGGAGAGCTGGGCCTTCTAAGAGATGTGATTGGGCCAGCCCATGACACAGAGGGGCAGAGCTGGGCCTTGTAAGATATGTGATTGGGCTGCCCCAGTGTCACTCAGTATACTTCTACTGGGCCAGTCGCTGAAAGATGGGGCAACCACATGGTCCCAGTGCCTGCCCTTTCTCAGTTTTTTTTAACATAACTTTAGTTTTAGGACAAAAAAGTGCAGGGGTCCAATACTGCCTTCTGTACTGCAAGGTTTGGTAAATGTATGACTTACCACTGTGTCCCTAGACTCTAGAGGGACACAGTGGTAAGTCATACATTTACCCAGTAATCTGTGAATCAACCAGACTCTAGAGTCTAGAGTCTGGTTCATTCACAGATTACTGGGTAAATGTATGATTTACCACTGTGTCCCTCTAGTCTAGAGTCTGGTTCATTGACAGATTACTGGGTAAATGTATGATTTACCACTGTGTCCCTCTAGTCTAGAGTCTGGTTCATTCACAGATTACTGGGTAAATGTATGATTTACCACTGTGTCCCTCTAGTCTAGAGTCTGGTTCATTCACAGATTACTGGGTAAATGTATGACTTACCACTGTGTCCCTCTAGAGTCTGGTTCATTCACAGATTACTGGGTAAATGTATGATTTACCACTGTGTCCCTCTAGTCTAGAGTCTGGTTCATTGACAGATTACTGGGTAAATGTATGATTTACCACTGTGTCCCTCTAGTCTAGAGTCTGGTTCATTCACAGATTACTGGGTAAATGTATGATTTACCACTGTGTCCCTCTAGTCTAGAGTCTGGTTCATTCACAGATTACTGGGTAAATGTATGACTTACCACTGTGTCCCTCTAGAGTCTGGTTCATTCACAGATTACTGGGTAAATGTATGATTTACCACTGTGTCCCTCTAGTCTAGAGTCTGGTTCATTCACAGATTACTGGGTAAATGTATGATTTACCACTGTGTCCCTCTAGTCTAGAGTCTGGTTCGTTCACAGATTACTGGGTAAATGTATGCTTACCACTGTGTCCCTCTAGAGTCTGGTTCATTGACAGATTACTGGGTGCAGCAAGTCCTTTAATTTTGCCATCATCTGTTGAGACACAACAGTGAAAGAGATCAAATTGAAATTAGCATGGGTGTTCATGCAACATTCAATGAAAGAAACATTGAAAATTGGTTACAAAAAACAATGTGAAACTTCAATAGGAGAAAAAGTAATACATTCTGTAAATAAAAAATGTGGCACAAGAAAGCTCAGCAGGCCAAAAATATAACAATAAAGAGAAAAAGGAGCTTATTGGATACTTAGAGAAAGTTTGAATTACGAAGTAAAGTACATGCAACATTTAAACAATGTACATCTTCATATGATGAACCGGGGCACAAAACGCAACGCGTTTCAACCTCACTGGTCTTCGTCAGGCTGAAGGTCACACACAACTTTTTATTTGTTTGACTTTACTCATGGTGATTTGCTATTTACCTTGTCCAGCACACTAGCATAGCCAGACTTGGCTCATTGGGTGTGCCACAGAAAGCCAGGGTATGCCAGGGGGTGGACCATTTGGTCCACCCCCAATTGGACCCAATTGGGGGTGGACCCAATGGTCCAATTTTGGGCCTTTTCAAACCAGATTTAGAGGAATATTAAGATAGGACCATATGACCATAACCATCAATGTTTGCTCCTTTTCGCACTCATTATTAGCAGGTAGAAGCAGTCAATTAAATTGTATTTTTTGGCAACATGTAAAACCACTTTGGTATCTCAAAAAAGTATCACCTACTTTTTTCAATGAGTGTTCTAGTCGGGAAAGAACGCAAGTTTGGTTGGCATGCAGGTTTGTCTACTGCAGAGAGATCTGTAACTTCTCAGTGTCCTCTGACTGCTGCTGCACAAACCACCAGTGTGTTTTTGGCTGCGTCCCCCCGCTGTTATTAACGTCATTGTTTCGGCTGCATCATCTTCATCATCGTCTGTCTCTCCACTGTCCACCACCAAGCGTTCACACCCAAAGCGCTTTTTTCAGTCAGAACGCTATGAAAATCATGTTGAGAGCGCTTCCATTGTGCACAAAACACAGCACACGGAGTGTTTTTTTGTGCTCTATTTGTTTTTCCCCTGTAGTCGCGTGCAGTACGGATCAGAACACAACGACCACACGGCCGGTAGCCAGCTAGTTTTGTCTGTTTGATGTTGTTCACTGTCCACATGAAAGCCAGATTATTGCTAATTCTGTCAGCAACAGAGGTTGAAAATCCCTCGGGAGGAGAAAAGGTAGAGTAGGAAGAGTGAAAAAGACGAGCACGGCGCTTTTCCTCAATGTTCAACTTTTTCAGCTTAAAAAGTAAATGCCCACAGCGCTCCTCCAAAAACAACAGACGCCACTAGCGCTGAAACGCCAGGTGCGTTCATTAAAAGAGGAGCACGTCTAGCGCGTCCTTACATAGAGAATGAATTGCAGAAAGACGTTGGCAGCTCCAAAAACGCTATTGGTCTGAATGGCCGACAGGCTGTGCATGACAGCTGATGTGTTTTGCAGACAAACAAACACAACTTAATTTTCCCCCCTTTCTGTTTGGGTGTGCCAGCTGCCTGTGTGGGTGGCATTTGCACACCCAGGCGCACCCGTAGCTACGCGCATGGTCCAGCAGAGAGGCTGGACAAAATGGTACCATTTCTAATGACAGTGACTGGACACCAGATGGCACCAGAATAGCCAAAAAGCTTATTAAAGTTTAAAAAAATACTTTTCACACCCTTAAATCTGAATCACATGGGCATTGCATAACGGCTCAGACTCTGACTGAATTAGCAAAACTTGAAACAGAGTTAACTGTAAGGGACATGACTCCTCGAAACTGAAGTATTAAAGTTTGCACAATGTAATTCAGCTGACCACCGTTTTTATTGTGGTGACCCACCTGACCTCACCTGTCCTGCAACTATACTCCCTTCCTTCTTCTTCTCCTCCTCCTACTACTAAAACAATAATAATGTGATAAGGTCAGATTACATTTGAATGAACCCTGTCATAAAATTGGGGTGTTGCAGCAACTAACAGTAATAAGATACATAATGGATATACAGTATAAATCTAAACATAAAAATAAAGTATAAAGAACATAGCAAATTGGGGATATATGAACACATGCAACTGACAAAATACATGTATGGATGAAACGTATGAGGGGAAGCATGGACTATAGCATTATAAGGGTGTGCAGAATACAGGCAGTATGCCTTGAGGCAAAGAAGAAATGTAGGTTTTCTTGGGGCCCAAGGTTTCTGGCAGCAGCCCTCGGCAATACCCATGGAATTTCTGTGACAAGTCTGTTGTCACAATAGTCCATGTTGATATCCTTCATATAAGAAAGGTACCCTCGGTACTTGTACTGTATTTCCTTACTGTCTATGTAAGTTTAGCTGTGACACATGTAGGCACACTGAAAGGTTTCAGATGAAAGATGGAAGGCAAAATTTGTGGTGCAGCTGGTTATTTGGCATAAGATGACTAAATGTAATCTGTGTATGTTATTGGTGCACTTGTGAGAGAAAACAAATTGTATACTATTTGTATTATGAGTGTATTTGCAAAAGGACATTAAAAATATTCAGGAATAATGGAACCTTTATGCTTCTTGTTTGTACATAACTACCAAGCCACTCTTTAGACAATGAAATTACCAATTAATAAATCTTTAAACAATGGAAGAAATTAAGAATACATATATATACATATATATATACATATATATATACATATACACATATATATATACACAATGGCTTTCTGTGAAAGCCATTGTGGTTTTTCTTCAGGACTTGAGGGCAGGTCTACCTGGCAGTCTTATTGGCTGGCCATCTGGGTTTTGGAGGTAAAACTGTGGGCCAGGATGATCTGGAGCATGCTTTTATGAGGGGGGCCCACAGGGACCTCCCTGTCTCCAAGACCCTGGTGCCTTTGTGGGAGTTGGCTATGGTTCTACAGGGCTCAACCACTACACGTCACGAGGAGAGCTTGTATGTTATGCGTCATGTTCTTGGAAGATGTATGATGTGATCACCAATGTTCATGTAACATGTACTGACTGAAAACACATTTCCTGCGGGACAAATAAAGCTATCTATCTATCAAGCTCACACCGCCGCCCTTTATAAAGGTGGGGCACTGCCCCTGGCGGCAGAGGGAGGAATGTATTGTGTAGAAAAATAGTGCTTCTGTCTAGGGCCCAGGAGGATCTGGTCCCATCATAGCCCCATAACGTGACGCCGCTTTATACTGTACCTGCTGAATTTACAGCAGGGTGTGTTTGATCTTACTAACATGGTGCACCGCTTGCACACGGCGAGCAAACAACACATGCAGTCACACGGAGATGGCGGCTGTCAGTGATCAACGCAAATCCAGTGCACCTGGGAAGTAAAACATGTCATGAAATACTCAAACTCCCAAGGTTCCTGTCGGCACTTCTCCTGTCCTCAATACGGCACAGGCTGTGCAAATACGGTTGTTTCACGCAAGCAGTATCATTTTAACAGCGCCGGTGTTCCGGCTAAATTACTGGCTTCACTAGACGGACGATCATATCTTCGGATCTGCAATCGGAGGTCGGATACGGGTAGGAGAGCTTTTTGAACAGCCTTGTCCACCTATTGAGGATTCTAACGCTGTGTGGCGCCGCTTTACTGTACGAGAATATCTCGGAGTACAGTATAAAGCGGCGTCACGTTATGGGGCTAGTGAGTTGCCTCACTCTTATTATTCATAAAACTGGGGTATTCATAACCTTAAGTATGTCCATCATAGAAAGTGTCCATACATGTAGAGAGGCATTGTAAAAGCAATACACCTCATGCTGATGTTCTCTTACAGATGCAGACAACAGTGTGCCCATTTGAATATGTGTGGAATTTGAAAAAGGAAACTTCAGCAAGGTGCCAATGGCGGGTTCGAATGCAATGAGTTAAAATTAAAAAAGTAAAGTTAAAGTTGTGTTCCTAGTAACCACTATGCCACTCTGCTGCCTGTGAGGCAAAACTCTACCTTATAGCAAAGTCTGCACTATTGTTTTATTCCCATAGTCTTGGACAGGTCAGTTTAGTCTAGATTTGTGCAATTAATGTTGGTGACAAACTGACTGTACACAATCAAAGCCAGTCAAGCTGCCAGAAATAGACTGGAAACAAGTGTGTGTATTTCAGGACCAGCCAGCCTTTTAATTCAACTTACCTCCTGTCTGAGTTTCAAGCTTGAGTACTCTCAGAAGACCATCGTCTCCTCCACAGGCAATAAAGCCTTGATCTTTGTTCCAGGAGATACATTTCAGATGGATATTGTTGGGGATAGCGATCTATAAGGACAGGGAAGATTGTTTGTATCCGACTCATTTTAGCTTTCCTTTAGCATGTCTTCGTGGACGAATGTAACGTTAGGTGGATGGACAGGGCACAGGACACAGTTATGTCATGTCCTGAGTTTTTGAGGACTCACCTTCTTGCTCAGGTAGATGAACATTGCTGATATACAGACTTGCTATCCAATGCGAGTTGCGTTAATTAACGTTAGCTTTCGAACACCGTTAAGTTTAGCTAAGCTAACTAGTTAGCTATGCGAGGCAGCTATTTTAGCAAGTAGCAAAGACACTCAAAGGCAGCCTCACAAAGTCAATGACCAGCTGCCATGCAAACCTTTGGTAGGGTCGTTTTTGATTGGAAAATAAACGAAAACCAAAATTGTGTTTATTGTGTTGGTAGACTTTTACTCCGCTTCCCTCAGTCTCCCGTGGTAACCGTAAACCGGAAGAGCTGCTGCTATGAGCTTATGGTAGTTGTAGTTTTCCCCCCTTGTCCTCTCTCCACCTGTCAGCTAGCTCTGCCAAAGACAAGTGGCTCTCTCTCAGCTCAGCAAAATCATGCATACAAAATACAGTAGCTTTTTACCTGGGGTTATTTTTCTTATGTACGGATGAGTTTTGACACACACACGCACGCACACGCGCGCACGCACGCATACACGCACGCACGCACGCACACACACACGCACACACACACGCACGCACACACACACACACACACACACACACACACACACACACACACACACACACACACACACACACACACACACACACACACACACACACACACACACATACCGGTTACATTGTTTAAAGATTTATTAATTGGTAATTTCATTGTCTAAAGAGTGGCTTGGTAGTTATGTACAAACAAGAAGCATAAAGGTTCCATTATTCCTGAATATTTTTAATGTCCTTTTGCAAATACACTCATAATACAAATAGTATACAATTTGTTTTCTCTCACAAGTGCACCAATAACATACACAGATTACAATTAGTCATCTTATGCCAAATAACCAGCTGCACCACAAATTTTGCCTTCCATCTTTCATCTGAAACCTTTCAGTGTGCCTACATGTGTCACAGCTAAACTTACATAGACAGTAAGGAAATACAGTACAAGTACAGAGGGTACCTTTCTTATATGAAGGATATCAACATGGACTATTGTGACAACAGACTTGTCACAGAAATTTCATGGGTATTGCCGAGGGCTGCTGCCAGAAACCTTGGGCCCCAAGAAAACCTATGCCAACTGGGCACTGTATTGGAGCCATTTCTCCTCTGCTTCTCCAAACAGTTCCGTTTAATACAATTTTGCATACAGCACAAGATTATTCAGTGTCTGCAGTAGCAATCTTACTTGGCTGTTAACAACCCAAACTGGTAATTGCCATTAATTGCCAATGTTTCAGCTGTCAGATAAATCAAATGCAGTCATTCATTGTTGTGATGACGTAACACTGCTACAGGCCAAGTGGATCATGCTTTAATTTAATAAATAAAATAAAATAAAAATAAATGGTATTTTCTAAGTATATAGGTTTTTTTGGTAGATATATTTATTTAGGTACATCTGGATAGATACACACTTACATACCGTACATACATACCAGCACGAAGTCCTGATGTTTTTTTTTTTTCCTCAATATTTTATATGGAACAATGATACATTAAATAAGGGGGGGGGGGGCGGGACAGGAAAAAACACCACACAAAAAGACGCAAAAAATGTGTGTGTGTGTGTGTGTGGGGGGGGGGGGGGGGGGGTGTGTCATTTAGCATTCATCAGCTGACTCAGTACAATATGGTGGAAATCAATATCATGATAATTGCAAACATTATTATTCTTTCCCACCTTCTCGTCACAGTGGTTCACACTTTAGTGGGGCCCCACTATAGTTACATATCACAAATAGACAATGAGGTTGTATAAATGATAGATGGCATCACTAACAACAATGAGGATAAATCAGATGACGTCAGTCATACCTGAGCAATTGTGATGTCATCAGTGATGCCTCCATGTCATCAGTGACAGCGAGTGATGTCATCATCAGTGAGAGAAGACATTGTGAGCAATCAATAGCCAACAGACCTGCCTGCCACAGGCCTAAATCTATCTATGTACAAAAGGTAACTACATCATGTGGGAGATAATCAAGGAAAGGTTTCCATGCGTTGGTGAAAATCTGTTTGTTACCTTTGGATATAGCACTCAGTCTCTCTCCATAGGCAAGATCTTAAACATTTCCAGATCCCACTGAGTGGCTGTTGGAGGCTACTTATCCATGATCCAATTGAAAAGAATAAGTATAGTTTATTTATGCACCTCTATCTGTTCTATAGATTCCATACCATGATGTCACAGTTTGAGTCTTTCCACAATGTATTATACAAGCAGATAATTTCTTTTTCCTTTGCTACAATTATACATAACCCAACTGTTAACTTACCATTACTGCAGTAATCCAATGAACTGAATGTGATAACCCATTATTATATATTAGCACAAAAGTAACAAATGATGAGTTACCGCCAACTCTTAGACATTTTCTCTGAGATTTTGAGGGTTGGAAATCAGTTCCACTGGTCATGATAAAGTGGGGATTGAACAAGTCCACAGCTGAAACTGAACAAGTCCTGAACATGGCTTTCTTCACTCCTTAGAAGTATTGCTGCTGGCCATCCATCTGGCTCACTCTGTCTGAAATTTCATCAAGTGGACAGATAGTCAAGGAAATTACACTAAATTAGTCAAGGAATAGTTATGGAAATACACCAAACCCTAGTGGTAAAATGCTGATCAGCTATTCACCTTATGCAGAAGAGACCGTCTGGCTTGAGAGACTAACAGGAAGTGTAAATGCAATTGGAAGTTCCGATTGTATTTATACTTCCTGTGACTCATAAACCTAGTCTGACTCATAATGTTAGTCTAACTAGGTTTGACCAGGTGAGTCAGACTAGTTTGAGCAGGTAAAACAGCCGGCCTTTTGTACAGGAAGTCATGATACAATGGGTCAACTGGGCGGAGCTTCATAAGGTGAATAGAGAGTCAAAGTCCCTCCCCTTCCGGTCGGGCCCTATGCAAACCAGCCGTGGAAAAAATATGATGGTGAATGGCGGCAAAAGACAATTTTTTGTTCCCGTTTGAATTGTGCCGAGGTAGGCTACATGATGTTTGTCAATTAAAAAAATAACTTTGCAAGTCAAGAAAGTCAGTTTGTCGTAAAAGTGTTGTGTTGCACTATCTACTAATAAGAATGAGAAGTGTCCGTGTGTGTGTGTGAGCAGAATTTTGTCCAGCCACAGCTATGCCGTTTTACGTGCAACTCCCACGGGGGTGGGGGGGGGGGGGGGGTTGCAGACTGGGTGGGTCTAACTCCCAGGGGGGGGGGGGGTCCAACTCCCACGTTGTTCGGCCACAGCCATGCTATTGTAAGTACAATTGGGCTGAAACTTTCAGGAAGTGTAAAGAGCACCCCTGCGTGTAACCTGATGGAGCTGGATTCTTTAATTAGGTAATTGCCCTAATGATGTGATGTCACTCGAGCAATGATGTCATCCTTCCTGGTTGAGCGGGGGGGGGGGGGGGGGGGGTCCAATTCCCATGGGTCCACTAGTAAGTTATAAATCAGAAAGACTACACACTCCGCCAGGCCATGTTGGTGTTCGTTTGATGTACAAGATGAGAGATGTAGTTGATTGAGCGGTTTCATACAAATCTAAACATTACGTTTCAGTTTTATAACAAACTACGACTTTCTTGACATGCAAGGCTATCTTTTAAATTGACAAAATCTGTGGACTTCATGGCACAATTCAAATGGGATCAAAACAATTGTCTCTCGCTGTTCACCACCATTCATATTTTTTTCACGGCTGTTTGGTAGCTGAAGCATCAATTCCCATATGATGAATATGGGAATTCATAAAAAAGAAAAAGAAAATACTACTAGGCAGGCATGTCTGTAAATAGCTGTGATTTACACGGCACCATTCACACTAAAACAATGATGACAGTTGTAAATCTTCTTAGACAGGTGTCTCTTTTCAACCCTCTCCTCTTCCAACCAGTGTCAGAGGCAAAAGGATATGTTTTCTCATCAGCTCTTGAATGGTTGACTGGACTTTTTTCTGGAACGCAATCTGAGCTTCACACATGCATGCATCTTCAGTTATTTCGCTTCGCATTTCCTCTGAAAGAATAATTGGAGAAAGTCAAAGCAAAAGGTTTAGTTAGAGCACTCTTTTACCATGCTTAGCATAGGTTCATTTTAATTCTCCATTTGACCACTAAGCATTAAAGGGATACGCCAAGTTTTTGGGAGTTTAGCCCATTTGCCATATACATACATAACCAAGATACACAATACCTTTACCTTTTGTCGTCCAGTTAGTTAGTATCGCCAATGAATTGGAGGAAATTGTACAGCCGTTCAAAGTAACCAAAAACACACATTTCTAACAGCGCCAAAAAGCTCTATGTACATGTTGTGACTCGGGTACTCACGAGATTAAATATTAATCCAAAATGCAGAGAAACGCTCTTTTTTTAAAGGTAAATAGATAGCCGGAACTACTTTATAAACATGGCTGCCAGGCGTACAGCGCATGCACTGCATACAGCGCATGCACTGTGTACAGCGGAAGCACTGTGTACAGACAAACAAGGAAGTAACTCGGTGTAGGGATTTATTACGAAAATTACATTTTACGTAACTATGGATTATTATTTCATTGTGTGGTGAGTACCCGAGCCACAACATGTACATAGAGCTTTTTGGCACTGTTAGAAATGTGTGTTTTTGTTTACTTTGAACGGCTGTACTGTTTCGTCCAATTCATTGGCGATACTAACTGGTTAACTGTAGCTCACTGTATACTGTACGGAGAGTGAATGTATTGTTTATCTTGGTTATGTATGGGCGATATGGCAAATGGGCGAAACTCCCAAAAAGTTGGCGTATCCCTTTAAAAAATAACAGCCCATCCTGGCCTGCTCGATGTGGACCTATGGACCAGGGAGGCCAGCAATAAAATAAATAAATAAAAATTTGGCCAAAGGGTTTGAGAGTAACAAAGTAGTAGGCATACAGTATCGAGCTCGTTTTAATGCAATTTCATATCTGTGATGTTATTTTAGGATTCTGAGGAGATTCATTGATACCCAAGCATATTTCTGGCCTGTAGCCTATATGTTCAATATGAGTCTCATTTTGAGACATTTTGTTAACAGCAATTATATGTTATAAATGTAAAAATAATGTATAGCGGATATGAATAAATCCATGTAACAGAGGTAATTAGGCACATGATTCTGCTTTTGTGGGTGTGATTAGGAAATATATTATGAAAAATGTGTCACTCAATTTCAACTAGTTGATCAAAAAGTTGGAAGAGTCAATCACTGAGGGAGGTCTGCATCTAAGCATTAACTAGGACAGTCAGACAAATGTTAACACAATACTTTTGGTGGTACTCGTGCTCACACAATAGAACACCAAAAATCATCGATGATGCAATATTTAGCCTGAAGCCTTCAAAAGATACAGGGAGACAACAGAAAGAAGAGGCAAACCAATTCCAATTTCAAGCAAGAATCCCATGCTCGATTGAGGGTTAAACTTAAAAACCTCTATGTGAAGTCACACCACAACGTCGAATGTTGTTATGGTCTATTGTTCCTTACACATGCACAGCACACTTTTATGTGCTATGCACTCAAAAAGCTTCATGCTGGACCAGTAGAAGTAGTGCTCCCTGTGGGACTCTGTGGGCTTGGTTTCCTCCAAGGTCAACTGCAGATATCTCCCTACCTGGAAAAAGCAAAAAGGAAGACATAAAACGAATGGTAACTATGAGAGATAACGTTCTCTTCAGAGATGACTAGTCTAGGCCTGATTCGATAATAAATCACAGTAGACTACATATTTGCATGGAAAGTTGGAATCTCACTTTAGATCTTCTTGCACAGTCTGAGACTGGGTGCTGTCCGCTCCAGCACATTGTCCACTTCTTCTTTGGTGAAGCATCATTAAGTAGCTGGCCTGAGGAAAGACCACTCAAGCAGCCCCTGGCCAGCTATCAAATCCTTGGTTGAGCATCGTTCCTTGCATGGAAGCCATGGCCATGTGCCATACCTCCCTGGTGAGATGCTATGCTAGAAGAACTGATAAAAATATAGACAATTTATTGAAAAGGCCCAATAGATTGTCTTTGGTTCTTACGTGAGCATGTTCTCTGGTCTGCATTCAACACATATCCCACTCGACACTCGCAGGTGTACGAGTCTCCATTGCCGACACAAATGTGCTGGCAGTTGTGTCCCTGGGCACATGTATCCAAACCTGAAGAGACACTTGTACTGTATTTCCTTCTTTCCAATTATGCAAAAACATAATGAAGGTTTGTGAGAATCTCCAGCCTCTGCACCAAAGGATAGACAATTCATTGAAAAGATTGAGGTTCTTACGTGAACATGTTTTCTGGTCCATGTTCAATACATATCCCAATTGACACTTGCAGATGAACGAGTTCCCATTGTTGACACAGATATGCTGGCAGTCATTTCCCTGGGCACATGTATCCGGACCTGAAAAAAGACACTTGCATATCTGACTTGGTCTAATGACATTAGTCAAGAATATCTTGACTTGTGGAGCCTTTGGTCACAGATACCTCTACAAGAAGTGGATCCAATGTGCATCATGCATCTCATCAGTCCTAGTCTTCTACATCTCATGCTCTTCCAAGCTGAACGCTGTATTGACTGCCATACATGTAACTATAGAACAACCCAAAACAGTCACAGGAGCTGATACAGTATGTGTTTGGAACGCACACTACAAAGTGCCTCACCAGCTCTTGCTGTCAAGATGGAGCTTATTGAGTTGTTTCTAGCTAACACCAATAGACTACTTGCACAACTCCACTACTTCCTGAAATGAGTAGGGCAGTTTGGTTTCCTGTCCTACACTATTGGATGAACTGATTAATGTCAGGTGTGCCTTACTGCTGCAGTCACAACAACAGTGATCAGGCACACCTGACATTAATCAGTTCATCCAATTGTGTAGGACAGGAAACCAAACTGCCCTACTCATTTCAGGAAGTAGTGGAGTTGTGCAAGTAGTCTATTCTGATGGGATGCTCTGAAGCACAAAAAAGTGTATAAAAATAGAGAAGAAAAAAATATGTTTTGTTGGAAACCTGAGACACTGCCCCAAAGGCTAGACACCAACTCTACTGAAAAGATCCAGCTTCTTACGTGAGCATGTTTTCTGGTCTGCATTCAACACATATCCCACTCGACACCTGCAGACGTATGAGTCACCATTGTTGACACAAATATGCTGGCAATCGTGTCCATGGGCGCATCTATCCACACCTGAAAACAAACACTCCAACATCTAACTGACTTGGTCAAACTACATCAGTCAAAAAGCTCTTGGGTTGTTCTGGAGCCTTTGAAAAGTTTGAGATTCTTACGTGAGCATGTTTTCTGGTCTGCATTCAACATATATCCCACTCGACACTTGCAAATGTACAAGTCACCATTGTTCATACAAATATGCTGGCAATCGTGTCCCTGGGCGCATCTATCCAAATCTGGGGGGAAAAAACACACTCCAACATCTAACTGATTTGGTCTACAGACATCAGACACCAAATCTACTGGAAAGATCCAGGTTCTTACGTGAGCATGTTTTCTGGTCTGCATTCAACACATATCCTTCTCGACACTTGCAGACGTACGAGTCGCCATTGTTGACACAAATATGCTGGCAGTTGTGTCCATGGGCACATCTATCCAAATCTGAAAAGAAACACTTCCAAATCTACTTGACTTGGTCTACTGGCATCAGTCAAGAAGCAATTATTTTTTACGCAGCCTTTGAAGACCATTGTTCCTTTTACAATTGATGGAAGCCATGGCCATGTGCTCTTGTGTCTCTATATGCCTCTCCCTCTCTGCATCTGTCCCAGTCTCTCATGTATGCTGCTCATTCAAATTGAGCTCAACAACAGACTGTGCTAAGAGCAACCCATAACATTACTGTAACTATATGAAGTATGTCTGACACTGTATAGTACAAAGTGTATCACCAGCTCTTGCTATCGATGGAGCTTTAGGAGCTGTTTTTGTCAAACTCCAATCTTGCAGCGATGCTTTAAAGCACAAGAAATGGGTTTTACAATTTCAGCCAAGCAACTAACATCATGCTATTTTGTGTTACACCTGAAACACTGCACCAAGACATGGCCACCAGATCTATTGAAAAGATCCAGCTTCTTACGTGAGCATGTTTCCTGGTCTGCATTCAACACATATCCCACTCGACACCTGCAGACGTATGAGTCACCATTGTTGACACAAATATGCTGGCAATCGTGTCCATGGGCACATGTATCCACACCTGAAAACAAACACTCCAACATCTAACTGACTTGGTCAAACTACATCAGTCAAAAAGCTCTTGGGTTGTTCTGAAGCATTTGAAAAGTTTGAGATTCTTACGTGAGCATGTTTTCTGGTCTGCATTCAACACATATCCAACTCGACACTTGCAAATGTACAAGTCACCATTGTTTACACACATATGCTGGCAATCGTGTCCCTGGGTGCATCTATCCAAATCTGGAAAAAGACACACTGACACTCCAACATCTAACTGATTTGTTCTACAGACATTAGTAATAGAGGCCATGACTTGTTGTGGAGCCTTTGATTGGCCTTTGTTACTTTTACTATTCGTGGAAGCCATGGCCATGTGTTCTATGCCTCTCTGGATTTGTCCCAGTCTCCCACATTTCCTGCTCATTCAAGCTGAGCTCAGTATTGACTGCCCTAAAGTATAGAATACAACACAAAATATTAGTCACAAGAGCTGATATGAAGTGCATCCACAGTACATTGTGTTGCACCAGCTTTTACTGTCCAGATGGGGATTTTAGAGCCGTTTTTGCCAAATCCCAATACTGTAAGGAGGCTTTAAAGCTCAAAAGAATGGCTTCTGCGACATTTTTAGTCAAGCAGATAAAATAATGGGTTTCTGTGGGAAACCTGAGACATTGCACCAAGACATAGACACCAAATCTACTGGAAAGATCCAGGTTCTTACGTGAGCATGTTTTCTGGTCTGCATTCAACACATATCCCACTCGACACTTGCAAATGTACAAGTCACCATTGTTCATACAAATATGCTGGCAATCGTGTCCCTGGGCGCATCTATCCAAATCTGGGGGGAAAAAAACACACTCCAACATCTAACTGATTTGGTCTACAGACATCAGACACCAAATCTACTGGAAAGATCCAGGTTCTTACGTGAGCATGTTTTCTGGTCTGCATTCAACACATATCCTTCTCGACACTTGCAGACGTACGAGTCGCCATTGTTGACACAAATATGCTGGCAGTTGTGTCCATGGGCACATCTATCCAAATCTGAAAAGAAACACTTCCAAATCTACTTGACTTGGTCTACTGGCATCAGTCAAGAAGCAATTCTTTTTTACGCAGCCTTTGAAGGCCATTGTTCCTTTTACAATTGATGGAAGCCATGGCCATGTGCTCTTGTGTCTCTATATGCCTCTCCCTCTCTGCATCTGTCCCAGTCTCTCATGTATGCTGCTCATTCAAATTGAGCTCAACAGCAGACTGTGCTAAATGACTAAGAGCAACCCATATCATTAACTATATGAAGTATGTCTGACACTGTATAGTACAAAGTGCATCACCAGCTCTTGCTATCGATGGAGCTTTTGGAGCTGTTTTTGTCAAACTCCAATCTTGCAGGGATGCTTTAAAGCAGTGGTACTCAACTGGTGGGTCGGGACCCAACAGTGGGTCGCGGGGCCGTATTGAGTGGGTCATGGATGTGTGCATGAAAAAAAGTGTTCTACTCCTTGAGGATGCCGGCATCAACGGCCAACATTGCTGTCTTTCAGAGCCTGTAGCAGCTCATTTTTAAAGCCAGATATGGTATCCTCTGAAACTAGAAGGCTTAAGGCAGCCATTGGTACCAAACATATCATGCTAGCTGTGAGCATCACCAGTTTAAACTTGTTTAAAGTGTTCGGCTCTGGGTAAAGCGTCGGACCGCAGGCCGCCCAGTCTGGGTCTTTAAAGCGTTCGGCTCTGGGTAAAGCATCGGAACGCAGGCCGCCCAGTCTGGGTCTTTAAAGCATTCCGCTCTGGGTAAAGCGTCGGACCGCAGGCCGCCCAGTCTGGGTCTTTAAAGCGTTCGGCTCTGGGTAAAGCATCGGACCGCAGGCCGCCCAGTCTGGGTCTTTAAAGCGTTCGGCTCTGGGTAAAGCGTCGGACCGCAGGCCGCCCAGTCTGGGTCTTTAAAGTTTTCGGCTCTGGGTAAAGCGTCGGACCGCAGGTCGCCCAGTCTGGGTCTTTAAATCTTTCGGCTCTGGGTAAAGCGTCGGACCGCGGGTCGTCCAGTCTGGGTCTTTAAATCTTTCGGCTCTGGGTAAAGCGTCGGACCGCAGGCCGCCCAGTCTGGGTCTTTAAAGCGTTCGGCTCTGGGTAAAGCATCGGACCGCAGGCCGCCCAGTCTGGGTCTTTAAAGCTTTCGGCTCTGGGTAAAGCGTCGGACCGCAAGTCGCCCAGTCTGGGTATTTAAAGCGTTCGGCTCTGGCTAAAGCGTTGGACTGCAGGCCGCCTAGTCTGGGTCTTTAAAAAGCATATAGGCCTAAAAAGGGTGTGTTACACCTGAAACACTGCACCAAGACATGGCCACCAGATCTATTGAAAAGATCCAGGTTCTTACGTGAGCATGTTTTCTGGTCTGCATTCAACACATATCCCACTCGACACCTGCAGACGTATGAGTCACCATTGTTGACACAAATATGCTGGCAATCGTGTCCATGGGCACATCTATCCACACCTGAAAACAAACACTCCAACATCTAACTGACTTGGTCAAACTACATCAGTCAAAAAGCCCTTGGGTTGTTTTGGACGCAGTGGTACGGAACCTTGCCCTACTCAGGAGCCACATTGGAAATGTGCAAGAGCCACCATCTAAAAAAGGTCCCTTTCCTCTCTTTATTTCTTTTAGATTTTTATGTATTTATTTATTTAAAGTAGGGCTTAAAAGAGCCACAACTACCCATAAAAGATGTGGCTCTAGAGCCTCGGGTTGAGTATCACTGAGCCTTTGAAAACAAACACTCCAACATCTAACTGACTTGGTCAAACTACATCAGTCAAAAAGCCCTTGGGTTGTTCTGAAGCCTTTGAAAAGTTTGAGATTCTTACGTGAGCATGTTTTCTGGTCTGCATTCAACACATATCCAACTCGACACTTGCAAATGTACAAGTCACCACTGTTTACACACATATGCTGGCAATCGTGTCCCTGGGTGCATCTATCCAAATCTGAAAAAAAAGACAGAGACACTCCCACATCTAACTGACTTGGTCTACAGACATCAGTCATGGAGGCCATGACTTGCTGTGGAGCCTTTGATTGGCCAACGTTCCTTTTACAATTCATGGAAGCCATGGCCATGTGTTCTATGTTTCTCTCTGGATTTGTCTCCCACATTTCCAGTTCATTAAAGCTGAGGGCAGTATTGACTGCAGTCACAAGAGCTGACTATTGACTAGAACAAGCCAAAATATTAGGCCCCGTTCAGACTGGGAGGCCAAATCCAATTTGTGAACTTTAAATTACCTATAATGATTCTATCCAGATTGGTTTTATGAGTCTGAACAGCACCAAATCTGATTTGCGTCACTTGTCCCAAACCACATATGGAGGTAGTTTCAAATGTGATTACAATGTGCTTTCGACTGATGTGTCTTCAGCGAGCCTACGTCATATCAGTGTCTTTTACAGGGGGCGGGGGCTTGAATAGCACACAGCAGACAGAGAAACACAGCGCACGCGCACCTAGCAAACTTCGCTCATAATGGAGCTACTTCATAGATAGAAACAAACATTTACTCACTGAAAATATGAAATAATTTGTACTTTCTTCTTTATCAACATTTATTTTTCACAACTAGCCTACCTCTCAGCGGCACCGCGGCTCCTCGAGTGAGCGGACAGGCAGCAGTGTCAAGCCAGCTGGAGTTAAATACACCACTTCTGGTCATAACTTTTTAAATAAAATGCCTGTCTCGCCCAGGCACTGCTGCACTGCCAAAACTTCGAGGAGTTCGGCACTGTGATTTTTTAAACATTCATTTAAACATTTTATGGAATTTATTTAGTTGCCTCGTGCCTGGAGGCTCTGCATGTTCAGTGTTACACAGTACAGGACAGGGTATTCTTTTATTTTGAAGACTATAAACGGCAGTAGTTGTGTTCAGTGCATATACTTGATGCTATGTGTGCCTCTGAGCGGAAAATAAACCTGGCGCCTGCCTCGCTCGGTTACATTATACAGGGGGAGTCTCGCTGAGAGCAATTCTGTCTTTTTCAGGATTGTTTGGATGGCGAGAGATGATGGTAATTTCTCGTGCTTCTGCGTTGGAAAGCACCTTCAGCAGCTAGTTGTTTACTGATACCTATGTCGTTACCATAGCAACCCATGCAGATATGCTGGTTGTGTCTGGACACACAGATTCGAATTAAACACTTGCCCAAATCAGATTTGTGGCAGTGCCGACACTCTCCCAAATCAGATTTGGGAAACCAATCAAGATAATGACTTTAGCAACACACCAGACTTGCCTACAGTCTGAACATGGCCAGTCTCATGAGCTGATATGACAGGCATCCACAGTACAGTCTCGCACCAGCTTTTGCTGTCCTCATTTGGAGCTTTTTTTAATCTTCTTTGCCAAACCTCAATACTGGAAGGAGGCTTTAAATGTCCAAACAATGGGTTCTGCAATATTTAACCAAGCACCTAGAATATTGGGTTTCTGTGGGAAACCTGAGACATTGCACCAAGACATAGACACCAAATCTACTGGAAAGATCCAGGTTCTTACGTGAGCATGTTTTCTGGTCTGCATTCAACATATATCCCACTCGACACTTGCAGATGTACGAATCACCATTGTTGACACAAATATGCTGGCAGTTGTGTCCATGGGCACATGTATCCACACCTGGAAAGAAACACTCCAACATCTAACTGACTTAGTCCAACAACATAAGTCAAGAAGCCCTTGGCTTGTTGTGGAGCCTTTGAAAAGTTTGAGATTCTTACGTGAGCATGTTTTCTGCTCTGCATTCAGCAGATATCCAACTCGACACTTGCAGATGTACGAGTGACCATTGTTTATGCAAATATGCTGGCAATCGTGTCCCTGGGCGCATCTATCCAAATCTGAAACAAGCACAGATCCTGTACAGACCCACTGTGCATGTGTTCAGTTCAGGTCAACTCTATTAAGTTCAATACAATCCACTGAAGCACAGCAACACAGTTCTTGGTTAAATAATTTCATTAACATTACTCAACATCACAATATACTACTATACACTATACTATACGTTACCTATCATTAATAATGTCTGTAGGGCAATAGAGGATGTTTTATCGGGTTACTGTTTAGTTCAGCAAATGGTGGAATGTTAAGTTTCACGTTTGTTTTCACACCAGGAGACTGTAGATTACTCCAATGATTGAGTTCAATGCTGCTGGTCTGCTGTCTGTGCATCTCCACATTACAGACATGACATGTGACATGATCGCAGCATTAGAGATGGATTTAGATCAATTTCTCTACATTATTAACTGTAAATTTAGCTTTCACTACATACGTAAAATTTCAATTGAAAATGTTTGTGAACATCCGATGTTTATTTTGAGACCATACAGGATAGTTTAGGCTTTGCCTGCGATCTGAGTTTTTACTGTGGAACCAGGTAAATGAACCCTACCTTGACAACAGTAGATTGTTAATTGTGATGACGTAATGTAACCGCTCTCCGCTGTTTTATGTTTCTTTTAAATTGTTTTAAGTGTTTTATGTTTTTTATGCCTCGTCTTACTATATGTTTTATGTGAAGACCACAATGGAAATAAGCCCTCAGACTTTTTTGTGTTTTTATCCTCGGTGATTGATATATTGTCTGTTCTTTCATATGTACTGTTGTGTTTATTTTATTTTATCACCAAATAAATTCATTCATTCATTCATTCACTTTAAAGTCATTATTGTAACATGAAATTACTCTAATGAGATACTTTCAGTAAAGACTAACTTAGTCATGTAATTACCGTAGTTACTATTTAGGGCAAATAACGAAGTAAAATAACTAGTCAGTTTCAAAAGTATCTTTCCCCAACACTGCTGAAAAGAGACACTCCCACATCTAAGTAACTGACTTGGTCTACTCTTGTGGAGCTTTTGATTGGCAATCGTTACTTTTACAATTCATAGAAACCATTATGCTCTATGCCTCTCTCTCCATCAATCCCAGTCTCCCACATCTCCTCATTCAAACTGAGCTGAACAACTGATGTGCTAAACAACTCAGAGCAAGCCATAACATTATTCAGAGATGTTTGGAGTGTAAAGCGGGGTTGTTTTAAAGCGCAAGAAATGGGTTTACGCAATAAACACATGAAAAGAAAAGATCCAGGTTCTTAGCTGAGCATGTTTTCTGGTCTGCATTCAACACATACATTTTATGCAAATAATGCAGTCACCCGATAAAAGATGGCGATATCTACGTACTTGTGGTGCCTTGTCCGCTCAGAGGTGTGCTGACGCCGGTCTCATACTGGGCCAGCACCTTCACATCATAGGTGGTTCCAGGCTTCAGGTTATTCAGTTGGTGGGAGGTCACGACTCCAACAGACACCTCCAAGGCCTCATCTGAGCCTGAAGGGAGACAGAAACATGTTTGTAGTTTGATCCTCATGATTAGTTTCCACATGAGTTTGCAGAAAACAGATCCCTATGAATAGGGAACTATTGCTATGTGAAATACATATTTCCTGCTACAATAACACCAGTCCCTGAGTCTGTGCCTCAATAAAGACATCTCCATACCTTCAGGGTGGTAGATCAGCTTGTATCCAGTAACCCTGGAGGGGGCAGGGTCCCAGGACACCCTGAAGCGGGTGTACCACTCATCAGAAACACGCAGGTTCCTGGGGCCAAGCATACCCACTGTGGGGAAACAGACGGGACACAACAGCATGGTCAACATAGACTTCAGTTCACTACAATGGGGGACTCCCTTAAGCAACAAACTTAATTACATTTTGTGTGAAACCTGAGACAATTGTAATGGAAAAATAAATCAAATGCTTTGTTGATTCATCAATAAATCAGTTGCTCGTGAAAATGAATAAAGGAGGATTTTAGTCTATGAAAAATACCATAATCATTATTGAACAGTCAATAATGATCAACAACCAATCAATAAGCAATCAATCAATCAATGAATATTCACTCACACAATGCACCAAAGTATAGACATCAAATCTATTGAAAAGATCCAGCTTCTTAGCTGACGATGTTTTCTGGTCTTCATTCAACACATACATTTTATGCAGAAAAAAGCAGTTACCCGATAAAATATGGCGAATCTACGTACTTGTGGTGCCTTGTCTGTTCAGAGGTGCGCTGACACCTGTCTCATACTGGGCCAGCACCTTCACATCATAGGTGGTTCCAGGCTTCAGGTTATTCAGTTGGTGGGAGGTCACGTCTCCAACAGACACCTCCAAGGCCTCATCTGAGCCTGAAGGGAGACAGAAACATGTTTGTAGTTTGATCATCATGATTAGTTTCCACATGAGTTTGCAGAAAACAGATCCCTATGAATTGGGAACTATTGCTATATGAAATACATATTTCCTGCTACAATAACACCAGTCCCTGAGTCTGTGCCTCAATAAAGACATCTCCATACCTTCAGGCTGGTAGATCAGCTTGTATCCAGTAACCCTGGAGGGGGCAGGGTCCCAGGACACCCTGAAGCGGGTGTACCCCTCATCAGAAACACGCAGGTTCCTGGGGCCAAGCATACCCACTGTGGGAAAACAGGCCATGACAGCACAGTCAACACAGGCTTCAGTTTACTGCAATGCAAGGCAAATTCTTTCAATACCAATGTATGATTAGTGCACTGTCAGCAAGGTAATTACCGTATTTTACTTCATATTGGCTTTTGCATTATGAGTAATTTATCTTACCATGCGCTAAAGAAGATTGTTGGATTAGTGAGATTTTAGTTGTCGGGGTTACGAGCTGTCGGACTAATGAGACGTCTGTCCAATGCGTCATTTTTCAGACTCGTAAGATGTCGGACTAGTGGGCAGTCCCCCACAGCAGGCCCGGCTCCAGCATGAAGTGACTGAGGGGGCAGTTAAAAATGGTGAAGGGGCAATTATGGTCATGCCAATTTTTTCCATCACCAAAAATTTGGAGCGTTATTGCACCCCCTTCCCGACAAGCAAGCATGATATTGCTGGTACCAATGGATTCCTTAGGTGTTCTAGTTTCATATGAGCAAATGAGCCCGCTACAGCCTTTGAAATAAAGCAATGTTGCGCCACGAGAAGTAGAAGAGGAGTTCAACTGGGGTCTGTCTTCAAAGATAGCTTTGCAACCTGGACAGGATAGATGGCTCTCCACCCATTTACAGCCAGTCTTAGCATTTGGCGGGGCCCGCTAAGCATGAATGACATCTTGCGCTGAGGCCATGGGTGGGTACATACAATACTGCATTTCATATCTGGTTCATTTTATTAAGCACAGAGGTGACTCTGGTGACGTCATTCGAACTCAACTGCGACTTCAGGCCCCTGCAGGAGCAGCTGGGTCTGCCTGGTTTCTTCGTGGTTTTCTGGTCTGCATTCAACACATACTGTATACATTTTATACAGATAAAGCAGATGGCAATATCTACATACTTGTGGTTGTGGTGCCTTGTCCGCTCAGAGGTGTGCTGACACCTGTCTCATACTGGGCCAGCACCTTCACATCATAGGTGGTTCCAGGCTTCAGGTTATTCAGTTGGTGGGAGGTCACGACTCCAACAGACACCTCCAAGGCCTCATCTGAGCCTGAAGGGAGACAGAAACATGTTTGTAGCTTGATCCTCATGATTCATTTCCACATGTGTTTGCAGAAAACAGATCCCTATGAATAGAGTAGGATAATGTATAGGCTTACCCATAAGTCCCTGCACTTCCTGGTTACTATGTGTAAAAGTCAATGGGATTTTTGTATGGGAATTTACCAGTTAAATGCATGAAATATCGCGTTAAAAAAACCACATTTACGCTTTGAAAAAAGTGATTTGTGAAGATTATCTTACTAGATACCAAGTTCACTGTTTCATAAACTTTTAACCACAGACCTTATTTCAAGCATTTAACCAAAATCCCCATGCAAAAATCCCATTGACTTTTACACGTAGGAACGGGAAATGCTAACATCCAGATCTTCTGGACTTATTCCTGCGGTACTCTATAGGGAACTGCTACAATAACATCTATAAATCGATAAAGACATCTCCCTACCTTCAGGCTGGTAGATCAGCTTGTATCCATTAACCCTGGAGGGGGCGGGGTCCCAGGACACCCTGAAACGCGTGTACCACTCATCAGAAACACGCAGGTTCCTGGGGCCAAGCATACCCACTGTGGGGAAACAGGACATGACTGCACAGTCAACACAGGCTTCAGTTCACTGCAATGCAAGGCAAATTCTTTCAATTCCAACTTCTCCCTAATAAAAGCAGGACTGTCTGTCTGGGTGTGTGTGTGTGTGTGTGTGTGTGTGTGTGTGTGTGTGTGTGTGTGTGTGTGTGTGTGTGTGTGTGTGTCTGTGAGTGTGTGCGTGTGGCGTACATAAAAATTACAACCTATAAAACCACAGATTTCTTAACAATCCCGTCCCTCCACCTCTCCCATCAAATAAAACTGCCTTTCTCTCCCTGATATTCCATTGGTTTACACTTTTGAATGTCTCACCCCAACATCCTGTTTCAACAGGAAATACATCAAATGAAGGAAGCAAAAGATCCAGATTCTTACGTGAGCATGTTTTCTTGTCCATGTTCAAGACATAGCCCACACGGCACTTGCAGATGTACGAGTTGCCATTGTTGACACAAATGTGCTGGCAGTCGTGTCCCAGAGCACATGCATCCAAACCTGAAAAGAGACACTTCTGATTGGCTTAGCCTAAT
This sequence comes from Poromitra crassiceps, assembly GCF_964638095.1. Lineage (NCBI taxonomy): Eukaryota > Metazoa > Chordata > Actinopteri > Beryciformes > Melamphaidae > Poromitra > Poromitra crassiceps. Next base: position 55,457,129 of record NC_139625.1, on the reverse strand, counting down.
GATCATAATCATCAATGTGTTAGGAGGAGTATTAGTGAGATGTAAATAATTGATTGTGTGAATTTCCCATTCTACTAAGCCACATGCAGATTACAGCGCAGAATTAAAACAATGACTGCTTTTGTCAAATGGATTCATTGAAAATTAATACCAACATGGAGAGTGGGAGGGCAAAACGTGTGTCTTTATGTTGGGTGTTGTTCATCCAACTATAGTTATGTTATTTTATTCTTTCAGCTGCCTAACTGTACAGGAAGAGAGGTAGCCTAATTGCTTCTCAGGTTCAAATACGACACTAGAGCGGTTTGAGTGGTTCTCAAACTTTTTTGGCTTCAGTACCCCCGGCCCCTTTCCCTGATTTCTGAATCCAAATACCCCCTTTACCTGACTACAACATTTTGCTTAGAAAAGCAAAGAGAATACTATAGCATATGATGCAATGAATGAATAAATGAATGATAAACCCACTGTTCGAAGAAAATAACATTACAGAATAAGAATCTCTCAAGTACCCCCTGTAGTACTGTACTGTACCTCCACGTTCTGCTAAGTAGCTGTACCCTACTTTGGGAAGCATTGCACTAGACCAAGCTTTTGAATTTGGGTGAGCTGTATAACTGTCTTTCTTGCTTTTCCAACACAGAAGTTCATGTGGTTCAGACCATGCAAAAGGAAATCCAACTGGAAGCATTTAGTCCTTTCTTATTAGCATATGTGCTGCTCACTGTGGTGAATGGAGAAAGGTTTGGGTGTCAAAGTGTGGTTGGTTAAACTCACTCAGGTTCAAATACTATCAATCACCTCATTCAAGCCCAACCATTTGAATTTGCATCATTGCAGTCTCTCCCCATTTTAAGCAAAATGTGCACAGAGGGCAAGCTCAGGGAAGAACGTGTTAGCATGAATAGCACCTGTAGAAATCACTTAAAAATGCTCTATTTGGGTGGTATCAAATGTTTTAAATATTGTCATTTTAAAATCCCCTTTCCACCTAAGGACAATTACTCTATGAGGTTGTGGAAACTACACTTTCATTTTAAAATCCTCGTAGTTATGAGGTTGTGGGAACTGCACTTTCATTTTAAAACCCTCATAGTTCCCATTTTCCAAGTTCTGATATCACCCAAATACATCATGAGCAATGCGCCATTGGGTGTTGGATAAAGTAAAATCCAGCATGCCTGCAAGCGGTCATATACAACATTATAAAAGTGACTTTAGAATTAAATTAGGTAACGCTTCACATCATTAGTCCTTTTAGCATTTGTAAATGTCTGATAGCCATAATTTTACTGTATGAAATATAACGTTTCAAGTAAACAATTATATTGACTTCATTCCAGTCTCCTCAAAATTAAGTTTTGTATATAGCATGTATAAAAGGAAGCATTGTGAAACGCCTGCATGTTTATGCAAGATACTGTAGCCTATAGGTTACTGCAGATTAAGCAATAATAACTGGAGATTTCCTCTCAAATACATTTTTGTCAAATTGAATGCAAGCTAATTTAGCTTCTGCCTTGCATGATATGTGGTCGCTAATGTTCAGTCAGAGATTCCAGGAGCCCTAGGCAGGCCTAGGCAGCTAGGGGCCCTAGGCAGCCCTAGGCAGCTAGGGACCCTAGGCAGCCCTACACAGCTAGGGGCCCTAGGCAGCCGTAGGCAGCTAGGGGCCCTACGTAGCTTGTCAGGTCTTCAGGTAACTGAGCAAGGAGCACAGTCAAGGGGGCAAGATGCAGGGCAGAGTGCAAAGAGCTGCGCACTCCCTGTGAAAAGTATAGGCAGCACCATGTCAGGTTTCAACCATTTTAAAGTATTCAAGGAAATAGAATTATCTGTGAGTTGGCAGATCAACCAACGATCAGAGATGAGTCTTCTTCTTTAAGTTGGTTAGTAGAGGGCCGAGTGTCATGTGCTCAATGCTGACTGCACTACGCTACCCCAGTTTGTCACCATCTGGATGGCAACAGTTAGTGAACGGAAATCCCAACGTTACCTTTGTCCTTGTTCTCAAGACTAAAGAAGAGGACCATAGACTTTAGAATGGAGATGACCGTCTATGGTGCTGCCCATATAATCACAGGCGAAATTAAAAGTAATGTATTCTTTTACCGTCTTTTTCACCAGCTAGGCCTACTCCGCCATCTAAGGGAACATCCGCACTTCCCTCATCATCCTTACCACATAAGGTTTCCCTAAATTTGGAAGTGAGCTTCTCAATGACACCATAGTTCTCCACATAGAAGACGTGGTCATCTGCTGGGTCGCTGGCCATGAGGCGGAGGGACGTCATGTCAGCTCTGTCCACTCCCACTGCGTAGATCTCCATCCCAGATGCCCGGGCTGCCGCTGCTACATCCTCCACCTTGTCCTGGGGCCTCCCATCCGTCACTATGATGGCCACTTTGGCAAAGCGAGGACGAGCCCCTGCCTCCACGGTGAAAGCTTTCTCCATGGCCGTCTTGATGGCCAAGCCTGTCATGGTGCCTGAAGCGAGGGGCTCAATGCGGGCCAATGCTGCCTTCAGGGCAGGCTTGTCAAAATAGGTCTTTAGTAAGAAAGTGATCTGCACTGTGCTAGCATAATTGACAACACCCACTCGTGTGGCATCCGAGCCGATCTCCAGGCTATCCACCATGTCTTGCAGGAACTCCTTGGCCTTTTCGAATTCAGCAGGGCGCACACTGCGGGAGCTGTCTATGATGAAAACCAGGTCTATAGGCCGATTTCTGCAATTTGATCTTGGTGCTGTAAAAAATAAATGGATGTTTTAAGTGGCTTTAAAAGTATTGTATTCTGATGTTTTTGATTGAAAGTAGGTTACAATATTGTAACCGTCAATTTTGAGAGCAGAACTCTCCTGGCTTTCTCCCAACCCCTACATTCCTTCACCCCCTGCATACCCTGGCATGCACACACACACACACACACACACACACACACACACACACACACACACACACACACACACACACACACACACACACACACACACACACACACACACACACCTTGAGCTGTCTGATTCATTCAGCCAGGCCTTTTTGAGATCATGTGAAAGGCAAAGAGGCTGGACCAGATGCTGTAGTCCTAACGTCCCCATAAAGTTCATTTTGCATCATGACAGACAACAACATCCACAGTTTGTGTGCAAACATAGTAAGAAAGTTTCCAGGGATGAATGCTATTATAACTGTCAAATTCTGACTTCAAATTATACTTGAACATCCCACCATGCCATGAGCAAACAACTTATTCATAATCAGCTTTTGCAATTTGAATGACCTCTCATTATAACATAACATCTAAAAGTTTAGTTTGTTTATTAAATATTGATGTAACATGCACTGAAGGCACTGGTGAATGTGAAATCCTGATCAAGCCACACGGTAGCACACTGTGATGAACACTTAGTCCAACACCAGTCATTAACAAGTTAGATAATAGGTGAGAGAGGACATTCTGAATAGGAAGATTTAAAGCTAAATTATGAGACTGCAGTAGGACTGACCACATTTAGTCCAAGACAAATTACAATTGGCTCTGCCATCACCACATGGGCCCTATCTTCGCAAAAGCAAAAGCGGTAATTTAGCATTTGCGCTCGTTTAACGCTGTGCACAATGCAAATTGGGGGCGGGCACAAGCGCATGCCTGTTCTAATTGTACTGGGCATAGGCGTGCCACATATCCTATCGTCAGCAGCGCGCAATTACTTTGTGCTAAGAGCTTTGAAAAGCACCTCTTAGGCGCTAAAACACTCGCTGCGCTTGATCGCGCACCATAATCTCCGCACTGCGCAGCGCAGAAACGTCATTACGCACGGACGTGCCACGCCCGGACATCAAATTCTGCTGCTAAAATTGGGTAACCAGCAGATTATTCGGTGAGTCAATCAACTATAATTCACTGATAAACTTTTATCACATCGCAAGGAGGGGTTATGGTAAATTAATTTGATTAAACTTGTACATTGTAGCCTACTTGCAATAGGCTATTCACCTTCACCTGCTATAACCCGGAGGGCCGTTAGCATCACAGCTGATCTGTCACAAGCTCTCTCCATCTCTTTCTGTCCTTCTGTCCTCTGCACGAGTCGAGTTTTAATTGAGTCCACTGTAAATCCTCCAATCTTTTCTTTTGTCTCAGCCGTTTACCCACTGCAAACACATTTCTATTGTCCCACCCCAGTCAACAAAATAATACGAATTGCATCAAAACTCAGATGTTTTTAACAGGTATATGATGTGATGGTGTCATTATGAGATAGGGATAATATATACATTCAATAGGCCTACACCTATCCAAATTACGCATGGGGAGAATTACAGCATGCCTCACGCAAACTGTATTACAGGGACTGCGATACGAGAATTTGATTGATGTAACGCCCAGGCATTGCCAAACCACACCTGTGAATAATTCTGGTGGTTAACACCGCCCAAATCCCATTTGCGCCATGCATAAATGATTTGGCATGCCTCTAATCTGTGTTTGCGCCCGTTGTTGTGGCGAGTTATGCTCCCCTGTGAGTATTTGCATTTTTGGTCTGTTTTAACTTAAAAACAGGGAGGTCATGTCTACCTAAACAATTATATCATTTTTAAACAGTTATGTGTCTGTATAAATCATTACAATATGCTCCCGTGAGGTGGGGATGCGTTTAGCTGCTGCTGAGCGGCGATGCAAAACTCGGCATAACACCTGGACAGCGGACTGAAATCTTCCCTGCCTTAAGGCACGCACAAACAGGTGCGCAAGTGCAAATAGGGGATATCGCCTATACCAAGATAGGGCCCATAAGTCCAAAGAGTTTGGGTTTCACACTTCAAGATTAGCAGGCCTTCATCAGTTTCAAGAGCCGTTTCTCAAAATAATTCAATTTTTGTAGTCTATCAAATGTTCCAATATGATGAGAAACCCCTGAAAACTGTTAAAGGAACACTCTGCCCATTTTCAACCAGCTTTGTATCATTAGAACATCAGTAGTATATCAGAAAACTGTAAACAGTTTTGAAGTCTGTCATTTAATTTGACAGTTATTGAGTGTTAAAGTGTGGACCAGTGACATCACTGGTCCACACTAACTCAAATGAATAACTCATTAACTCAAATCAACTCTCAATAACTGTCAAACTAGATGAATGATGAATAGTTTGACAGTTATTGAGAGTTGATTTGAGTTAATGAGTTATTCATTTGAGTTAGTGTGGACCAGTGATGTCACTGGTCCACACTTTAACACTCAATAACTGTCAAATTAAATGACAGACTTCAAAACCGTTTACAGTTTTCTGATATACTACTGATGTTCTAATGATACAAAGCTGGTTGAAAATGGGCGGAGTGTTCCTTTAAGAAACCAAAGTAAAAATCCTTCTTGACAGCAAGTTGGCCACTAGTCAACAAAATACTTGAGTGAACTTGCTGCAGAAAGGAGCTCTCCTGGCTTTCCATTTGAATAATCTGTGAGACTTTCCAATGTGCCAGGGAAGACAGAGAGATACCCATGTCCACAAGTTCAAATCTGTATTTTGGGAGCTGAACTACCTGTGGCAGCTCTGCCGAGTGGAGAAGTGCCACTCTGGTCTCTAGCAAGCTGCCTGGATGAGAGCAGCTGCTGACCAGAGTTAGTGCTGCTGACGAGTTAGTGCTGGTGCTGACCAGAGTTAGTGCTGCTGACGAGTTAGTGCTGCTGACCAGAGTTAGTGCTGCTGACCAGAGTTAGTGCTGCTGACGAGTTAGTGCTGCTGACCAGAGTTAGTGCTGCTGACCAGAGTTATGACCAGAGTTAGTGCTGCTGACCAGAGTTAGTGCTGCTGACGAGTTAGTGCTGCTGACCAGAGTTAGTGCTGCTGACGAGTTAGTGCTGCTGACGAGTTAGTGCTGCTGACCAGAGTTAGTGCGGCAAGCTTTGCATCAGCAGAAGGGAAGGCAGAGGGAAAAGCATTAGAGCAGCGATTGCTTCTGTTTGCCTCAAGCAAACTGGGAGATGCAACATTAGAATTGCAACAATTAATCGATTAGTTGTCAACTATTAAATTAATCACCAACTATTTTGATAATCGATTAATCCGTTTGAGTAGTATTTTTTAAGGAAAAAAGTACAAATTCTCTGATTCCAGCTTCTTAAATGTAAAAATATTCTGGTTTCTTTACTCCTCCTCTATGACAAAACTGAATATCTGGGTTGTGGACAAAACAAGACATTTGAGGAAGTCATCTTGGGCTTTGGCAAACAGTGATTGATTGACATTTTTCACCATTTTTTTACATTGTATATACCAATCGATTAATCGAGAAAATAATCCAGAGATTAATCAACAATAAAAAATAATAGCTAGTTGCATCTCTAGCTGGCTATGGTTGCTTGCATCTATAATGACCCTTTCCATATGAATGTCAGACAGGGGGAATAGAGTAACTAACGCTTGGCTGATGTTAGAAAGTAGACAGTTATAGCTGATCTGCAGATTCAGTGATGCAATTAGAAGGCCTGATTCAAACATGCTGCTGCTGTGTCCCTCTGTGTCCCTAAAGCAGTTTTAGTTGCAGGGTGTGAAATCCTACATCCAGAATGTGAATGTGTCATATTCTGACAATAACAGAAATTTAGAATGTGCTGGCTGTTGTTATAGCTGTCATTTCATTTCTTCTTCTCACAGAAATCCACTGTTAGTCAGGCAGAAGTACATGCGTGCAAGTTAGAGCGTGACATGATGTAAAAATAAATAAATATATTACATGATGATCACAGAGGCTACAACATGCTATTTTTTTTTTTACTTTGACTGATTACCATGCATATCAAAATTGAAGATGAATGAACAGACCCAGATTCATCAGAAACTGAGCATTGAAATCAATCAAGCAAATCCGTTCAAATGTGCAGAACAGAACAACAGAATCAAATTCCTATAAAGTTACTGCACTACCCTGGCCTTGTTTATTATCATTTGAGCATGCCAAACAGGTGGATGTATATTGGTGAATCAACATTTGGATAGGCTGCATAACATCCACCAACCTCCAAAGTCAGCTCTCCGTCTGCTCTGTGTCAGGTGGTTGTTGACCTCTGGCCGGGTTGCACCGTGCTGGAAGCCCCGGGTCACGGTGTATTCGCTTGGCGAGACCGAGTCGACGCTCTGGCCGATCTGCCTGATATCTTGGAAGCTCTGGTGGTGGACCCTGGGAGAGACCTGTGGAGGCACACGCTGGGCCGGGCTGTCCGCGTGTCTCTGACGCTGGTAGGATCCAGTCTGCGTGAAGGTCCCCCTGGTCCCCGACGCCAGGATGCCAACGCAGACGAGTCCCCACATTGCTAAAGCCATTTTAGCCTACCGCACAGTGGTTGGTGATGTTTGTCTCTGGGTGCCCTCGGGTCCCCCTGCCACAGTTGATCCGATTTATATGTGCTCGGCCACTGCCCACAGGGCGTGGGGAACAAAAGACCCAATCCTGAGGTAGCGCCTATAGGCTATTTGGAGGCAGGTCAAACCTGGTTTCGGAGTTATAGCAAGTGATCGTTATTCTCCAAAACTGGTTTATCCCACAAAACATTATAGCCTAGGCTACATAGCTAGATGAGGTAGTAAGATTTCCATCTTTATTTTGATCCATCTTAGATTTTTTTTAATGATCACAGAAACGCGAATTTAAACAAAATGAGTTCAACAAAAGCTCAAAACAAAAGTAGAAGTGAAAGAATGTTAGCCTATTGATTTATAAACAATGTAGGCCTATATAGCCTGTAGCTATTATTATTATTATTATTATTATTAGGCTATTATTATTATTATTATTATTATTATTATTATTATTATTATTATTATTATTATTATTATTATTGTTGTTGTTGTTGTTGTTGTTGTTGTTGTTGTTGTCGTCGTCGTGGTCGTTATGAGATTATTGGTTGTTCTTATTGTTCCTGTTCTTGCATGTTCTCGTTATGAGATTCTTTATTGATTAGGCTACCAGCGAAATTCATTCTAGCTTTTCAAGGTCAGCTACAGAACAGCGCCCCCTGGAGCAGATAGGGATTCAGTGTCTTGCTCAAGGACGCTTCAGCAGGGTGGAATGTGGATGAATGCTGCTTGCCAACATAGGGCTTGCTTGAACCCCTCTTCTGAACTGCCGTTTCTCTAAGCCACCCTGCCACTGCCATTTCTTTGCTGTTTTGGCCACATTTGCGTGCAACAACTGCGTTTGATCAATCAATCAGCCTAAAATTTGACACACAAATTCCTAATTCAAACATCCTGACAGTGTAAGTTACTTTCAAAATGTAATATAGCCTACTACATATTACTAGTTACTTTCATTTCAAAGTAATACTTTACAATATTACTGTCTGTGTAGAGTAACTCGTTACTTATTAGCTACACTACTTTTGCATTACTTTCACCAAAACAACAGCAGCAGCAGAATGACATCGCTGCCCGGCCGGAACATCCCGAAAAATAATGTCAACCACCTATAGAAGTCAGTGTAAACCAGGGATGTCCAAACCTTTTTTAATGGGGGCCAGATTAGATCATGTGAAATTACCAGGGGGCCGACCAGCTGCTTCTCACATCATATGCGTTATAAAAATAAAAATAAAAAATCACAAACAATACAATTGTAGCCTACTGTAAGGATTTTGTTTACCATCTGAAAACATTAGTTCTGCCTGTGTTGTTCCTACTTGGTGCTTGTCTACAAATTGTATAATAGTGCCATCATCCCCTAATGGGGATCCTAATAAAACCCTAAACTCTAAATCTTTAGCCTATGTGAATGGAAAAAAATGCTAATTTAACTTGCTTGATTAACTAATAGGCTACTGTGTGGAGGGCCAAATATAGTATAGGCTATTTTGAGAAAGAAGCAGAGGGACACTTAAGATCGGTCTGGTCCCTGGGCTGGACTTTGGACATGCCTGGTGTAAACAATCCAAAATTCTAAATGTTATTATTTTCCTTTGTTATTGTCATCTGTAGTGGTTATTTGCATAAAAAGACAGTTTGATTAGGAAATCATTGCATCTTTATTTAAATAGGCCTATGAGCTTTGCTTTAATAAAATGTGTAAAATTTGATTGAATAAAAAAAAATGCAGTCCATTACATTTTTTTTAACTCAATTTGTAACTTGAGTTACTTGACAAAGTAACTGGTATAATATTACTGAAATCCTATAAGTAATATATTACTGAGTTACTGCTAAAAGTAATGATCTGATGATCCAACACAAGCTTTACCTGGACTGGACTGGATAGGATATGATATAGCCAACCTACATCATACTGTTTGTATGTTGGATGACAGCATACAATTCTGACCTCTAGTGACACATATAAGCAATTACATGTATGATCACCTGATTATGGGTGGCTGAATTTGCCAAGCAATATTATTGTAATATTATCTCTATGAATCTAGCGTTGCTGAATGAACAAATCCTATTGTTCATGTAATTCATGCAGAGCTGAGCAGCCAACAAGCAACTGTTATGTAGAGTTAGCTTCACTGTTTTCTATAAGGCAAATGACAGACTGATCCAGAAACTACAATTTACAAGTAGCACCATCTTATGGAATATGGCGAACTAAAATATTTGTAGTGTTGCTTACCTCAGCAATAGAGACAGTAGCCTATGTAATTCAAAGTTGGGTTAAATTCAGACAATAGGTAGTATTCTGAAAACATACCTGAAAACATAACCTATAGGCTGCCGGTAACTAACTACCAATGTATGCGCAGTCATGCCACTTTTCCAGTGACCAATGCAAATGAAAAATATTCTGAGCTCAGGTATGTGATGTTTATACTATGTAGATATCCTAGACCAAGGGTGTTGTGTGTTCTTGTCTTTTTCTCTCTCTCACTTTAGTAGTAGCCCAGTAGTTTTCCCATAATCCTTCTAAAAGACAAACAGACATACAAACATAACCTCCTTGGCGGCCGGTAGCTAACCTAGAATGTATCTACAGTCATGCCACTTTTCCAGTGACCAATGCAAATCAGCTTGTTGATTCCACACAGTTCTCTGAAGATATCTATGTCAATATGGGAAGAGCTTTGCATCAATACTGATTGAATCTGACAATGCAAATATCGTCTCAAACTTCCTTGTTATGAGAGTTCTTCTCCAGGAACTGTTCATAGAGAGGAAGACACAGGGACAGTGCACATGTATTTCAGCCCTGTGTGTATCCATAATGTCGCTGTTATTGCTTTTTGTGAGTATCATTTGTCCATTTTGTTGTTTGTCAGCAGAGAATGGTACACTGCATGTGTTCGCTCCTGGGGACATCATCATTGGTGGACTCTTCCCTATTCACTTAGAAGCTAATAGAACCTTGCTGAATGGGAACGCCTCCTGCACGAAGTAAGTACACTCTGATAGAAATAAACCTCCAAACTCCAAGTTAGGTTGTTTTCATGTTGTCACTTTAATTGAAGGAAGACACAGTCCACCATGTATCTAGTAAGTAGAGGGACACACAGTCCACCATCGTTGTGGGCTTAAACAAAAACACATATGTTCAAACCCCAATGGATAAGTTCAAAAATACATGGTGGTCAACCCTAAAACCAAAGCCAGCCTGGTTGCCAGAATAAAACATTGACATTGTATGTTTCTGCAATCCACAGATACTTAACATGTCAACGTTTCTGAATCAAAAATACTATACATTGCATACCCATATCAACATTTCTAGATACGTGTATACATATCAATGTGAAGAGTCTGCTATTGAAATAGTCGGTGGCCGGTAAGGGCGTTGTGGTTGGGGTGGATGGAAGGCATAAACACTTGCCTTTCACACCGGAGAGCTGCGTTTGTGTCCCAACGTGTTTAAAGTCCACATTTCAACTGTAAGTCACATTTAACATTTTTCTTATTTAAGCTTATAATCCAAAGCATAATCCTAACCTTAACCAATTTGTTTTACTTTCCTAAACACAGGCTAACCAAAGTTGTTTTACTTGTCTAAACATAACCAAAGTTGTTATATTTGCATTTAACATTGGAAAGGTGTTCAGGTTTTCAAATTAACCACTGCTTTGTTTAAAATTTACGTTGAGGTTCTACTATCCGTGGTTTGCAAACACGTAAAATGCCAATGTTTTATTCTGGCCATTGGGTTGACAAAGCTGCTTTTCTTAGCTCTTGAACCTATTTTGGAGATGCAATGTTTTCACCAGATCGTGGCAATATATGAACAAGGGTAGTAGCAGTAACCAGAATAAGTGGTAACGCTTTAGAATACAGCCCGCAACTTACAGGGTAAGTACAGGGTATAAGATGTGAATTTATTAAATAAGGGGCCCCTGTAGTTGCACTGTAGTTACTATGTAACTACAGGGAATTAACACTGCTTTAGAATATAGCCCACGCCCCTGCAGTTACCATGTAGTTACTATGTAACTAGAGGGGATTAACATCGCTTTACTACAGGATTTCTTTCCAGTTGTGGCTCTCAAGGACAAAGAACTTTGGAGAAAACTGTTGCGCCTTTGTTTGTCCCTTGTTCTGGTTTGGCTGCAGGTGCGGTGGTCCAGAGGAAATGAAGGAAAGAATTGACTCGCTCACTGCATAGTAATTTAAGGAAGACTCCTTAGACTGAGACTTACGAAAATATAATTTTCTTTTATTTGCCCATAAAGTGCTCGGTGCTCATAGTGAAAATAAAAAAGCAAACGTTTCGGTCCTAGGACCTTCGTCAGTGCTTGGTATGTGGATCACAGACTGTCTATTCTGTCAGCTTTCTCTCAAGGACAAAGTACATAGAAATTAGCCCCACAATAAATACAGTTGAATATAAACAAACATCTTAATATCATCTGTAACTACAAACATACATCCTAAAGCAGTGTTAATCCCCCCTAGTTACATAGTAACTACATGGTAACTACAGGGGAGCGGGCTGTATTCTAACGCAGTGTTAATTTCCTCCTAGTTACATAGTAACTACAGTATAATTACAGGGGCCCCCTTTTCCATAAATTCACATCTTGTACCCTGTACTCAACCTGTAAGTACAGATTTCCCTGTACTTACAGTGTACTTATGTTGTTACCCTGTACTTACCCTGTAGGTACCCTGTAAGTACCCTGTACTTACCCAAGTACCCTGTACTTACCCTGTAAGTACCCTGTACTTAGGGTAAGTACAGATTTTGTAGATTTTGTATCCTGTACTTACCCTGTAAGTGTTACCCTGTACTTACCCTGTAAGTTGCGGGCTGTATTCTAAAGTGTTATTGAATAAGGATAGGAACACCAACTGTCTTCTCTCAATCTATGTAATTTAGGTATGATCTCCAAATGTTCCTACGGACTCAAGTGATGATATTTGCCATCCATGGAATAAACCAACAAACACCAAGGGTTCTACCCGACCTGACACTTGGATATGACATCTACGACACTTGTGGAGATGCCACATTTGCCATCAGAGCAACACTGGAGCTCCTGAAGGGCCAGTCCGATCCTCATAGTCATAGCTGTTTACTACCGGGACAATTAAGCTCTGCTTTACCTGAACCACGTGCTAAAGTAGTGATTGGTGAGAGGACTTCAGAACTGTCAGTAGTTGTTGCACGAATATTTGCTCTGTCATCGCTTACCCAGGTATGTTTTCATCAATGATCTTTTGATACTGTCCTATACAGTTAATTATACTTACAGTTTTGTATGTCTACATAGTAATGGTTAGCAGGTGTGGCTGAATAAATCATGAGAGGATTCCTATCAAATTTAAGGTTGTGTAATATTTCCAAAGTAATAATAGAAATACAATTCTTAAGTATTCTCTCTTAGCATTACAATGTAAAACTGCGGCATCATTTCAACAAGATGATTTGCTCTTTGTTTGCTAAACACAGATTAGTTACGCATCGACCAGCGAACTTCTCAGTAGGAAGTTGAAGTTCCCTACTTTTCTGCGAACGGTTTCTAGTGATGCAAAACAGACAATGGGCATTGCTAAGCTGGTGGAGCAGTTCAACTGGGAAATAGTGGCTGTTGTGGGAAGTGATGACGAATATGGCAAGTATGGCAGTGAAAAACTTATCGACACCTTCAAGACAATGAATGTATGCATTGACTTCAAGATGATCCTGCCTGCTTACTTTTCCCGCAACGAGTCGCAAACCCGTGGAAAGCTGGCTGAGCTTGTGAGACGGATCAATGACTCCTCTGCTGAGGCCATCATCCTTTTCACTAAGGCTTCCAACATTCATATCATCATGGAAGCAGCGATTCAGCACAACCTCAATAGAACTTGGATTGCAAGTGATACATGGTCCACCTCTTCAAGAATTTTGGCGATACCAGGCATCCAGAAGGTCGGCCAGGTCTTCGGCTTCATCTTTAAGATGAACGAGGTCCCTGGTTGGAGAGATTATGTCATTTCAGTGTTCAACGAAACTACCAATCCCCTTTTGAAACATCACTGGAAACAATATCCACCTTGCTCTAATCTCTCTGAGGAGAAAGACTGCTCATTAAAGACCAGGCAGGATGGGTCCAAGCAATGTCTGGACCCAAGTTGTTTGGTGAATTACATTGACCAGGATGAATCGTACGGTATCTACTTAGCTGTCAAAGTAATTGCTGAAGGTCTCAGAAGCTTGCTTAATTGTGACAGCAGAAAGTGTGAACGTAATGCCAGTTTTACAGCCTTTGAGGTAGGTAAGGCAACAATAAATATATCTTGATACATTACTCTTACAGATCATACCTGTTGTCATTACTGAATGTCCTAGTAATACATTGATTTGCCCATGCTCTACAATAGTTTTGTTATTTTTGTCTCCACAGCTTCTTCAGGAAATCAAGAAAGTCAACTTCAATGTGAACACCACGCATATATCCTTTGATGCTAATGGTGACCCCAGTGTAGGATATGACATTTTACAGTGGAACATGTCTGAATCAAAGGACCACGTGAAAACCATTGGAGAGTATTTTTCATCTGGAAATATCAAACTCCCACATGATCAAATTTGGAAAATGCGCAATGTGACGGTGATTTCAACGTTTCAGTAGGCTATATACAGTATTTGTTGGCAAATAGAAATATCAATTATTCTACTGATTCTGTTTTGTCCTTAAAGGTAACCGTTTTCAACTGCGCTAAAACATGTGAACCAGGATATGAGTTAAAAATAAGGAAAGACTGCTGCAAGCAATGTATTCAGTGTGGGGGGAGACACTATTCTTCTGGACATGGCAAGTTTGACTAATTACAATGACTCATCTCAAACATGAGAACCATGTCTGTAAACAGTTTCCTATCCACCATTCTCTTCTAGAGTGATTACCAGCATAAACATACAACTCAGAATATCATTACACTTATGTAATAGGGGAGACCAGGGATGGTTGTAACACTTTTTGGAAGAATGTTTAAATGTAGTTTTTCTTTGTTTTGCTCCCATAGGTGTGGAATGTAAGCCTTGCAAAAACGATGAGTATTCATCTCCGCAGAGGGACAAGTGTTTGGAAAAAACGGTTGAATTCCTTCTTTGGTCGGATCCTTTCGTTATCATTTTGACCTTCTTTGAAATCTTGGGTATTGTTATGACCATTATGGTGGCGTTTTTGTTTGCAATCCATCGTAACACCCCCATTGTGAAGGCTGTCGGAGGTTACTTGTGTTTCTTGGAGCTGTTGTCCTTGCTGGCCTGCTTCTGCGTCACATTTACGTTCATACTCAAGCCCACAGACTCGTCCTGTAAGGCAGGCCTGCCTGTCTTTGGCATGGCCTTCACCCTCTGCATCTCCTGCATTCTGGCCAACCTCCTCCAGATCTGCGTGGGCTTCAGCTTTGATCTAAAGATGGGTGCTTGGCTGAAGAAGCTGAACCAGCCTGTGGCCGTGGTCGCCGTCATCTTTGGGATCCAGCTGGCCGTGTGTGTGCCGTGGTTGATCCATTATCCCCCGTTCCCTTACCGTAAGCCCTTGAACAAGACCATCCTACTTCAGTGTACAACAGGCTCCAAGGCGTTATTTGGTGCCATGTTAGGCTACAACGGTCTTTTGGCCTTCGCTTGTTTCGTGTTTGCATTCAAAGGGAAACGCTTGCCAGATCTGTATAAAAATGCAAGTTTCATCACCATCGGCATGTTGCTGTTTTTGGTCGTTTGGATCCTCTTCATCCCTATCTATCTCAACACGCCTGGGAAATACACACAAGCCATAGAAGCTGCTGCCATTGTGGTTTCTAGCTACAGCATCCTCTGTTGTCACTCCGCCCCCAAGTGTTACATCATGGTGTTGAAGAAAGAGATGAATAATGAGCATGCCATCGCTGAGCACATCAGGAAGCATTATGAACAGAAAGGCATGCCTGTGGTGAAGTCATAGGCCATGTGTCTCTCAGACTAGGCTCAAATTGCTTGACGTTTTTTGGAATTACAATGTCAGCAGACGTATGTGTGTGTAGTGTTATGCTATCCTGTTATAGTCAACTGTTTGCAGTATGTTTAGCTTTGTTGTATAGTTCAGAAATAAATTCCCCATGGCCAATTAGCTGCTGCTTCCACTACTTCTGCTCTTACTAACTTAAAATTTCATTGAAACAAAATGTTCCTACGTTCAAAATACATACTACAGCATGCGCTGCAAGTGTGTGATGTGAATGAATGTTAACTAAACATAACTATATATACACTGATTGTACATTTTAAAACGTATACTGTGTGTTGGGGCTGGTATGGCACATCTCGTATAAGGCTAGGCTATGTAGGTTTCCATTTCAAAACACATTAATTCAAGTCTAATGTAGTTCATATAATTTTATAATTTTTGTGTGACCATTTCTTTTTATTGATTCTTCCATTATGTGACATCTTCTAAAATATTTTGATGTACAAGTTTTGTGTATGCGACTGCAACTATCAATAGTACAAGATTGTTTGGTCTGTTATCTTTAAAACATTAATGAGAACATCACATACTGGTAGTTAGGCTGGGTTACATAATATAACTGTAGTCCATGGGAATAGACATCAGAGAAATATAAAATATACTGTATAAAAACAAAACAAAGGGTATAATAGAAAGTATAATATACGTGTATAGGGGTGGGACAAAATATCATGAGACTTCCTCTTGCGATACATTATTGACACACTGGCACCATATTGTGGTGCCACATCATGACATTTATCCTGAAATATGTATTTTAGTATTTCTGTATTATTTTTGTATATATTTTTGCATTCTTTTTTCCATTTCTTTTGCAATTCTTTTGTAAACTGAATTTACCCAGATTGAAAAGATTAACATTTAACTTCACACATGGAGTCGTGGACAAATTGCAGTCAGTGTGTGTTAAAGAGGCACTATGCAGTATGCACTTTGTAATTCCTGCTTTATGCCTTTTTCGGGGTATTTTCCCCTCTTCAGTTATATCGTGATGTAGGCTATCATAGATTACATTTCTTGCAATGTATCGATTATCGCAGAATCGCTGTATCGTGATCGCTATCAAGGGCCAAATATCGTGATAGTATCGTATCATGAGTTACTCTGCGATTCCTACCCCTAATATATAGGCTACTACTGTGTATAGACCCTTTTCACAATTTCAGTATATATACATGCATTTTCCCCCTTTATTTGCAAATTTTTTAAACATAAACAGACAAAACAAAAACACCAAAACAATGTCCAGGTAGACATGAAACCCTATCTGGACTTATGCTTGGACACCTTGGAAACCTATGTCTGTGTGTTGAGGCTGGTATGGCAATATTTCTTTCATAACACTTGCGATTCGAGTCTAATGAAGTTCATATAATTTTTGAATTTTTAATCATAGCATCCTCCAGAAGGGTCTGCAGATGTATAAGCTGTGATGCAAGCTTTGTTAGGTTAAGGGACATATTTTACCTTTTGAACGATACTGTAATATTTTCCATTTTAATGGGAGCATGTATTCATTTGATTAACACTGAGACTATCTCAGTTGTTTGTTTTCTTCCCCCAAAATCAATGTGTTTTGCCTTCTCTTTGCTTGTGGTTATGATCCATTACAATAAATTGAAGTTCACATCTCTTTGCTTTGTGCTTTTCCCATAGAGGCATTCAGGCCTGCTATAGTAGTGGAGTGTTAATTTTATATAGACAAAGAGGAGTTTTGTACAAAATTCTCCAAAACAAAACTCCAGTAGGAAAACAGTGAAATCTTATTATAAAAGGGAGCAAGTAAGCAATGTTTGTTTGATTCCATTTTTGTCCCACTGATGTCATAGGAGGCATTGTGACATCATCGATGTCATAAGACTGATGAGTGATGATGTCATAATCCTGCCCCCCCCCCCACCCTTTGAATATCACTTAACACAAAGCTAATAGTCGGTACCTTTAAAACAGGTATGTGGGATATTGATTCTGCCAGCTGTCCAGGTCTGACCAATGATATCCAACATGTAAATACTCTGATGAGACACTGAACATGTGCAAAACTGCAGCTATTTATGGTAAAGATTAAAGAAAGGGATAGATCACTACCACATCTGGGTTGTTGCAGCAGATATTACTACACATTCAATTGTGTAGGCCTACTTAATGTGAATTTGTATAGGTACAAGTCTATGAATCGATGTACCGTATAAAAGTATTTACTATAACTTTGGAAGGAGTTGGACTCCTTATTTGACATGTTATACAGCCCAGTTTTGGCCTTGTAAAAATGGACAGATCAGGAATGGACTTTAGAGATACATCACATTCCAAAGACAGTCAACAAGTTTCAAAAACAGTACATAAATACTGTTTCAGGGAGGGGATACTTTCTTCTTTTTCTGTGTTTTGATGCTGTGCAGGCAGGTGAATGTAAATGACCTGGCACGTGTTGGAAGTAAGCAATAAACTGGATCACTTCAGTAGAGCAGGCCATTTCTGTTTGGAGATTCATCCATAACACAGCTGCCATTGGTGAAGGTAGCCTGCATATTTAAGCAATATACACTCTACTATGAAGCTATGAGGATGTCACATAATGTCAACATCCCAGTGTTACCTACTGCAAACACTAGGTGGTGTAATGCTCATCCACATAAAGTATGTGGAGAATGCAGTTCAAAATTAGTCATAGTAACTTGAATCAAATCCATATCTATCGATCTATCTATATCCACCACCACCCCTCCCCCCCAGGGTCAATAAAGTGTCAAATGCACACAATACCATGTTAGATCTAGGCGGATCACAAGTTGGCTCTGCACCTAATGTTTTTATTTATTTAAAAAAGAAATACAAAACTTAAAAAAGTTTCCATAGGAAAGCATTATAAATGTGCAATCCCGTCTCTTTCGTATCCATTTTAAAATGCATCATTAATCATTATTGCTCATTAATATGAACAGGCTTACTTCTTACTAAAATGGTTACATAACATACACATAAACACAAAGAAGAGAAGAGGAGAGGGACAGTCTGCTTGTTGAGTCCCTGTAGTTCATGTTAAGGGGTTCTGCACAGAAGTGGAGATCGTGGAATAAGATAAATATACACGTAGCAGCCTTTCCTGAGGAAATAAACCAGCTCATTGTGAGTCACTTGATCGGGGATGTGGATTCAGCTGTAACAGGGCTTTGGGGGAGATAGTGTTTAATATTACCCCCAATTAGGAATCTTGGGTAAATTTTAATTAGTTACTACCTATAAGGCAGCTGCTACTACTACTAATCTGATATTACTAATTAACAGCCTATGAGTAACCCTTCAAACCTTGGACTGGTGGTTGAATTTCCTAGGTTGATGGGAGATGAGACCTAGGTAAGGTTTATTTTGCAGTGCAAGGCAGCAACTGTTTCTTTCCCCACACTTTTGCAGCTCAGTAAACAGATTCTACCTGCATCACCACAGTTCTTATAATCAGCCCTCCCTAATCTGGGTGGGACGGCTTTAGCAACATGTCCAAGCCAACAGCTGCCCTGTTAACAGTCTGCCTCGAACCCACAGAGACACTCAAGAGAGCGATTCAGCCTCAGTTAAATGATCCCCAGCTTCCAGACAGAACAGAGAAATGTGTGCAACATGTCCCTCTCATTCTCCTGTCAAGTAACTGGCCTTTCAATGTTGCGAGTAAATTTGTGAAAACAAAAGAACAAACAAAATGGGAACCTCCAAGTACAGTTAACAAGAACCTCCAAGTACATTATTAATGACACTGAATGCTGGATCTGGGGAACAGTGCGGCGTTGCATGCAGTTAAACCACGTGGGTCTGGCAGGGCTTGGTGGGCATCTCCAAGCCGCTCTCTCTGCCACAGCAGGCTGGCACTCCGGCCAGGCAAGACTCCTCTGCAAGAGCTGGCATGCCCTGGGTACAGATCTGCTGGACATGTTTCCTAGAGAAGACAAATGCAGAGGAGTTTAGATTTTGTAGAAAAACTATGACAAACAGACATTTCTCCCCAGCAGCAACAAGCATGCACATGGGGATGAGTGAAAGGCCTATACTCACCAGGCGGGGCGGGAGATGACGTAGTGCATGTCAGGTCTTTGGAAGCCATTGAAGGTGGAGGCGGCAGCCACAGTGTAGGCACCCATGTTCTCGAACACCAACCAGTCACCCACCTGCAGGTCGGGCAGGCTGCACTGCTCTGCGATGCGGTCCAGGCCATCGCACGTCGGGCCCCAGATACTGCAAGGGTACATCACTTCATCTGGCTTTGGCTTCTGGTGGTGGGTTAAAGAAAAAGGTTGGCCATTTGAAAGTATTTTAACTTTTATTGATCCAATAGTAAAATGAGAAACTTTAATAATTTTAGGTGTCAGATTTAGTTTACCTTGTGCAAGACTGGCAGACAGTGAGCGTGGTCATAGAGTATACAGTTGAAAGAACCGTACACTCCATCGTTGACATAGTACATCAGGGTCCTGTCATTGGCCCCATCGTCTTCCTCTGTGCCAAAACCATAAACAATCCCGGTTACTTTTGAGAAACTTTACAATTGACAATTCTCATTTTTAGGAGAAACATTGCACCTCCCCCAACCCCTCTAAATCACAGCTGTTACCATCAGACGCCGACTGCTCATTCATGATGACCTTCTTCGCAATGATGTTGACCACCAGGGTGTAAGCAGAGGCCACATAGAAGCGGCCTGGCTCAGCAATGATCCTCACGCCAGAGTCGACTGGGAAGTACTTGTCCAGGGCCGGGTTGATTACTGCAGTTATCTGGCAAAGAAGAAGACCACAGTCAGGTACCACACAACAAGTCTGTATAATATCAACATGAACCAAACGGAAAGCCTATTGCCTTGCTTCAGGCACTCAGAGCCAAGGATGAAGTTAAAATGCCTTAATGTTATTTAGGGCATATCAAAGTCTTTAAAAGTGACAAAAATGCAGACCCAAATCTGTATAATACACACTTGGTATTCAAGTGCTAACCCCGCTCTTTCTAGTCCCAGTACTACTGATTCTCAGCATGTAGCTAAAATTAACCACCTAGGCATTGACAGAGCCCGTTCAGTTATGTTTTATTAAATCAAAAGGACTGAATAAGGATACCTCTTCAAATTTGAGTTTGACATCATCTGAACCAGGGAATCCTCCTCCGATGTCCAGCAGGTTCATGTTGAAGCCCAGCTCATCCTAGAGGACACAAGATGAACACGACTTTACTTGCTGCTCTAAGTGAGAACTAATTTCCTCAGTAGAAGTGTACATGAGGTCAATCACTTCCACATTCATGTGTGTACCGCTCACCCCCATATCGAAGACACAACGGGAATCAGAGATAGCCTGGCTGTAGGTCTCTGGATCAGTGCAGCCACTGCCAACGTGGAAGCTGACACCAATCACATCCAGCCCCAGTTCCTTGGCCCGCTCCAGGAGGCCCCGACATGCCTTGAGGGTGGCCCCAAACTTCACACTCAGACGGCACACTGCCTTCGAGTCATCTGTGGCAATACGCAGCACAAGCCTAGACACAAAGTCAAATCTGTGTTAAAGGCAGGTACCTTTAATCTGACAACTCAAAACTCTGCTGATGCCTTCACAGAGCATGCAAATGAAAAGGGGGCATTGTGCTGCTGTGAAGGGGCTATTGCTTACTTGGCGTTGTCATGACAGCGGGCCACCTTCATGAGTTCCACTTCACTGTCAAAGGTCATCATCTGGACACCGTGGCAGGAGGCATACTTGATCTGAGAAACCTGCTTGCAGGGGTTGGCATAGATGATTCTGTTTGGATCCACTCCCAGAGACTGGACTAGATGGATCTCCGTCTGGAGTGGGACAACACACACACACACACACACACAACGGAATAAATCACATTTTAAGAAATGGTTTGAAGGCAACTTGTCCCTGTTGGTCTCTTTATGGGCACCAATATATCTTATATTTTGTGTTCAAACAGTCATTCTGTTGTCGATCGAGCTCTCTAAGGGTATGTCAATCCCTAAAGTAGAATGAAGAAAACTGGAGGAGCTCGGACCATTTAGATAGCTTTTATTGAGGTGCAGAGTAGGGGACTTAATGCGTCTTCATCAGAGTCATGACAGACAGAGGCTAGGGAGGCATTTTAAAGGACTACCAACAGGTGAGTAACAGGGGCAGTGCATTCAATCAGCCAATGACTGTGTTCCACCAAAAATGAGCTGTGAGGTGCAGCAATTGACATGGGACAGCCGCGCACAGAGAAGGGAAGTCTATAATATACAAAAATAAATACAAATAGCACAAAGAGTAATTAAAATGTACAGTGTATTAAAGAGAAGCAGGTAAGGCTATATAAACAAAGTACAATACACCCAGAAGAAGAATGTAAAGCCCTTTGAGAGCCAACTGTAATATCAATAAACAAGACTAGACTAGGTGAAGACGCACCTTGCTTGCACAGTCAAAGCCAGCTCCCAGAGAAGCGAGCGTCATAACCACAGCCCGGCTGTCATTGCATTTGACGGCGTAGAAAGGAGTGATGCGAGGCAAGGCTCTTGCCCAGCGCAAGTGCTTCTTCAGCACATCCCCCAAATCACAGATGTAGAAGGCATCCCGGTCATCCTGGAGAGATGGGATAAACGGGGGGATACATGAGCTTAATACAGAAAGCCCCATAACAAAAACTACATCCTTCAAGATAATTAAACCATTCAAAACAGGCTTACCGTCATGGATGAATCATTGATCTTCTGGTCAACGATGTCCCGGGCAGAGAAGCCCTCCTCCAGGAAAGAGAATTCAATCTCAGCAGGAGTGGGATTGTCCATGTTTGCAAAAAGGCCTTTTGATTGGTCACTAGAAAAACTGGAAGAGAGAAATGGTTGGGTGTGACGACAGTCTTTTGTGAATTTAATTGCCTCAGGGAAAGGTGTAACCGTGTCATTCCCATTCATTTTCAATGCACAATTTTGTTACAGTATCTGCATGAAAGTATTTTTGTCAGGTCATAAACAGCTTGTGAGACACTTACTTTGATACGAGATGAGGCGTAGCTTTTATCAGGTGCAGAGCAGCCAAGGTGGCTCACCAGTGAAGTTGAATCCTTTCAGATAAGACTCAAGGCCGGGGCCTGTTGAGTAGCCAGTGTGTGCTTTCCTAGACTGATTATTCTGTCAACAAGAGCAGAGGTTGCCAGGATTTAGACTTAAACATGCAGATTTACTTTAGAAAACGTCACAAAACCTTGGTCAGAAAAGAACAGTCTTTCAGTACCAACAACTTTGAGGACAAGTTTTGAGTCCAGGGGCCAAATGTATAAAACTCTATATTTAGTTGTAGAAATCTGTAAGCCATTATGTAAGCCCCAAAAAGCTAAAAAATAAAATGTCAGCCAAATTCACACTTATACACATTATCCTTTTTTTGCCACACCACACTACTCAGACGACTGTGTACAGTATGCATGGTGTGAGAGATGTGTACTGGTATACACATTCTCACGACCTGGGGATTTGTATAAATTCAGAAACCTGTGTGTAAAGTGGTGCAGCACAGAGCACACTTTTCGTGTGTTCACATGGTTAATACATGGGCACATGTCTCCAGGATTAAATGTTGGGTACATATGAATGAATGAAGTTCTCGCCTGAAACAGTGGCATGTGGCTTCCAGGACACATGAAGTTATTGATTTGTCTACTAGATCTGTTAATATTTACTTTAGATGGTAAGAAATGTGTAGTACTAGTAGCCTACTAAAACAGATCAAATAGTCATTCATGATTTGGTTCAGTCTGTCATGATGACAATGTAATAGCGAACACCATGAGTCACGTGCATTGCCATATATATAAGGTCACGTGGGCATTCAGTTTAAGAATGGCATGTAAAGAACCAATCGATGATTCACACAAATGACGCATATTAGGCTATAGCGCATGACGCAATGACGTACATTTGCCGGTTCCGGTTGGAGCGCTGCTGAGCAATAATTCATGCCATGCGGCGTCGATTTGAACAGCTTCTAAAGTATGTGATGTGTTAGATTAGCTTAAAAGTTATCAATCGTGCTGAAATGCCTTATCGCCGTCTAGCGTTTGCTGGGTAAAGTCAGTTAACATAACCCAAAGACCACGAGAACGGTAAAGTTACCACATGGTCTACCACACCTCTGTGATCAGCCACGTCGTATGCTAACGTGGGCTGGTTACCTCGCTTTAACCTCGCAATTTAGACTTTTCTCAAAGTGCGTTATATGAAACATAACTTCAAGCCGCCATAAACCTTAACGTTACTGAAATAACGTTAGCCAAAAGCACTACAATTATGACGTACATGCCGCTAACGTTAGCAAATTGTGTCAACTTGAAAGCTACCAGGCTATCAGGCCTACCTTAAAAAGCATTTACAAAGAGTCTGTCCATTAGACGAGAGTTCTGGGATAAAAAGAAAATGTCTAGTTCCCCTTCGCACTGGAGTCCGCTTTGAGCTCGCCTTTCTGCCACGGTTCAAACTGAGTGGAGGGCTGATAAAGGACAGCCACAGTATTTATAGAGATCTCGTTACCAAGGCAACGCAGCCAGCTGAAACCGGCCTCCCATCTACGTATGAACCGGTTTAGTCTCGTCACCCCAGTCGACTCCACATGTTGGGTAAAGACCGCTAGAAAAGTACTATACACATAAAACACATAGGCTACATACTGTAGCCTACTGTCTGTCACTGCAGCCAAGTTTCCGGACCTACTGAGAAAGGTCCAGGGGGAATAGGCTATATAAGCCAGCAACCTTGTCTCTTTGATGTAAAATTGCATTCTTTGATGTAAAATTGCAGTATTATTCTTTGATGTAAAATTGCAGTATTATTCTTTGATGTAAAATTGCAGTATTATTTTTCGGCCATAGCCTACTGGAAACGTGTTCTTTGCTGTGCAATATATCAAACGTGTGCTGAAAATGCTGCATGTATGCATATTCAATGCAGTGGTTTGATTCTACACTAGCTAGATTACACTATTCGCTCATTAAGTGATTTTAGTTCAAATACAACTTTCTTTGTGCTAAATTAATTAGCCACCACAGAAAAGTGGTTTAGCATTACAACTTTTTTTTAGTAGGCTATCTTTGAACTGGTGGCAGAGTTTTTGAATACAGCCGCTAGTCTGCAGGCTGCAGCATTAGATTCCTATCCTGAAATGTCATTTCACATTCCACAGCTTCATTATGAGACCGTTGGCTCGTGGGTTTTCAGAGGACCTTGTGACGAACATCTTGTGGGCCTAAATTAAATTGACTTCATGATGATCCTTTTAGCCTCTGCAATGGAGTTTGATTTCAGGCCAGCCAGCAGCATGTGCAGTCTCTACTTCTAATCCCAGAGACGCTCATTCACTCACACCAGCAGACGGTGGCCATCCGCTTGACAGCAGGTCCTCAATGACCCCAGATGGCCGGAGTCCAGTCTGTGCAGTCTCCCCGGCAGTTGTTGACCCTTGTCTGGTGAGTTTACAGGCCACAACATGACACACAAACACCTGCCTGTCAGTACGACGCCACCTCTTAGCACTTAGCAGTAGCACACTCATGCACACTAACCCAGGCCAGACAAATTTTCTGGATATAGTTACACACATACACACATACACACAAGTTGCGTGATACCCAACGGTAATAGAATCAGAATCAGAATTATTCACATACTAGGAATTTGACATGGTGTGGTTGGTGCTCATTAACATTGATAAGAATAAACAAGACATAAACAAATAAAATATAAAGGATCTAAAGAGATTATAAAATATGATACAATGATTCAGATATTAACAGATATAGACAGTATTAACAGATATAAACAGTATTAACAGAGTATTTAACAGACTTGTCAGCTAGGTGAGGTAGCTTAAGTTAGCTGTTTACAGAATATTTACAGGGTCAGGGTGCATCAGAGGTAGCAGCAGTAAGTGAGCTTTGTGTTGACATGGTTTGCAGATAAGTGACAGTCAGAGTAATAAAATATGTACAGTGATAAGGTGCATGATATAGCAGCAGTAATGAGATAACAGAGTAGCACAATATATACAGTGGAAAGGTGCCCAATAGTAGCAGCAGAGTAATGACTTGAGCTTTAGTATTGCACATGGGGTTACAGGTATTGACAGAGAAGCATAGTGTTGTGCATTTAGTGGGATTTGAGGGGGGGCGGGTGTTGGAGAGCTTCACAGCCATGGGGTAGAAGCTGTTAAGATGGCGTGAGGTTTTGGTCTTGACGTACCGGAACCTCTTACCGGATGGAAGTCTTTGATACAGGTGGTGGCCAGGGTGGGAGGGGTCCTTGATGATCTCTGGAGTGGTACAGATCCAGCAGAGACGGCAGGTTGCAGGCGATGGTTTTCTCAGCTGCTCGGATGATCCGCTGCAGTCTGGTTCTGTCCTTGGTGGTGGAGGCGGCGAACCAGACAGTGATGGATGGATGAGGTGAGGATGGACTCCACGATGGCCGTGTAGAACTGGACCAACGTTTTCTGTGGCAGTTTGTGTTTCCTCAGCTGCCGCAGGAAGAACAACCACTGATGGGCCTTTTTTGTGATGGCAGTGATATGCATAATCCTTATCTAAATTGGATTACAGTATGATCGTGAGGAAAAAGCTCTAACTTCACTCAACCTCATGGTGTGCAAGGTTATAAAAGGCATAAAGTAATGCAGTAAAATGTTTATTCCCCCCACACACACCACAAATTCCTGTCTCCCAGAGATTTCGCCCATACTGCACAATCA
Organism: Poromitra crassiceps; assembly: GCF_964638095.1. Taxonomy (NCBI): domain Eukaryota; kingdom Metazoa; phylum Chordata; class Actinopteri; order Beryciformes; family Melamphaidae; genus Poromitra; species Poromitra crassiceps. Next base: position 55,430,957 of record NC_139625.1, on the reverse strand, counting down.
GTCCAAATGTTGCTTTCAGAGACATTTGGGCCGCAAGCAGACATTACCAACCGGAGGAAAATGAAGAATCTGGTTAGCATGACCTAATAGTACATATGGAAATGTAGTGCAGGCTTCAGTTCAAAGACACTGACAGGAAACTTAGGGCCACATATCTGTGGGCTTAACTTAATACGTTTTCCAGGTCTTGAAGCCACAATCTAGTTGGCATGCTCCTCTTTGCGCAACAGGATTTCCATTAAACTTTTCTGCACAGCTCGGGAATGAAGTCATTTTTCCACATAGCTTATTTGTCAAAAAGTAGGAAGCGCAGCCATTTTCAGAATGGGGGCGTAACCATTGAAGTGAGGGGAAGGGGCGAGCTGATATGAAGACACAATCTGCAATTTCATTTCCCTCCATCGCAGTTCCTTCCCTTTTATCTCATCTTGTCTTAGCAGGCGCGCCCCCTCCACCCAGCAGCGGGTGGAGGCAGCTTGATTGCTAATTAACTTACCACAAACATTTATTTGCTTGTTTAAAACCACGGGGTACTTGGTATGTAGCGACTAGTGACCCTGAGTTGAGTTTATAAAGTATCACGTTTTTCCTCCTCAGCCATTTCCCTTTGTCTCTCTCTTCCACTAAATAGATGTGAAACAAAACTCTCTCTCTCTACCCTGTCCTTCACCCCTCTCCTTCTCCTCTTGTGTAATGTCTATCTCTCACTCTGTGTGGACTTTCTGTTATCACCACTGTGGACCATTGTGGCCTGACCCCCACATTTGCAAGGCCTCATGAAAGACAAGGATGATGATTGTCATTGGCCGCCCACAAGATACAGTGCTGTGCATGTGTACTTCTGCATCTGGCTTTGTGCAGCTCTTGACTGTGTCATTGTTCAGCTGCTGGTCCATAGTTGCACAATGACACACTGCAGTCAGTGCCATTTTGGTTTGTGATCACAAGAAAATGGATTGCATGCTGACTGCATTTGTAGCAAAGTCAAGGCAGTGTGAACTTGGGTGGCTACTCCAAAGGTTTCCTCTTCAAGAGTAACAGCACTCAGTTTGACATTTCCAACACCATCCAATTATTTAAGATTTTTTTAATCAACACACATGTTTATTTTTTTTAGAACATTCTAGTACACATTCCGGCAGTGTCTCATCATAGATGCGTGGTCAGTGAGGGGGACATCCTCTCGTTTCCCCCCATGGCCCTACTGACATGCCCCCCCCCCCCCCCCCCATAACAAAACACTACAACACCATGACAACACAATAACAGAAAGAAAAGACAAAACCAGAAACAAAATGACCAACAACACACAAAAATCACATAGAAATACAATAATGATAACACAGCGTAATCCGGTAGGACCCCATCAACATCGGTCATTGTCCCACTCCTCACTGGAGGATACCCTCTTCCACTTCTTGTTATGCTGCACCCCACGGTCCCCAGTAAGACAATTGTGTTTTAGTATCTGGAGGGTGTTTTCGTTCAGAACGCCCAACAAAATATTGATGGGTTTAAATTCAAAATAAATCCCAAGTGGACTGAACCAATCCTGGACTTTGGTCCACAAGCTTGCCACATATGGGCAATAAAAAAAACAAATCTTTCTTTGTTTATTAAAAAGGATCCCCATTAGCTGCCGCCTGGACGACAGCTAGTCTTCCTCGGGTCGTGAAATGCAACTGGTCTTCCACTTCCTCCTTACAGAATCTACATAGTGATGTTTCCTCAATACCAAATCAGTTTTTAGTAGCAGTAATTTTTTTAAATATCTTCAATTGAAACATTCTGGAATAGGAATCAATTGTTGTTTTATAAATTGTTCTGAAAAAATGTTTCCAAGGTATCAAAGTATTAAATTCACTTTCCCAAAAGGAGCAGGCTGTATGTGGGAATGCAATAAGACCTCTGCTCTGTAGAGTGAAATTATAAATTTATTTATTTATCTTTGTCCTATAGCCATTTCTGAGACCTAGTAGTAGGTGCAAACTTGCTGTCTGCATCAAAACTTTTCCAATTAATTGGGATAGCTGAAATCAGTTGATTAAAATTAAACATATCACAAATCTGTCCAGTGGGATGACACGTGATGAACACCGCCGCACTGTGGGTCAGATTTAGAGACGTGTCTCTCCTCAGGCCGTGTTTGCAAACAGCTAATACGTAGGTGATAGTCTAGCTGGCTGCAGGTCACAACTTTGGGATTACCGGTGTTTAGTCTGTCTAGTGTCTATATGTCCAGAAGTCCCATGGGATAGTATTTTAAATGCAAAATAAGGATGTAGATATGATTACCAGAGATCAATGAGGGGTTAGGGATCATTGAAGGCTTCATAAGAGGTTTTGGGTACACATATTCACCATTAACTATACAGTAGTGCATATTAGTAGCATATTGGCTGTTTAAAACATTTATTCTGCATGGCCATATTCTACAATTACTAGGCCATTAACTAAGAGTTTTCCCACAAATAATTACATATTACACATAATTATTGCTTATTGATCATAAGTAGGGAAGCTGTTGAATTATGATCTTAATGTGGTACTACCACCTTATGAGGGCCATACTGAGCAAAGCATATTAAGATCATAAATAATTCATGTACAACATCCTGACTATCAATTAGGCATTAATTAGGAGGGGAAACTCTTAATGAATGGCCTAGTAGTTGTATATGGTCATGCAGAATAAGGCATTACTAAGTGTTTTTTAATGACTAATAAACAGCCAATGTGCTACTAACATGCATGCTAATAAGCAACTAGTTAATGGTGAATACCTTCATATTAAGTGTTACCAAAGTTTTAAAAGTTTAAATCCATTAAGACCTGACCTCAATTCCCTTAATGGTATTTCTTTGTGTGGTGGTCAGACCATGTGACGCAGGGCGGCTTTGACAGGGGCGAGCCCCCACGCGCGTGTTGACACAGTGATAACTTAATGAACTTAGCTCTCATGACGCCACACACAGCACCCAGACAGCTGGGGAGAGTTAAAAGCCAGTGACCGCTCACATCACTGATCCTCGACCAGGCAGAGTCACTCGAAGAGCATCGTTGTAAATTGTGCCTTCTGCAATTAATTTACAAGTCTGTATGTCTGTGTTTGTGTCTATATATAGATGCAACAACGTATCAAAGGTGAATACATAAGTTCAACGTTCACAAAACGCACAGAGCCAGACAGACGGAAAGCGAGTGGGTGGCTTGTAATTTCAGGTCATTCCCAGTGCTGTGCTGTGCTGTGGTGTCTGGCTCGCTACCGCAGCGCAGCGGCGGTCAAAAGAAGAAGAAGAGGGAATTGAGGGTTTGGGCCTGTGGGTCTCTGCTAACTTGCCATGTCATGGCAGTTCATTTACAAGGCTGATGTCATCCTGTGTCTACAGGCTACTTTATTGTCTTGTCGAGGTTATCTGGATCTGACATTCATGATGCCTGTCCACGCTTTCTGTACCACACATCTTTTCTCTCATTTTACCCATTTTAGTGCACATACTGTAATAGGAATTTATGAATGGCCAAGTCTGCTCTGGGCACCTGAATGCAGGAGGATACTTTCTTCAATTCATTCTGAAGTCGCTCTGAAGTCATACTTCTAACTTAGTGTTCTGAAGTTCTTCTCCATCTTCTTTGTACTTTCTGGTGGTGGACCACCAGTGCAGAAACATCTCGTGGTGGTCAAAGGTCAAAGTTCAAGGTCACAGTGGTTGCATGTCTGTTCCATCAAGGAAGGGGGCGGGGCTAGGTAAAAAGGGACATTGCTAGGGATAGGAAGGTTGTAGAGAGTCGGGATTCGAGTGGTGGGTAAGGGGGAGTGGGTAGAGCAGGCATGTCCAAAGTCCGGCCCTGGGGCCAATTGCAGCCCACAGACAGATTTTAAGTGGCCCTCAGCTTCTCTCTCAAAATATACTATGTGGCCTTCCACACAGTATATGGTTAAGCAAGTTCAATTTGCATTTTTCCCCTTCACCTATACTAAAGATGACAGCACTATCATACAGTTTGTACAAGCACCAAGTAGGAACAGCACAGGCAGAACTAATGTTTTCACATGGTAAACAAAATACTTAGTACAATTGTATGTGATTTTTTATTTTTTTTATAACCCATATGATGCGAGAAGCACCTGCCCCCCGGCATTTTCACATGATCTAATCTGACACCCCTGGGGTAGAGGGTGTGGGTGGTGGGAGGGGGCGTGGTGAGGGAAAGGGGCGGAGCTAGGGAAAATGGGCCATAGCTAGGGATAGGAAGGTCGTGGAGAGTTGGGATTCGATGGGTGTGTAGGGGCAGTGGCTATGGGTGGTGGGAAGGGGTGTGAGCGTCAATGAAGGGGGGCGGGGCTGGGGAAAAGGGGCTGTAGCTAGGGATATGAAGGTCATAGCCTAGAGAGTCGGGATTCGAGGGGTGGTTTGGGAGAATGTCTAGGGATGGTGGGAGGGTGCACTATCAGTAAGGGGGCGGGGCTAGGGATAGGAAGGTCGTAGAGAGTCAGGGTTCGAGGGGTGGGTAGAGGGAGTGGGTAGGGGGCTCTTGGTGGTGGGACGGACCATGGTGAGGGGTGGGGCTAGGGGAAAGGGGCCGTAGTTAGGGATAGAAAGGTCGTAGACAGTTGGGGTTCGAGGGGTGGGTAAGGGGGAGTGGTTGGGGGGATGTCGGTGGTTTTGGGGTAGGACCATTTTCCATGTTGAAAACGATTAGCCGTGTTGTTGAGGTACTCCCAAACATTGCCTAAAGTGCCATAAGGCTGAATGGCCACACCACTGTGCTGTGGGCTTCAAGGTCTTTGTGCTTGTATGAGTCTGGACAGACATGGATGGAGACTGCTCACTTGTTGGCGGAGACATACAACCACGATGCGGTATTTCTAGTTTTTAATTAAAGACTAGATGTGAATAATATTTGAAGCCATAATTATGCATAGATCTAATCAAAATGACATCAACACTATTAGGTTCTCAGAATTGAATTTGGGCTGGACCGTGCAGCAGGCATCTGTGAGCAGCTATCAACGCCCCGGGCCTCCAGCGATGAGAGGAGAGTTGTTTAATCTGGTTCTCTGCTGACTCATCATTTCTTCTTCGTTCAAGGTTGAGTTGCCCAGAGTTAGTTCCCTCGGCAGTGTGGAGAGCAAGTCAAAAAAATGTGATGGTATTTCCAATGGAACTTCTTTTGTGCTTCTCTGTGTTGGCCTGAAGCTGGGTGGAAAAGAGCTGACATCGGCGCATTTCACTCCTTTTATCCCTTTGGAGAAAAAAAGACATGGACTGAAGAGAAGGATCAATGCTTTATATTCTCTCCGCCGCGGTTTCTGACATTGGCACATCGTCCAATTGACTTTATAAAATAAGGACAAGTGGAGATTTTTAAGAAATGAGATTTAAGATTCAATGCTTTATCGCCATGTTGACAGACTTGATTGGTAGCTGCTGTTTCAGAGCTGAGCGGCTCTACACTTGATGCTGTGAAGCCTCCTTCCCAATGGAAGAAGTTGGAAAAGCCACGGGAGATGGTAGGGTAGGTTTTCTTCGTGTTTTGCAGTGACATAACCACACCAGACGTGTTGAGAAGATCTATTTACAATCTGGGCCCTGATAGACTCTGGCTTCCCAGATTGATCTACTTATGACTCATTTCAGCAGTCACATCATCAATAAATACAAGGGAACCAGTTCTATTGACAGTGATACATGCCCACAGTAAGTGGGCATGTATGACTGTCTTCCAGTTCCATTGACAGCCATAGTTGTATGTATTAACCTTGCAAGCCAGCTGGATTCTCTCTGGCAGCGTCAGGTTATACTTGTTTAGAACACGGCTCTCTCGAATACTCGATTCTGATTGGTCAATCAACAATATTCACCGGTCATTATTTCTCGACAACCGACCGCTGCTCTGCCACACCTGGATTAATCAGTTGATAAGAGCTTTTTGTCAGCAAACACTACTAATTAGGCCAACCAGTTGCAGCTGTGGTGTCTTGTGTGCCAATTACGAATGAAACCGCTTTGCCGTTGAAAACGCTATTAAAAAATCTATTTGAATAATTATTTTTGTCAGATTATTGAATGATTTAGTTGTAGGCCGTGTTCTAAGCGGGATAATGTATATTGAGGCGGTGATTACTGGGAAATAATGACCTTCAGGTGAACGATTAAGCCCTCCGCTACGCGTCGGGCTCAATCCACCTGTCGGTCATTATTTCCCCCGTAATCACCGCCTCAATATACATTATCCCTTACATAGCTGCCAATGGAACTGGTTCCCTTGTATTTATTGATGTGACTGCTGACAACAGCAGCAAGATGCATTCTGAAGTGTTTCGGGCAATATTATCTGCTCATCTTCAGCCAAATGCTTGATGCTTCAGAACTCATTGGATGATTGTTAATTTGTCCAATTGCTTTTGGTCCCTTAAAATGCAATTTTGGTCCCTTAATTGTAATGTAATTCCTACACCGTTCACCTGATTTGGATGTAAATACCCTCAAATTAAAGCTGGAAGTCTGCAGTTAAAGCACATCTTAATTGTTTCATTTCAAGTCCATTGTGGTGGTGTACAAGGCCAAAATGATGAAGATTGTGTCCAATGTCCAAATACCGGTATATATGGACCTAACTGTATGTCCAAGGCAAGTTGTCCAATGCTAGAATTCATGCTTAGAATTAAAATGGAAAAAAGAAAAACACCAACATTGAAGTTGCAAGGCATGACTGATCTGCTTTTAGAGCCCTCTCCTAAACAAGTTGATTTTGCGTAGATTTGAGTGAACACTAGTAATATATCTGACACGTGAATGCAGCCGTTAAAATGCGTTTCTTCCTTCTTGTAAGCCACAAATTTGCACCAGGAAACTTTCCTATTATAGATCAGTGATCATGTGACCTACAAGGAATATCAAACAGCAATCCCTTCTCTTCCACAAAACCTGTTTGTTTCCTCATCCTTTGTGCGAGGTTAAGTGCCAACATTGGTTGGCCCACTTCCTGTGGCCTGATTGTTGAGTTGTCATGGTGACGCCAAAGAACCACGAAAGAAAAAAGGGGGCAGTTAGCCTGCAACTCATTAATTAGATGGACAACTATAGTATAGCCACTGACACTTTGCAAAATCACATTCTTTTGTTCTACAGTGAAGCAGCATGGGTAACTTATATAATTATGTCGGTGTCTCCCAACACAATGGGATGAACTCGAGTGGAGCTTTTTGTTGCCTGGCTCAGTTACAGACTCTCTCCTGGTAATCTCTCAAACATATACGACTCTGTATTTATTGTACTGTTGCTTTTTCTATTGTCGAATAAAATAAAATCTCCTACTGGTAATCTCTCAAACATATACATGGACAAAAAGATGACTTTTACTTCATCCTAGAAAGGCCTTGTGAAGAATACCACTGAATTACAGCTTTGAAGTGACACCTATGCCCTTAGGAGGGTTTGACCTGTATGTGGACAGTCACCTATGCCCTTAGGAGGGTTTGACCTGTATGTGTGGACAGTCACCTATGCCCTTAGGAGGGTTTGACCTGTATGTGTGGACAGTCACCTATGCCCTTGCCTTAGGAGGGTTTGACCTGTATGTGTGGACAGTCACCTATGCCCTTAGGAGGGTTTGACCTGTATGTGTGGACAGTCACCTATGCCCTTGCCTTAGGAGGGTTTGACCTGTATGTGTGGACAGTCACCTATGCCCTTAGGAGGGTTTGACCTGTATGTGTGGACAGTCACCTATGCCCTTAGGAGAGTTTGACCTGTATGTGTGGACAGTCACCTATGCCCTTAGGAGGGTTTGACCTGTATGTGTGGACAGTCACCTATGCCCTTAGGAGAGTTTGACCTGTATGTGTGGACAGTCACATTTGCTTTAAACAGAATACAATAGAAAGTGACAGTGTTGGATGAGAGAAAAGGATGGTACTCAACAAAGCCAGATTCAAACCCACAATGACGCAATCATGTGATTTACTGGAAAAGGTGACTGCAACTGTATCCAGGGACATATTCTGCAACTGTATCCAGGGTCATATTCTGCAACTGTATCCAGGGTCATATTCTGCAACTGTATCCAGGGTCATATTCTGCAACTGTATCCAGGGTCATATTCTGCAACTGTATCCAGGGTCATATTCTGCAACTGTATCCAGGGACATATTCTGCAACTGTATCCAAGGTCATATTCTGCAACTGTATCCAGGGACATATTCTGCAACTGTATCCAGGGACATATTCTGCAACTGTATCCAGGGTCATATTCTGCAACTGTATCCAGGGTCATATTCTGGGAGTCAAGAGCTTTTCAGTGGTTTGAGCTCATGGTGCTTTGATCAGGATAAAGTAATCACAAAGTACAATAAGTGCTCCAGAGGAAGAGCTTGCTGACATGGCTAAATAAAATGACATTACATTCAAGCAGCATGGCAAATAATGTAGTGTACATTTGATGTGATGCATTGAGCATTGGAGGAAGACACTGGATCCGTCCTGCTCTGAACCCTCTTGTGTGTTTCAAGAAATATGTGCAGAGGGAAATTCCTAATTACACCTCCCACTCTATGTAATATCACAGATCAAAGTCTGCATTTTCTGCTTTCTTTAGGAGAAGGTTGCTCTTTGTTGAGAAAAACCCATTGCACTGTGCGAAGGCATAAAAGCAACATGGATATTTTAATTAAATAGCATACTGGTCTTAGGTTTTCCTCTTCAGTCAGGCTGAACTTTATAACGTTATATAACCCGACTAGTGACACTAGATCAGTGCTGCTGCCGTCAGGCGCTTGAAACAAATGGGCCATAGCGAGAAAGCACAGTGATTTCAAATGAGGGTTGAGGCCAGGCCTGGCATGAATAAATGAGGGTTGAGGCCAGGCCCGGCATAAATAAATGAGGCTTGAGGCCAGGCCTGGCATAAATAAATGAGGTTTGAGGCCAGGCCTGGCATAAATAAATGAGGGTTGAGGCCAGGCCCGGCCTAAGTAATAATAAATGAGGGTTGAGGCCAGGCCCGGCATAAGTAATAATAAATGAGGGTTGAGGCCAGGCCCGGCCTAAGTAATAATAATAAATGAGGGTTGAGGCCAGGCCCGGCATAAGTAATAATAATAAATGAGGGTTGAGGCCAGGCCCGGCATAAATAATAATAATAAATGAGGGTTGAGGCCAGGCCCGGCATAAATAATAATAATAAATGAGGGTTGAGGCCAGGCCCGGCCTAAGTAATAATAATAAATGAGGGTTGAGGCCAGGCCCGGCATAAATAATAATAATAAATGAGGGTTGAGGCCAGGCCCGGCCTAAGTAATAATAATAAATGAGGGTTGAGGCCAGGCCCGGCATAAATAATAATAATAAATGAGGGTTGAGGCCAGGCCCGGCCTAAGTAATAATAATAAATGAGGGTTGAGGCCAGGCCCGGCATAAATAATAATAATAAATGAGGGTTGAGGCCAGGCCCGGCCTAAGTAATAATAATAAATGAGGGTTGAGGCCAGGCCCGACATAAGGGGGCGAAACGCGCCTCCCTCGCATTTGAAAGGGGCCAATGCTGGATTGAGACGGTTCACGCCATGAGCACACTGGGGGATGGGAGGGACACCCAGGCAGTTGCTATTTCCAAGAACTGCAGTTCTTGGCAGGGAGAGAGAGAAAAAGTCTTTCCTCATTCACAAGTTTCTCCCCTCTTTCCTCTTATTTCTAACTGAAGCTAGTAGGTAGTCACAATGCCAACCATTTTGACCTTCAGTAGAAAATCGAATTCTGATTCTAATTCTAATTGCCCAATTTTCAGTTAAGTTGGATGATGATTCATCGTTGATATTAAAAAACCAACTGGTAGACAGTTTTGGCAGAGAAATAAAGACAGTGATGTTTCTTATAAACATATAAGTTTACAATTGGTAACAAATATGTCACCATGTCGTCAAAAGTATAAAGACATTTGTCAATGTAAATGCAATGTAGTGAATGTGAACATAAACTACCGTATACTAACATTGCTTTCTTCCAGTGTATTGTTTGATGGGCTTGGCTTCTTGTATCCATTAACTTTGGATATGAATCTGATATACTGTATGGCTTTCCTGTAACAATTCTTTCGTACAAAGTTCCCTTGTATGGGAAATAAAATGTTTTTTTTTAATAGTCAATGCACATTTTGAAGATGTTTTGCCAGTAATAAAAACACGGTATACCAAATATCAATAGTTAAGGTACATTGTTACTCATTGTAGACTTAATATACTATACTAACCAGGAGTAAACGATACAAAACATTGTTTTAACACACATGCACATACACACACTTTATCTCCCCTTCTTTGAACTCAAACAGAGCTGCAGTTCTGAGGAAATATATGGTTGAGCAGGTCATGTCAAGTCCTCTCAGCTCTAAACACGTGTTTGATTCCCCCTGGGCCCACCCATGCTAAAAATGAATGTAGTCGAATATTCTCTGAGAGGCTTTGGATAATGATATACATTATGTTATGTTGCGCTCCGAGGCAATCGTGTTTTACCAATGTGCGTTGAATTTACACAAAGCGGCTGAATATGTGGCCAAGCCCACCCAGGAGCAGGATGGGCTCGACTGTCCATAAATGTTAAGTTGTTGTGCAGACAGAGTCTCTCCAACATGTCATCAGCCAGAGCTGGGGCTTAACACCAGCGCCCTTTACAACTTGAAAACGTGCCAGAGTAGACAGGAAGGAACTGCCAATGCTTTGAAGCAAGATAGAGCTAGGGGGGCAGGCAGGGGATAGGGCTCGTCCTCCTCAGTGACGGCCTCTTCCTCTTCCTCTTCCTCTTCCTCCTCCTCCTCCTCCTCTTCCCCTCCCGCCGCCCCAGCCTCTCCCGCGGCCGCTGCTCAGGTGTCCGGCCGAGCGCCGCAGCTTCTTCCTCTCCTCGTGATGCTCCCGCTCAGCCTGCTGCTGCCTCTGCTGCTGCTCTGACTGGAGAGGAGGAACGCCGCAAGAGAGAAAAGCTTAGTGAATTGTTGCGTTTATGAGAAACACAGGATGCACAGGAGTGACAGAGATGTTTTACAAGAGAGACAGGAGTGAGACAGGTCAAGGATTTGAATAATGTCTTAGGTAACATGGTTAGTCTGCTGAACCACGTACAGCACCGTGTGACCAGCTTTACCTTTTTGAGGGTGAAGGTGACCTGCTTGCTGCCCACTGCCGTGTCGGCCATGTTGCTAGTTCCAGAGTGCTCCACCAACTTCAGACGGTCCTCCAGAGAAGCCCTGGGAGACAGACAGACCTGTTCCTCAGACTATATCAGACTATATTTCCACATAGACATGGAAATATACATGCAAATATTGGAAACTATGGTTTGACTGCTATATGCAAATATTGGAAACTATGGTTTCACTGCTATATGCAAATATTGGAAACTTGGGTTCGACTCAAACACTGAGTACTTGTAATTCTTTTTTGGCATGGGAAATCGAATGTGTTTCCAGGAACGTACTTTTGTAGTTTCTGCTTGCGGGACACGTCGCCAAAGCTGCGGAACTCCTCCCCGGCTTTGATCTGGAAGAAGCGTGGCTCGCTCGCCTTCTTGCCCCGTGCTGTGTCAGGAGCGTTCTGCTCCCGCTCCAGCAGGTCAGTGTCACGGTCCGCCCGCTTCCGCTGCTGCTGCCGCCGCCGGTCGCGGTCCTCCTCGCGCAGCAGCCTGCGCTGCTCCCTCACCTCCTCCACCCAGCTCTTGTCATCGTCCGAGCTCTCTTCCTCGGAGCTGGCTCGCCCCTCGGGCTCCTCCTCGTCCTCAGCCACCTGGACAGTAATATTTCCAGGTAATGAGCGCAAACTTGCATTTCTACATACTCCCCAGTGAGGAGTTTCACCAAGAGGATGTAGTATGTGCAGAGGAACACAGTATTCCCCCAGTTCCACTCCCCACTGAACAGGTGCCCTGACCAACCAGAGGAGGCGCTAGTGCAGCAACCAGGACACATACCCTTAATCCGGCTTCCCACCCGCAGACATGGCCAATTGTGTCTGTAGTGACCCGAGCAAGCCGGTGGTAACACCAGGAGACCAAGCCGGTGGAACACCAGGAGCGTGAACCTGCCGCCCTTGTGTTGGTAGGCAAGGGAATAGAGTGCTACACCACCCTACACATACTTTTAATAGGCCTGGAAACTGTCCTTCTGAAGTGGTAGTGCGAAAAACAGTGAAGCGCAGCGTTACCTGCTGAGCGGCGGTGGCCTGTTGGGCGAGAAGGCGCAGCTTTTTCTTCCTCTTCTGGCCGACCTTGGAGACGATGGGGTTGAGTAGGCGGTACTCCTCGCTCTGCTCATCCACCTGGTACTCGGGGTTCTCGAACATCACCTGGAAGCGGTCGTCGCCTAGGATGCTGGGAAGGAGCTGGAGGTTTGGAAGGTTTGGGAGTGACAGAAACAGGTGTAGAACAAGTGATGTGACAAGTTACCTTTTCTAGGCATTCATACATTTTGAATACCGGTAAATACATTTAGTTTTCCCCCTCCACCATCTCTGGATTTTGTGAGCTATAAACTCCTACTTTGCCCTTCTTTTTCCTGGCGGCCAGCTCCACTTCGTCATCTCCCTCCTCCATCAGCTTGAGTGCCAGCTCCTTGTTCACCTTGGGCAGCTTCTGTCTCGGTCAGAACAGAAACCATGAGGGGTGGACAACACACACATGCAAAACTTAAAATGAAAAAGTGGTCATTGTCATCATCAAGTATAATGATCACCAGCAGTTATATCAATAAAAATAAAATAGATTGGTTTATTGGGTATTCTTTTGTCAAAAACGATAACTTTGTAGGCATTCACACAAGCTGGTTTTACAAATTGATATTTTATTGAGGCGTAGACCTTAAGGCAGGGGGGGGGGGGCTTAAATCGTGTTTAATGAGGTATATGTATATGTTGATTAGGTTAATGATGAGGTTAATGAGGTATATGTAGATGAGGTTAATGATTATGTTAATGAGGTATATGTATATGTTGATGAGGTTAATGAGGTATATGTATATGTTGATTGATCATGTTTAATGAGGTATATGTATACTATATGTTATCTATATATCTATATATATGAGGTATATGTATATGTTGATGGAGCAAGACAAAATAATGGCTTTGACTTTGTCTCATAAAAAAGGAAAAGAAGGTAAACTGTAACCTTAAACATGGACACACTGTGATCACTGAGATCATTTATTAACACAGTTTTAAAAAGTGGACAGCAGAGAGAATTTGTCAGGATCTCTCACCTTAATCTGCACTCTCTGGGTCCTGGACTCCTCGATCTTCTGGCGGATCTTATCCTTGCGATACTCCTCGTATGCGAAAGGATTTGCCATGGTTTTGACCTGGAGCCAAACCAAACAGCATTATCAAATATAAATGTTCCCTTAAAGAGCAACACTTTTGCAGTACATTTAATCTGTCATATCCCATTAGCCTATATCTAAAGCCACTGAGAAGAAATTAAGCTGTATTAACACAACTAATACTTGGTGAAAGAGTTGAAATGCAGACCTTGTGGTACAGTCTGATGTCCATGAAGAAGCCGTGCATGTAGGCTCTCAGGAGAGATGAACCCACCAGGTGCGACAAACCTGATGGCAACCAACAAACCAATTTAAAACATGCACAATAGGGCTGCAACTAATAATTAATTTCATTGTCGATTAATCTGCTGATTATTTTCTCGACTATTAATTAGTTAATCTGTCACTTTTTCCCCAATGCCCAAGATGACATCCTCAAATGTGATCTTCTGACCAACAGTTCACAGCCCAAAGATACTTAGTTTACTGTCACAGAATACTAAAGAAACCAGAAAATATTCACATTTAAGAAGCTGGAACCAGATAATTTTTGTATTTCTTTCTTAAAATTGTCTGGATTAATCGATAATAATTAAAAAAAAAAGTTGGTGCTCAATTTTCGTCGATCAACTAACATCCCATGATATGAGCTCTAATGTACTGTACAACACACAATCTGAAACCTTCCCAAAGTCACATCTGAACCACAGCGTCATTATGGATGATCAGGATTATCACTTTTTTGATACCATAAACTTAGCTTGGATGCAAAATGTGAATGTGTCATTATGACTCAAGACTCATGTGTCACACACTGATGAGTCAACTCAGAATGGCCTCGGGCCTTTAGTCATGGCTCACATTCAGGTATGCTTGCACGGAACAGGGAAGTGTGTATGTATGAGTGATGAAGGTAGCGTTGCCAACCGTCCCTTAAAATACGGAATCGTCCCGTATTTGTAAACAAAAAGACGTTTTCTGTATTGAACTGATACGGGACGCGCTTTGTCCCGTATTGGAGAAACAAAGAGTGAAGGGCTATTTGTATTGAGTGAGTAAACCCCGCAGCCGCTGCTGCTCTGCCCCTCACCCTGTCTGGGGTGTCATCATGTTACGTTCAACTACCCTAGATTGCGCCTCTCTCATTCTGTTTGTTGTGAGTCACGACCAATGAAGTGTTGTCAGCGTTGCTAGATTTAACTAAACTCTGAAGACAGCACATTGAGTAGGCTATTTACATTGTACCTATACAAATGTAGCATGCCATTTGTTTTTGTTGTGTTCAGACGATTTCAGTTGAAATCTAAAATGTTTTTGCACTAATGATTTAAACTTTCATACCAGGTTTGTTCTGATACATTCTGATTTTTAATACAGCTGTTTTATTAAGAATGAGAAACTTTTGTTTTGCAACGCCCAAATAAAATTATTGGATGATAATCTAGCACTAGGCTATGCGCAAAAGTGTTTGCTTGTGTTAATAATAATAATGTGTAAATGGTTGAAGCTGAAGCAATTGCAGTTATGTGATTGTTATATTTAAGTCCACTACCGCCAACCCCCCCCCGTTCCTTATTTCCATTTCAAGAAGTTGGCAACCCTAGATGAAGGTATTCATTGGGTCAATGAATGCAAGAGAATGCAATAGGAGGAGAGAGGGAGATCGATGATGTTGAAGCGGCTCTTCCACTGAAAGCACATTGGTGTCATAACTAAAGAGAGAGATCTGTCCGTCCTGGTTGCATAACAGTAAAGCAACTCCCCTGCCCCCTCCTCTTCTTTTATTCCACAGCAGCCAACCACCTTCCTCCTCTCCTTGCCATTTGATCTCTTTACTGCTGAGCCTGCATTCCCATGTTCATTCAACCCTTCACCCCTCCCCCCCCCCCCCCCCCCCCACACACACACACACACAGCACTTCGCTTACCTTAACCCTCTCAAACGCTCTGCCGGCCTCTACTGAGGCAGTCTAGCCTCCTGTGCTAACTAACCCCTGAGGCGGCAAAATGCCTCAGATTGATTCATAGTTCAAGACAAGTTAAAAGGCTGTGGCACGACGGCGCGGCGCAGCCTCAGACCTCATGGGCCCAGTTTCAAATCTCTCTTTGTACCGTGATCTCTTTAATGTCTGCTCTCCCTCTGTCTCTGTAATGTCTGCTCTCCCTCTGTCTCTTTAATGTCTGCTCTCCCTCTGTCTCTTTAATGTCTGTTCTCCCTCTGTCTCTTTAATGTCTGCTCTCCCTCTGTCTCTTTAATGTCTGCTCTCCCTCTGTCTCTGTAATGTCTGCTCTCTCTCTGTCTCTGTAATGTCTGCTCTCCCTCTGTCTCTGTAATGTCTGCTCTCTCTCTGTCTCTGTAATGTCTGCTCTCCCTCTGTCTCTTTAATGTCTGCTCTCCCTCTGTCTCTTTAATGTCTGTTCTCCCTCTGTCTCTTTAATGTCTGCTCTCCCTCTGTCTCTTTAATGTCTGCTCTCCCTCTGTCTCTTTAATGTCTGCTCTCCCTCTGTCTCTTTAATGTCTGCTCTCCCTCTGTCTCTTTAATGTCTGCTCTCCCTCTGTCTCTTTAATGTCTGCTCTCCCTCTGTCTCTTTAATGTCTGCTCTCCCTCTGTCTCTTTAATGTCTGCTCTCCCTCTGTCTCTTTAATGTCTGCTCTCCCTCTGTCTCTGTAATGTCTCTGTAATGTCTGCTCTCCCACTGTCTCTTTAATGTCTGCTCTCCCTCTGTCTCTTTAATGTCTGCTCTCCCTCTGTCTCTGTAATGTCTGCTCTCCCTCTGTCTCTTTAATGTCTGCTCTCCCTCTGTCTCTTTAATGTCTGCTCTCCCTCTGTCTCTTTAATGTCTGCTCTCCCTCTGTCTCTGTAATGTCTGCTCTCCCTCTGTCTCTTTAATGTCTGCTCTCCCTCTGTCTCTGTAATGTCTGCTCTCCCTCTGTCTCTGTAATGTCTGCTCTCCCTCTGTCTCTTTAATGTCTGCTCTCCCTCTGTCTCTTTAATGTCTGCTCTCCCTCTGTCTCTTTAATGTCTGTTCTCCCTCTGTCTCTTTAATGTCTGTTCTCCCTCTGTCTCTTTAATGTCTGCTCTCTGTCTCTTTAATGTCTGCTCTCTGTTTCTTTAATGTCTGCTCTCCCTCTGTCTCTTTAATGTCTGCTCTCCCTCTGTCTCTTTAATGTCTGCTCTCCCTCTGTCTCTTTAATGTCTGCTCTCCCTCTGTCTCTGTAATGTCTGCTCTCCCTCTGTCTCGGTAAGTCAGAGAGAAAATGCATGAACTGTCCACAGTGATTCAGAAGAAAAGGGAAAAGACTTGTTGTGGAGCTGTGTTTTATAGCTGTGTGCTATTTCTTTTGAAAGCAGTATTCCACTTAGTTTTAACATGGGGGTTATTTGGCTCTTGACCACCATTTAGAATATAATCTACTCTGCGTTCAGATTTTGACTTCCTATTCATTTGAATGAGCCATGAAAATACAGTGAAAACTTACATTTAAT
Source organism: Poromitra crassiceps (assembly GCF_964638095.1). Classification (NCBI taxonomy): domain Eukaryota; kingdom Metazoa; phylum Chordata; class Actinopteri; order Beryciformes; family Melamphaidae; genus Poromitra; species Poromitra crassiceps. The sequence continues at coordinate 55,414,161 of NC_139625.1, read as the reverse complement.
ATGTTGGTGAACAGATTCAATAACAGATACTTCTGATTTGATTTTCAACTGACTGTGGGTCCAACATTTAGAGAAGAGAACATAGTGGATGGATACCGTTTAGGAGAGATAGTTCCTGCGTGGGAGACATTCATTTTTAAATACTAATTTTATTGTAACCCAAGAATAGAAATGCAAAATGATGAACTTCCGGTGGCGCTATGGTAGGAGACAGGGTGAGAAATGAGCTCTTACAAAATCCAATTATATCTGTCTAGGGATGCACCGATATGAAGATTTTGGCCGATACGATAACCAATATTAACATTGCTGTTATGGCCGCTAAACGATATTACCGATGTCGATATGATCTGTATAAAAACAAGTTTCTATGATAATCAAATTTTGTACACACTGAAAAACATGTGAATTTGAGAAAGTAATGCATTTCTTTATTTCCAAAACGTTTTAAAAACCCATAGATCATAGATTTACCGCATCGTTTCCTCTCAATATGCAAATTTTGGCTGATGCCGATAACAGATATTAACATTGCAACATTGGACCGATGCCGATATGTTAAAAAATGACTAACATCGGCCGATACTGATATGATTGCCGATATATCGTGCATCCCTATATCTTTCACTCCATGTGAGGGATATATAGACCTGTTAGCTTGCTCTGTAAATACTTAAAAATATGAAAACAGATTGGCACAGAGAAAGTAGAGATTTAACCAAATGAATCAAATCAGATCAAATGGGTTTTAGTCCTGGTAGACAAGGTGCTATCCCAAATGATGTGCTTGTTTAAATGTACAATGGGAGCTGTGAGGGAAAGGAACAAAATGTAGTGCCAAGCTCTCACCCAGGCTCTCCAGGTCCTTCCGGGTAACAAACTTGTAGTCGTCATAGACTGTGCTCTCTGGGCTTTCCTCAAGCTCCTCTGTCAGGTTGTCTAGGAAAGAGCACCATCGAGGAGCGGGGCCAAGGGCCTACACACACACACACACACACACACACACAGACACACACCTTAGTGTGAGGTCTGGTTCAGATTTAGACTGTTGACTGAGTAACTATCAAGTCCGTCATGCATTTGTCCAGGCAAAAATAACCCTCGCAGGTCATGTTACGATTGGGGTTATACTGAGTGAGCACTGCCAACACTTCACTTTAAGCTGAGTCATTGGAAACGTGATGACATGGCCCCCGCTGCCGCGTAAAGCATGAACACGGCAAAAGCAAAACTGCCTCTAATTTTGAGCGGGTTATTTTATGAGGCGACTGAAGTGAACTTTCATGACATCACCTACAAATGAGAAACTTGTTTGACATAGTAAAATAAATGTAATGTATTTTAGAACAATAAGAACCAATTCCACTCTTGTCTCAATATTGTCACCTCTGACTGTGTGGTTGGCATTCCCAGAAAGCTTCATTGCCATGGCAGCTCGTATTGGGAAACACTCAACTAGGAATAGTGCTAGACCAGGATTGCAAATTACGTTCCCTTCACCGTCTCATTAGTAATGATCTGGAAAATTGTAGGAAAGAATTCCCAAGTTAGGACATCACTGTGGGACATCACTGGGATTTATGACATCACTGATGATGTCACAGTGGGATTTATGACATCACTGATGTCACAGTGGGATTTATGACATCACAGTGGGACAATCACAGTGGGACAGAGAAGCAAACAGACAGAGCCCTAGCTCCCATTTATATACTGATGATGATGAGACCAAGTGTAATTATCTTAATGTGAAGATTAAACTGGTAGAAATTCATGAGGATATCTTTAAAGGGGGGAAACATTCACCTGTAAAAAAGAAATGATCAAAAACGGTAATTTGGGGTTTTTTCACCCTGGATAAAGCTTTTGGCACACATCCCACGTTGTTCACAGGGGTCATATTAGCAGGGGTCATATTAGCCTATAACAGTTGAGATATTCTCTCCTAAATGAAGCACATGCATATCTGAGCCAGTTCCTAGACTATATACATAAAGATGGAGCATTTTCTGAAGTTATTTAAATTTAAATATCCCAAAAAGTTCCGGTCAAGCCGAGGAGGCATTCTTAATATTTCATTCAGTGTCAATCAATTGCAACTTGCAAATAACAAGCTTCTGACGTTGAGCCTTTTCCCGCTCACTACATTACTGCTCAGTGGTTACAACATGTATGTTGCATGTTGTAACCACAGGAGCCTTTTAATGATCAAGTTACTGAAGTTACTGAAATCCAAGTCTATTCACCTTATGCAGCCCTGCCCACTTGACCCATTGTATCGCGACTTCCTGTTCAAAATGCCGGCTGTTTTACCTGCTCAAACTAGTCTGACTCACCTGGTCAAACCTAGTTCAATTCACATTATGTGTCAGGTTTATGAGTCACAGAAAGTGTAAATACAATCGGAACCTCCCATTGTATTTACACTTCCTGTTAGTCTCTCAAGCCAGGCGGTCTCTTCTGAAAAAGTTGAATAGAGAGCCCAAGTGACCTACTTCCTGCTTCTATAGAGAGCCCAAGTGACCTACTTCCTGCTTCAGCTACGAACCAGCCACGCGGGGGTGGTGGGCGGGTGTGTGTGGATGGGGTGGTGGGCGGGTGTGTGTGGATGGGGTGGTGGGCGGGTGTGTGTGGATGGGGTGGTGGGCGGGTGTGTGTGGATGGGGTGGTGGGCGGGTGTGTGTGGATGGGGTGGGGGGCGGGTGTGTGTGGATGGGGGTGGTGGGCGGGTGTGTGTGGATGGGGTGGTGGGCGGGTGTGTGTGGATGGGGTGGGGGGCGGGTGTGTGTGGATGGGGGTGGTGGGCGGGTGTGTGTGGATGGGGTGGTGGGCGGGTGTGTGTGCATGGGGTGGGGGGTAAGAATGGTGGTGAACGACGAGAGACAAGTCTTTTTTTTATCCAGTTTGAATTGTGCCATGAAGTCCACATGTACATTTTAGATAACTTTGAAAGTTAGTTACTGCGAAGAAAGTCGCAGTTTGTCGTAAAACTGAAATGTAACGTTTAGTTTTGATGAAACTGCTCAATCAACTACATCTTTCGTCTCGCACAATATACGTCACACCAACACAGCCTGGCACGAGGGACGTCACTTAAGTGACTGGTTGCGTGTAGTCTTTCTGATTTATAACTTATAGTGCAACAGTTTTACCACAAACGGTGACTTTCTTGACTTGGAAAGTTAACTTTTAAAATGACAAACATCATATGTGTAACTAATGGCACAATTCAAATGGGATCGGAAAAATTATTGTCTCTCACCATTCATGTTTTTTTTGGGGGCTGGTTGGCATAGGGCTGGTGGGACTTTGGCCAGAAGGGGGTGGGACTTTGGCCAGAAGGGGGAGGGACTTTGGCTCTCTATTTGAAAAGACGACATGACTAAACTGAGTCATTCTGCCCATTTAGTGATTTCCTGTGGAGTCTGACTGAGTCTATTCGGTCCACCTTAAAGATGACATTACACACAGACACATGTTAACATCAATAAGGCCAAAGTCTACAGCAGGCACCCTGTGCTGCCCGGCCACATTAGTGTCTCTGTGGAGCAGATAGCTGGTAAAGCTACCAGCCGCCCCACAGAGACAAGCAGCGGTATGGCATGAGTGGAAGGCTTCATCCTTAGTTACTTGATACTTAGTAGACGCATCAATGACAGAAGTAATCCATTACTCATACTTAGTAGACACATCAATGACAGAAGTAATCCATTAATCATACTTAGTAGACACATCAATGACAGAAGTAATCCATTACTCATACAAGTTCCAACTCGCACACAGAGCCACCCACAAGCTGGAGCTCTCGGAGATTATATGAAAATGAGAGGATGGGAATGAATGAAGCTGCTGGGAAGACATAGCTTTCATTGATAGCATTTACAGGCACACACTAATATTAACTCCACAATAAACAATAAACTAATAATAACTGTGAATAAGAGGCAATGGTAATAATCTGATTGATGCATTTACATGCACTTTAGTAAACAGCAGGAACGCGCCTCAAAGTCCCTGAGTGTGGACATTGACATTGAATAAAATGGAAATCAGCAAAAAGCTAGAGGTGTGTTTCTCAGATAACGGCTTTTATCCGATAAGGTATATCGGACTATGCTGATACATGACCACTTGAAAACTCTAGTACCTCAATAAGTCAGATAATGATTGGTTTTGAAGTGTCCATGTAAATGCACTCATTGATACTTGCCCATGCACACACACGTGCACACGCGCACACACACGTGCACACACACACGCGCGCGCGCACACACACACACACACACACACACAGACGCACGCGCACACACACACACACACACACACACACACACACACACACACACACACACACACACACACACACACACACACACACACACACACACACACACAAAACCACTGTCAGCTCCCTGTAATGAGAAAATAAGCCTCCAATAGGGTTAAAAACGATATAGGATTTTTAAGGAGCGTAATGACGACCTGAAATTTTGTGGCGATCTTCAAGATTTTAACATTTGCATGTTTACATGCCAAAAGATGACACACATCCCCCAAAATTGTATATTTGACCGAAAAGCCTCGGAAACAGCATTTAGACCGCAGGACATTAAAACTCTCCATCGAAACCCAAGATTAGTGTTAATAATAGCATGCATATTTGTGTGCAAGCTGATCCAAACAGGCTTCCTTAAGACAACCACTGTAGTATTGATCACTTAAGCAGTAGTACATGAGAGGGTGTGCTTTAGCATGATTATTGGCACCACAGTAATGTGGTCAGGAAGCACCTCGGTCCTGACCTAAGCATCACTGTCGTGCCAATAATCACAGTACAGAGAAAGAAAGGTATGCACAAGTTCAAACAAACAAGGCATGGCTACATTTAAACATTTGCAAAGAATTTGCAGTAACTACTATACAATAAACAAGGTATTCGCTCTAAAAAACAAACATACTGGCCCCTATTCTCCCACAGGCCTTCGGCACTAAAACGGGCCTTAAACGCAAAAAAACGTGCCTTGCGCCTGCCTCGGGAAGATATCAACATGGCTTTACGCTGGCAAATGCGCTTTAGGCGGAATGGGCGTGGCGCACTCCCTGAATGGGCGAGAATGGGCGTGTCGGCCTTAAATGCCGGCCTAATGATATCTTCCCAACTGGCGTAAATTTAGCGCTTTGCGCTCTTCTGCCTCTCCCCTGTCACCCTTCTCTGTCTCTCTCTGAAACCAGGCCTATTCAGTGCGCCAGTTGCGAGGAGCGCTCTTCTGCCTCTTCTCTGTCACCCTTCTCTCTCTCTCTCTGACTCCCTCGCTCAGACAGACACAACACACTTCCCATAGGAAAAAGAAGTTGTAAGTTCACTGCCTGGCATGTCCCAGCATTCATTGTGGTACTCCATTTCGCTACTAAATAGCAACCAAATGAGCCGAAATAGATATAAAAGGTAGATCTAAATAATGTGTAATGGTAACACAACCTGCAATTGTAGAACATTTCAATATTGGACCAAATAAAACATCGAAATGAAAACACCAGCCTATGTGAAACATATATGTCATCCTGGGCCTATATATATCCCTTGTCGATTTAACGTGATTTAGATAAGTGACAGCGGAACGCGCTTCTACTGTCATGTGCTATACTGTGATGTCCGCTCCAATAACTTGGCCCTACTTCACATTTAGTTTTACAATAAAAACACATTTATGCAATGACTTTACATAATGTAGGGTATATTTATGTGCATCATTCTACCTGCAGCAGGGGAGAGAAAACGATATCTTTCTGGACAAACTTTCACCAATATAAAATTAATCTCATCATATAGGGATAGGCTATATTTTTCTAGCTGATGCATTTAGAACATTCTTTTCACTTTGATCTTGCTATAGTGTAGCGTATTTACATGCTTGCAGTATTTAAACTGCAGTTAGATTGGTTTGAGAAGCATAATAATATGGAATAATAGCCTATATATGGAGACAGACAGAGGGATGAAGGAAGGGGGGGGGGGGCAGAGGCTTGGCTTTGTCTGGTTTTACCGGATTTCTCCTGGAATTGGAGCTTAAAAGGCAAGCGTACTGCACTTCTCCAATGAGCGGACTGTGCATAATTTTACACTTAAAAGGCGTGGTTATAATGGTTGAGGCTGCGTGTAGCGCCGATACCAAGATAGCGAGTGCGCTGGTCCACACCCACTAACTGCGCTAGGCGGCCTAGCGCTAGGCCTTAAACGCAGTTTCTACGCCGGTTGCAACGATAGGGCCCTTAGACTCCTATAATGAAACATTTACTACTCCAGCAAGTAGATCGCCTTTAGCAACAAGACACATTCTACTCCCTGTTGAGTCAGCCAGCCACTTGAGCTAATGCTTGAGATTGTGATTTCCCAAATGGAATAAATATCACACACATAAACACAAAAGTGCCTGAAGTGAACAGCTACAGTGGCTAGCTCAATCTGGCTACAGTGGCTAGCTCAATCTTGCTGTAACTAAGACGTAAATAAATAAATAAATATCCATGGACAGATTTAGCCTCTACGTGGCGAACTTCACATGTATTTTTAAGCTAGTAGGGGCATATGTCATGACTCGCCGCACAGCTGATGAGGATGCAACAGCGTCTAGTAATGTCAATGGCGGAGTAATATTTGTATTGATGAGGCATTCATTTGAGCATGGCTATGCTCTTATGGGTGAGACGTTTCACCCTGTTCCTCTCTAATCCTGGCACAAACAGACAAAGTTCACCATCTCTTCAACTGTCTCTACTGTATCATGCCTGAAAGAAACCCATTTACACAAAGCAAAGCCCAGTTGACCATAATAACAGGCTATAAATACGCATCATCAGGTTTACACTCTGTTCATTTACACCTAAGCCAGAGACGGGATGCCGCAGGCTTAAAGGAAACGGATGACTGAAACCTGCACCACCGCGGCCGGGGACGCGAGGGAGTCAGGACTCACCGGGATGTAGAACGTGTTCATCTTGGGGTCCTCGTTGGCGGTGAAGAGCATACCTGTGGATGAGACAAGAAGGTGAAGAGCATACCTGTGGACAAGACAAGGGAAGCAGGAGAAACAATGTCAGGAAGGAAGCAGGGCAGACATTTATTGCTCTGCGGTGTAAATATAGAATCCAGTTCCGGTCATGGGGAATTAACACCAGCCAGGTGTTAGGAAGTTTGTCAGCTCCACCGGCCATCAGTGGGAAGTTGTATCGTAAAAATAGATACAGCAGAAACAGTTAGAAAGTCTGGACAAAAGTTACTTTGATTGATTAGAAGATTAGAAGGAAATCATAATCCATTGTCTTAAAGGGATAGTTCTGTTTGTTTGAAGTTGGGTCCTATGAGGTACTCTCATACAGAGTGTACTGGGTAAAGCACTCTGGACGCATCGTGCACCGAGATAGGAGAACTGCACTCCAGCTGCAACAGGCACAGAGAGCTGTCTGCTGAGTGTGATGGGGGCCATGAGCAAAAACGTAAAAAACAACAGAAAGAATACATAAAATGCTTCCAGACTGCTCACCTGGCATAATGCTAGTCTCCACAAGCCCTGAGATGCTAAGTTGACTTGAAAATATGTAATTTACACCCTGTTTTTAGCTAAAATCGTCACTATAGCAAGGTTGTACCCTAGTTGTTGTAATTTCAGCTGCTAGCTCCAGTGACGATTTCAGCTAAAAACAGGGTGTACATGACATCTTTTCAAGTCAACTTGGCATCTCAGGGCTTGTGGAGACTTGGATTATGCCAGGTGAGCAGTATGGAAGCATTTAATGTATTTTTTCTGTTGTTTTTTACGTTTTTGCTCATGGCCCCCTTCACACTCAGCAAACAGCTCTCTGTGCCTGCCGCAGCTGGAGTGCAGTTCTCCTATCTCGGTGCGCGATGCATCCAGAGTGCTTTACCCAGTGCACTGACTGTATGAGAGTACCTCATAGGACCCAACTTCAAACAAACAGAACTATCCCTTTAATAAGCATTTCGGCAACAGTTGCAAGGCATTTAGAAAAATAACATAAGAACCTCTTATGCCTCCAAGTCATTTCCATTACAACAGCAGTACAGCTTCAAGTATGAAACTAAAGCATGAAAAAACTATGAGACCGCACCTTCTGACAAATGGATTATTTTTCTTTCTTTCGTTCTTTTTTTGGCATTCTTCCTTTATTAGATAGGACAGTAGGCAGACAGGAAAGGATGGGAGAGAGAGAGGGACCAACTGTGACATGGTGCCATCTAGAGGTGAAGGGAGAACTGCACTCATGTTCTAAAGACTCATTTCCACCACATATAACAGCACAGTACGGCTCTACTCTAATGGCTCATTTCCACCACATTTTACTGCCCTGCACAGCTCGTCACCACTCGGCTCTACTCGTTTCGGCCCGATGGACGTTTTGCTTCCACCGCGGATCATCTGCCCCCACCCACCCCCGCCCAGAGCTGGTCGTCATAGCGACCGCATATCTGTCCTTCGCTTATAGCCGAAGTAGGCTATAACATAACGTTACAATTAAATCCATCCACAGAACTTTTAAACTGTTTATGAAATACTGGTGCCTCTAAATGACCTACAGTGTACATGGGCAAATGTGACAATCGGCCAGGAGAATGGATATCACTTTGTAGTTAGTCAAACTCACAGGCATGCGCTGCGTTGCGCGGGGACGGGAGAGGCGCAACAGAGTGAAGCCTGTACCCCGCGGCCTCTCACCAGGCAAGACCGCGGCTTCACCAAACACCCGCTGCGGCCTAGTGGAGCGCTGCAGCCTGCACTCAGCTACAGAGCTTCCTGACGGTGCAGCCACATCTACGCGTCGTTTGACGCGGGCTGACGCTGCTGCCCATCCACTTTGTATTGAACATTGCTGCTCGACGCCTCGCGAAGCATGCTGGGAGACCAGACGACGCGTAGCAGGCTTGTGAAGCGACAGTGGGCAACAGAGGGGGCGGGGTGGAATTTGACAAAGTACAAAGCTAGCCAATTGAGCTCGTCCTAGGACCTATCCTACCCTTCCTGTCCTCTTCCACTTCCTCTCTACCACCAATTTTCAAAGAAGCATAGTAAATCTAGCAGCAGCTAGCTTGGGAGCTAGCTGCTGCTTCCGGATTTCCACGCCCACCAAGCGTCAAGCGTCCATACAGCCAAGCGTCAGCCCGCGTCAAACGACGCGTAGATGTGGCTGCACCGTGAGTTTTCTCTCTCAGACAATTGAACACCCGCCACGATTTTATTTCACCGGAGGCGAAGGCAGCAACACAAAAGACTGATGGAAATATACATAACAGAAGAGAAGGTAAGCCCACTAAACAGGTATGCAGCCGCCAGCATTGCATTGACAGTCAGTAGACAGAGTAAACACGATTCTGCCTGACCAATCAGTCGTCAACAATGTTTTCACGTCACCGTATGGTACCGGGTTCACAGAATAGAACCACGACGAGGCAGGTACGAAAAGTAACACGACTCGACCCCAATACAACCCGGGCTGGGATAGTTTTTAGTGGTGGAATGAGACCATTTATCGAGTCGAGCGGAGCGGGATCGCGCTACTACCTGCGGTGGAAATGGGCCATTACTGGCATTACTCGTCTCTACCTGAATAGACTCTGATTCCAACACAAGTTTACTTGCCTCCGCCCACAACTGGTCGTCATAGCGACCGCATATCCGCCATATACTTCCGTCCACCTTCCATTTGTATAACGTTAAAGGTAAAAAAAAAAAAAGTACAGTTAGAACTCAAGATTCTTATGAAAATACCCTCAAAAAGCAAAAACAAAATTAAAACATGCCCCCAGGGCAGAAATATGGAGAAAAAGGTGGCATTATAATGCATGTTAAAAAAAGCCATCTGTTTAGATAACACCTGTGACGACACTTGGGCTACTGTACTTACTGTAATAATAATAATATACAGTCAATGTGTACAGCAGAAAACTTTCCAAAACACCAGATGTACGATAATTATCGTATTTGTACGATAATTTGCCACCAAAACCAATTTTGACCCTCTGGCATGATAATTCGACACTGCCCAGAATAATGCATTTCGGCATGACGGGAGAAGAGGAAAACTCCGCTCCATTTCCCCCCCAAAGGCAACTGTTTACTTTCCGTTTAGTTTGGGCTCTATCTATGGTTAATATGGCACTTTATAGTTTCAGTAGTCAAACGTAACTAATTAGTAAAACTAGTTGACCCCCATTATGCAATCGGTTTTTCAAAATAACGCCTATTTGTAAATATAATTTTGGAGAGCCACAGCAAGACACAGCGGACCGACCATCTCAGCTGGTGTAAACCGGCTGCACAATGGTATCAGGTGGATAACTTTATCGTTGGAGATGGACACAAGTGGCACTCTGGAGCTCAGGAGGAGAGCAGTTTCAGCTGCAGAGTTGAGGTGCAGCTCCAGCGAGCGACCTCTCGACGGACGAACAGACCGGGACAGACACTGGGCGTACAGAGGTAATGATCCACATTAATTGTTTATTGAGTATTAAAATCATCACAGGTGTTATTGCTAGATTTGCGGGTTTTTATGTGCCCGTGCAAGAAGCTTAAAGGGATACACCACTTTTTTGGAAGTTTAGCTCATTTACCACATCCCCCCAACATAACCAAGATACACCATGCCTTACTGGCACTGTCCGCTCAGTTTACAGTGAGCTACAGTGGTGAAGTTAGTAATTATCGCCATAGAATGGAGGCTAATGGTACAGCTGTTAAAAATCTGCCAAAACACACATCTCACTGCGCCAAAATACATGTTGTGCTTCGGGTACTCACCACACAATGAAATATTAATCCAAAATGCACATAATCTGTCTTTTAGGAAGGAAAAGAGGTAGCCGGCACTACTTTCCAAACATGGCCGATGACCTCTTTTCATCCAATTATGTGCATTTTGGATTAATATTTCATCATCATGTGGTGAGTACCCGAAGCACAACATGTATTTTGGCGCCGTGAGATGTGAGTTTTGGCAGATTTTTAACAGTTGTACCATTAGCCTCCATTCTATGGCGATAATTACTAACTTCCCGACTGTAGCTCACTGTAAACTGAGCGGATAGTGCCACTAAGGCATGGTGTATCTTGGTTATGTGGGGGGGATGTGGTAAATGAGCTAAACTTCCAAACAAGTGGTGTATCCCTTTAACAAAAACCAGTCTAGATGCAGCTATGTGTGGGGAAAAATAAAAAAACAAAACAGAATCCTACTGCTATATACCGTATAAAATATTATATATACATATTAATGCAAAGTGGTGTCTAACCTGCACCATGCTCTTTAAATGAACACAGAAATTTTAACAAACTGTAGATGGAAAATGAATGGCGGATGAAATCCCTTGGTTGTATGTTTTCACGTCACCGTATGGTACTGGGTCCACAGCCCTAGAACCCAGACAAAGCAAAGACCAAAACTAGCATGACTCAACCCCGACTGTCCAGGTTTTTGACCTGTGGTGTGGAATGAGACAAAAAAGTCGAGCTGGGCGGGGCGGTGGAAATGGGCCATAAGAGGTTTGGCGAAGTGGTTCTTCTCACCTGATTTAGGGTAGATGCACACATCATTGATGTTGGTCTGAGGTTCAATGGAGGAGAACATCTTGCCCTGTGGTAATGGTAATTAAATGGTACATCATTTATATCTCTGTTATATTTCTGCATTAACTGTCATTTCCACATTGTATGTATTTCATAGCATAAAAAGGTTTCTGCCAACAAGTTGTTTCACACTAGTTGATGCTAATGTCGAGCCACCTCACATAATGTTACACTGCCACTGACATGCTGCATGAATCATGATTATTGACAACATATTGGCTGCTAGTGGAATGAAGCAAGCCAATATACAACCAAGGCTATTCCTGAGTCTCACAGTGTCTTTGTTCCAGAGCTTGATGATCTTGGAGTCAGCAGAGAGCACCAGGTCCAGCTGCTCGTGGAAGTTGAGGGACTTGATGGGCAGGTTGTAGTAGTGGTCTTTCACCAGCAGGGGGCGACTGGAGCGTAGGTCGTACAGCAGCACCTTAAAGACAGCAGCTGTGATGTCAGCTGTAATAAATGCTGACATCACACTGTATGTATATATCAAACTAAATGCTGACATCACACTGTATGTATCTGTCAAATTAAATGCTGACATCGCACTGTCTGTATATATCAAACTAAATGCTGACATCACACTGTATGTATCTATCAAACTAAATGCTGACATCACACTGTATGTATCTATCAAATTAAATGCTGACATCGCACTGTCTGTATCTATCAAACTAAATGCTGACATCGCACTGTCTGTATATATCAAACTAAATGCTGACATCACACTGTATGTATCTATCAAACTAAACGCTGACGCTGACATCACACTGTCTGTATCTATCAAACTAAATGCTGACATCACACTGTATGTATCTATCAAACTAAACGCTGACGCTGACATCACACTGTCTGTATCTATCAAACTGAACGCTGACATCACACTGTCTGTATCTCAAACTAAACGCTGACATCACACTGTATGTATATATCAAACTAAATGCTGACATCACACTGTATGTATCTATCAAACTAAACGCTGACGCTGACATCACACTGTCTGTATCTATCAAACTAAACGCTGACATCACACTGTCTGTATCTCAAACTAAACGCTGCAGCATTTGTCAGCACACTTTGTCAGCACACTTTAGATGTCGGCTCGCTAGCTCGCCCGCTGCGGAACCTCACCCTCGCCTCGCCGAGCCGGCCCTGCAGCTCGCCAAGCTGGCTCGGCTGCTGTGTGGCCAATGAGACCAGCATCACTGATGATGTCAGATTTATGACATCACTGATGATGTCACAGTGGGATTTATGACATCAGAGTGGGACAATCACAGTGGGACAGAGAAACAAATTGTTTACATTTTTGTCCGGCCACAGGTATGCCATTTTACATGCGATCGGCTGATGTGATGTCATCGGTGATGTCATCCTTCCTGGCTGAGGCTATTAGGTTCTGTGATGTCATCAGTGATGTCATATGTATTCGCAGTGAGCGAGCTGCAGGACGGGCCATGTGATGTCATAAGACTGATGATGTCATCAGTGATGTCAAATGTCATAAGCGCAAAATCATCTTATGACATCACTGATGACATCATCAGTCACACACACACCCACGTGCATGTAAACGGGCAATGACATTTTGTGAGCAACACACGCGCGCCGTCACATGCTAATTTGCATATCAATATATAACTTACAGTCGCTGCTCGGAGTGGAGGGAGGGGTGCTATGCTGTGTCTGTGATCATTAGACGATCATTGGATGACAAGCAAGTTATCAGCCATAAATGTTACCAATTTCTTGGCAAATGGAAATGCTTTGGGATTCAACACTTTTACATTGTTCCCCATGGTTGGAAAAAGTCAACATGGTGGAGAGGTTGAGAAACAGCAGCCTAACGGAGCTACTTAATAAATTAGAAACAAACATTTTCACAACACAACCTCAGCGGCTCACAGTAAACTGTCTGCTTCTCATTTGAATGTGCGCTTTTCTACAAAAAGGCAAATAAGTGTGTATCTCTCTGCCTTACCTGTCCAGTGCTGGTGCCTACCGCCATGTTGAGGGAGCCATTAAATTTGAGAGCGCTGACCGAAGGCAAACCTTGCACTCTGTAGATAAAAACAGTAAGAATTTCAATAATAATGAAAAGACAAATTTAATGGCCTTTTTCAATACAAAAACGTATGGCTTGGGAGGCCGCCCAGCGCCCTGGGATTTGTGTTTCCATTAGAACAGAGCTGAAGGTGTGTGTAGAAAAGGGCCCATAATGGCCCACCGTCAGGCCTGTTCTTGGGGCAGTCGATGCCCACCAGCCAGCGCGCCAAACGACGTAATGATGATGACATCATCAACGATGACAATATATGATGTAATAGCATAGAGTTCACCTGTGAGGTCATCGGCGATGTCAGACATAACACCGATGATGTCATAGCTCCCTCGAACGTTGTGACATCACCAATGACGTGATGTCATACACCAAAACGCGGGGATATAAACAAAGTGTTCTGTGACGCTATTCACATCCGCGAGATTCCTTCTACTTCCATACTTCTTCAGGTATTCTTACTCCCTGCTATCCCTAATAATGTCAACCATTAGCACAACCAAATCCGGACACGAGCTGAGTCCTGGCTATCTTACAACCAGCCAGGCCCTGATGACCGACTGCCTTACACCCAGCCAGGACACCAGTGGAATCTCAACCGCGTCCCAGGACCGACATCTCGGTCCCTATCTCCATCCCCGTGATTCTGATCGATCACAGCTCGTGAGTCCTCATCCACGATCCAGCACACTTCACGAGGCAAGCCCCAAAGCTTCGCCCCCAGCAAGCTCACAAGCTTCACTACAAGTTGATTGCGATTCTGACCGATCACTCTTGGTCACTGGCTGCCTTACACCCAGCCAGGCCAGGCCCAGGCCACTTCACGCATCACCCGAGGCAAGCCCACAAGCTTCGCTACAGTGTGTCTTTAACTCATTGAGTGCCAGCCACTTTTGGAGAACGGACGCTCCCAGTGCCAGAGTTTTCAGAGCGTTTTCAGTGATTTCTCGAGGCCCACAGAATATTGTGTGATATTACTATGTAAACACCGAACACGCAAAAAGAACAAGGAGACTCTATTGTATCATCAGCAAAAAAAAGTTTATTGATACCATTTTCCGTTCTTTAGTTATGAGCCGGAGAAGATAGGTTGTTTTCAGCGTTTTCAGGCATTTCAAATTATAAGCTGAGATATTCAGCCTTTTGTGAAATGCAGCATTTCAAGCACATTCACTGACTCTAGATACGGTAATATTTTCTGATGTAGTGATGTGGTGTAGTTGTGTCCTGCCCTGCGTGCCCCACCCCCCCTCCCCCCCCTCAGCTGAAAACTCCTCCCCACACTAGTAACACACAGCCTCGCACCAAGCGTCTCTAGGAAGCCTGGGAAGCGCCGCCTCCCAGGCAGCGCAACATGGAGAAGCCACACGCGGACTGCAGTGAAAGGTTTGGCTTTTCAGTGTCGCGCTGCTGCTTTTCTAGCGGCTAATCATGTGGAGAAACTATGCTGACAGACAGACAGAGGCAGAAGGACTCAGTTGTGTGCGCGGATTGACTGTGTTCGCACGCACCGTCAGTTGCAGCCAGAACAATCTACATGGCTCTGGATTGCAGCATGAGCGGGTTCTCTTTCATCAAGGCTAATTCAGGCTGTGTATTCCTGACATTTCTGTAATTTGGAGAGCACTGTCGCCACCTAAGGGTTCTGTAAAATAGGTTATAGACCTCCAATAGCTACTATAGTTGTACAGGAGCTGCGGAAGGCTTTGATCGACGTCCCACCGTCAAAAAACGCATTGGACGTCGAAGGACGTCCGTGGCACTCTACGTCACTATTTAATTGGACGTCGAAGGACGTCCATGGCATTCAATGAGTTAATGATGAGCTTGTCTCCAAAACGGTTGCTGTGAAATGGGTCGATTGCGGAGCATTCTACAGACTAGGGATGTCAATTTTCGGTTAATTTCACTTTCGATTAACCGACGCTAATAATCGATTAACCTATCGGTTAATTCATAATTTTTTAATATTAAAAAAAATAAAAAAATAAAAAATATTTTTTGGTCTATTTACTCAATGAGCTCATGCCCAAACAAGGCGTGTCTATTTAGATGGTGAAATGTTAATGCTTTTTGTGTTAGAATTATGCCTTTATTTTTTGTTGGCTTTGCTGAAATTTATAAGTTTATTGCCACATTTTGATCAGGTAATCATTCCAAAATCATTCTGGCTCTTATATGGATGACAAGGAAATATATTTTTGAGAGCTTTATTTCCTGTTTATGTAAACATTACAACAACAACAATCTGTTATTTCTTTTGATTTTTTCACATTAGGCCTACTGTCTTTTGCAGCATAAAAACTTAAACAAAATATAGCCTATTTCGATTTGCTGCCAACAATTGAACAAAATTTGAACAAAATAGTTGCATGATGCAAAACACTGTGCAAAATCTGCAAGGAAACTCTCTCTTGAATAACAAACAAAATATTAAATATTATTATTATTATTTTTTTATATTAACTGATAGACCGACAGCAATAACCGAACAACGACGTTAGCGACGGTTAATCGATTAACGGTTAACCGTTGACATCTCTACAGACTCAGCTCCAGCCAGCTTGTATTACGCCACCCACAGTATGCAGCTTGTATTACGCCCCCACAGTCGGCAGAGACAGTCTTCACAGCATGCAGTAGTTGAATCGCATTGAGAACATAGAGATTGCAGCTCCTCATTTTATGTTCTTGGCGACATTCAATTCAGTTAAAATTTGACTGGGTAGTTATTAGGGGTGTCACAATATATCGTCCCACGAAATTTCGCGATAGTAAAACGTCACGATATGTATCGTTGAGATGAAATCTCATATCGTGATTTTTTTTTTTTTTTTTTTTTTTTTTTTCAAAAGTAGACAAAGAAACGTCTTTGTTTGTTGAAGTTCAATGTGTGGAAAGTAGTTCAGTTGAACAAGTCTCTGAAGAGACACATGAGAAGTTATACAGGAGAGAAACCATTCAATTGAGTTTCTGGCAAAACTGTTTACTTGACAGGAAAAACTGAAGATGCGTAAAAAATAGACTAAGAAAAGTCTTGTTGTTTGAGTTTGAAGAAAAACTGAAGATGCATAATGAGAATTTATACTGCTGAGAAACCTTTTAGTTCAAAGTAAATCTAAGTGACGGTGTAACTCATTCTATTTCAAGATAAGCCTTATCTCCAATCTCATGTTTTTTCTAGTTGTTATTGTAATAACAATTTCCCACAACAGCATGTTTTGTATTTGTGCATTTCAAATAAAATACTACTTTTCCAGTCATATATTGTCATTATTCAAGTTTAAAAAAATATTGTTAAAATCGTATCGTATCGTATCGTTATCGTGAACCCAGTATCGTGATACGTATCGTATCGTGAACTGAGTGTATCGTGACACCCCTAGTAGTTATTCATAACAAATTTTACTGTGGTGTGACAAACTCAAAACACATTTAACAATATTTATGTTTGGTTTCCAGGGACTTTAAGTTTTTCACACAAAAAAAGCCTTCTGTTAGTTTGTCAGTGGAAGGGTTTTACTTTTAGTACAAAGGAGTGGCAGGGGAAAATGCTTTCATCAGCTCGGCAGTGACTTGACACGGGTCAGAGCGATGAGGAAACGGTAAAGTAAAGCATATCTGAAAGTACAAAGAAAAACACAGGAGAGAAACTAAACCTCAAACCACCACAGAGATTCAGGAGCTACAAAGGTACTGAGAGCTAAACACAGAAAGGCTTTTAAAAACATATTTTTCTCTCTGCTCTCTCCACTCTCCAGCACATACCCACGAGTTTCACATGATTGCTCTGCTCGCAGGACAGCTGAGGGGGAGGAGGGGGGCCATCATGGGTTGTCCGGCGCGCTTTGGCCCCACTCCGGAGTAGGTCCATTTCGAATGCGGCTTGGGCTTGACAGATCTTTTTTTTACATGGAAACCGAAGTCGACACGGTATGGCATAGATTGGCACGGACAAAGTTGTCAGTGGAAAACCCCCAAAAGTGACACATGACTTGCACCACAGAAACATGGCAGAATGGCTCAAAATGCATTTGCATTTTAATCTATCTTCTTTCTTATCCTATAATAGGATTGAGAAGTGTCTGTGTGCGTGCGTGTGTGATTCAGCAGAATTTTGGCCGGCCACAGCAATGCCATTTTTACGTGCGATTGGGCTAAAACTTTCAGGAAGTGTAAAGAGCACCCATGCGGGTGACCTGACGGAGCCAGATTTTTTAATTTGGTGATTGCCCTAATTATCTAATGATGTGATGTCATCATCAGTGATGTCATCCTTCCTGGCTGAGGCTATATAAGTTCAGTGATGATGTCATCAGTCTTTTTATTATCTATATTACAAAATAGCGATGGTGGCCTGCGTTATACACGTCTGTAGTAATTAACGCTAGTTATAACTTTCCCAGCTCCTCACAGCAACCCTCATGTTACCACAGGTGACAGTGAACAGATGTGTGGAGTAACTTACTTGCGCAGGTTCTCTGTCTGCATCCTAATGTTAACTTTAACATTTATAGACAATCAAGATAACTTAGCTTCCTAGTAGCGCTAACGCAACATTACTGTGAAGTTGCAACACTGCTGGCTTAAATACAATGGCCCATACCACTTTCAGGGGAGAACTCAAATACAAAGTAACATTTTGTAGGCATAAACAAAAGTAAAATAAAATAAAAAGGGAATTTCCCAACGTTTATTGGAGTGATGTTCAGCCAAGATAATACTTTTATAAGCCTTAAAGAAGGAGTTTGTAGTCAGATGACTGCAAACTCCTGCTTTAGGTGTCCTGTGAGATGGTTTAGTGATGTGAGACAACAGAAAAATTTACCTGTATGAGAACCAAACAAATCATGGAATTTATGATTAAAGAGGCTATGAGCCCAGGACTCTAAATTACCTTTTTCACCATTGCCCCGGAACCGTCCCAAAAATACAATCTAAGCCGTCCCCAAATAGCCTAAATGTTGCCTAACCCCTAACCCAAATTTAAAATCTTTGTTTTTCTACATTATAATTAGTTAAAATCATTCAAAGTGAACTTTAACATAAATAAAAGATACTAATGATTAGATGTTCAATCTTCAACCTCTGTATTGAAATTCAACTGAAAAGGGAAATGTATGTTTCTATCTATCTATCTATCTATCTATCTATCTATCTTATCAATATCTATCCTATCTATCGTATCTATCTATCTATGTCTGTCTGTCTGTCTGTCTGTCTGTCTATCGAACGATCGATTGTAAACAAACAAAAAACACATTACAATTTCCCCCGGTCTCCCCTATACTATCCTTGTTATCTCTGACGAAAATCACCATCACCACTCAAGGGCCGTTTATAGTAGGCTACAGCGATTTATGGTGGTTGTGACGGACCATGATCATATTCTATCGTCGGTGGCGACGGGCGATATGGCATCTTTGCGATGATGGTTGTTTTCTAGCATATAGCTGAACTCCAGCCCCTGTTTGGTCCAAAATAACGCTAGATTAGCTAACTACACCATGATATATGACCGAACAGGGCATCAGTCAATATCACATAATGTTTTATTTAATCAGGTGAAAGCATTTTTCAATCAAAGGTGAAACGACACAGATATTATGGTTTATAGAGGGACTTACATCGCACTTAACGTTATCCGCCGTAAGCGATATCCCCTCCCCCCAAAAAGACATCGCTCGCCACAACGTTAGCCGGTTGTTTAATTGTTGTTATTGATTCTATTTCTGCAATAACTGCACTTTATGGCTGTTTAAACTTGACGAACGTTGACTTTAGTGGTCGAGGCAGACATCAACAGAGGCAGCCTTTAGGCGTTCCTGATTGGCCAGAGCTGTGGCCGAGGGAGCGCTCGTTTCGTTGTTCACCCGGGTGGGGCAGAATTGAACACAAATGTATTAATATTGAACGTGTTTCGCGCACTCCCCAAGTTTGCAGTCAATCCGACAAACGGTTCTGGAGATACGCGAAGGACAGAGAAAGAGACAGATCGAGACTGCTGGCATTATAGAATAGATAGATAGACTTTTTTGATAGTTATGGGCTTATGATATACATAGCTATCATAATAATAAAAGACAATTGAAAAGGCCCTGGTATGGGAAAAAGTGCCCTGTGGTTGAACATATGCTTATGCTGAGTACAGAAGATATCATTGACATCTTTGTGTGAGTGCTTGGTACTCACTCTGTCCCCTCTGTTACGCTGCTCAGGGCACAGTCCAGCATGCCCACCCGGTTCCGGACACGAGGGTCCCAGCATTCCACCTTTCCCTGTAGAACAGAAGGGCAATGTCAAACAAATGCGGCTCTCTGCAGATTTCACAAAGACAAATTTAAAACTAGTAAAAGAATGTATTACTACCTGGAACAGAATTTAAGATCAATTTATTACTACGCAACATTGCATGTTGGTGACTCCTAATGGCAGGGAGATGTAACCGTCTGACCAGATATAATGATAAGTTCATAATAAACAGAGCAAAGTGTCACACACGATTTGGCTATTGAAGAACGTAATTAACGGTTTCAAATTACGGTACTTTTAAATACCGGTACATGCAATAATTGTTCGGACAACCTTTTAATTGTGAGTGTTTTCTTACTTTTAGACTACGGTAGTTGACTAGTCTAAATTTAGAAATTAGTCACTTAGGAACATCCCTACTGCATAATTAACCAACTGGTAGAAGATACAGTGAAATAAAAAAACATTAAAAAGTTTTACACACTGTGCTACTAACCCCATTCTGACATGCAGCATAAAGAAAGCTGCAATTCATTGTATGGTGAAAATCTACCAAGGTCACAAGCACTGCAGACTACAATTATTGTCACCATTTCACTGGTGTCTGCTAATCACCGGTGTCTCATTCCACACACCAGCCTGCAACGATGCCACTCACCTCTGTGGTTCCTGTGGCAAACAAGTGATGCACGGGGTTGATGTCACACACATTGTGCTCCCTGGTAGACAAGACAAGAGAAGGAGAGGCGCGTAACATCAGTTGACAGCACCGCAAACCACATTATCAGGTAACAGCGAATTTATACTAGCCTGATATCAGACTGAATTGTCAACTCGTTAGTGTTACACTCCATCTCCATTCTCCATTTCCATCTTCTAGTCTGACATCGCTGCCACTCTAATGGAATTCCATGGGGGGAATCCCCCAGGGGAATTCCATTTTCCCTAACCAATCACTAGAGACTAACGTATCGGTCTGATTCTAATCCAGTCGGGAGAATGCAAAAAACCTCTCAACTTTGAATAAATACCTTCAAAGCAGAGTACAGTTTGAATTTCAAAGTAAGTTCTACTTTTAATAGATTTGAAACAGCCTTGATAGCAGTGTCTACCTTGCCTATGGCGGCCGCCATTGTTGTTATTACTCCTCGGTGCACTCGCGCTGATTGGCTAATATTTTTTTCAACTGAGGAAATGGCTGTTGCATGTCATGATGCCAGAGCAGAAGCAGCCAAAAGTCAACTCGGTGGAGTAGGCAGATTCAAAGGCAGTCTGGACCCAGGCAAAACTCATACCAAAGATGATGCTTCATAATACTTACACAGCATCAGTCTGAAGGGAGTTGAGGAAGCGTCCTTGTTCCAGATTCAGTCTGTACACCTCCGAGCTGAAAATCAAATTGCATTAATATGGTAATATATGAGAGTAAAATGTAGCAATGGACAGCATAGATGCATAGATGCATAGGATGAATCTCAAAAACGAAAAGCGTATCCCAACATCATTTTTTTAGCCTTATTCTCACCTTGCCCCCACAAAATACAGGTCACAGGAGGGATAGTGGTAGGCGAAGTCCCGTCCAAACCTGGGAATACGTGTCTTGTAGTAGTGTCCGTGCTGCGAGTGGAACTCCACATAGCGGTCAGAGCGCAGAAACACCAGCTACACACACAGAAATGAAAACAGACAGTGAATTTAAAAGCAAAGATGAAGTCAAAACCACTCAAATATAAATCTTGTGACTGAGTCTGAGTACACAAATCAGTTTAGGCGTAGAAGAGTGTAATTTCAATAGCAGGAGTGATGTAAGGCAAGTCTTACCTTAGAGTAGTCATCGGACAGGATGTCGAAGGCCACAACTTAAGAGAGGCAGAGAGAACAGACTTATCACATTGTCTCTTGCAAGGTAGGGACTAGGGATGGGCAACGATATATATATATATATACGGTATATATATATATATATATATATATATATATATATATTACCCGCGCCTGTCTCTTTAAGAACACCGTTTGTCAATGTGACGTTGCCGTAGGAGCTGCGCAGTGCAGCACCCAGTAGCTCTAGAAACACTAGAAATGTAGTAGAAATGGTCTTAAACTGCCTATATTACAGCAACACTCCACACGTCACAAGGAAAAGGTTTCAAGGCTTGTTACTGCATGAAGAAAAGCTGATATTCTGTCTACTGTCCCCAGAGCCATCTCGGCGCTACGTTAATGCTAACGTTGCTAACATAGGTCTGGCTGCCTATTGACAATAAGAGTGCCAAAGTCCCCCCCTCTCCCTGTCCATGGGATTTCTATAATATATATATATATATATATATATATATATATATATATATATATATATATATATATATATATATATATATATATATATATAATATAATATGATATGATATGGTATATATAGAAATATATAATATAATATATATAGTATAGTATGTGTGCATTGTATAGTATAATATGCATAATACTATCTCGCTCTATCAACTTCTTACTTTTTCTGTAGGTTGTTGTGGGTTACGGGAATGTGTGGGTGGGTCAGTGAATGGAGCCTCTGTGTGCTGTGTGTTGTATGTTTGTCTATGTTGCATTGTTCTGTTTTTGTGTTGGACCCCCTTGAAAACGAGATGGTGTATCTCAAGGGGCTATCCATTAAATAAAATTTCTATAATTTCATCCGCCATTCATTTTTCCATAGACCTTGCGTAAAATGCTTATAATTTCTTTTTACTTCGTCAAACCAAGCGATTCAGCTATACTTAGAATCAGGGGAGACAATGTAAAATTTGACTCGCATTTATTTTTATTTTTAAGTCGACTTTGGCCCAGCGACTTTCGACTAGTGTTCTTGCTAGAAATGCCCATCCCTAGTAGGGACGTTCAAGGTGGTGATGTTCGGGTCTGTCTCTTAGGACTCACCGTCTGAATCCAGGCAGCGCTCAAACTTCAGAGATAACTGGTAGGTGTCATAACAGCGAATCCGGGGTTTGTAAGTGCCTGAAAATGATGAAGATACAGAAAAGGAAACGATACATCAGCATTGTCATGGGAATTTGGAAATGGTGAAAGCGTCTCGTTTCTTGTCAGTGATATCGAGGGTTAGACTGATACATGTCTATATAGCCTGAAAATAATCCATATCGGTGAAACTTGAGTGCCTTCACACAGGAATCTCACTTTATAGTAAGGTGTTGACATACAGTATCATCCACAGTTCCTTTTACCTGCTGCGAGGACGAACTGCCCATCCCTTGACACTTTGATAGAGGTGCAGACAGTTGGCATCTCAAAGTCCTGGATGAGCTCAATCCTGCGCTGGATGTCTGGGAAGAAGATAAATGAAAAGTTTCTGAGCAAATGTACCAGTCCTGGGTCCTCTACCACGAATGGAGATTTAACAGATCCAGGATCTGCCCACGAAAGAGGTGTGGTTTGTAACAACTAGCCAATCACAATGCAATATGGACAGCTCCAGATTTAACAGCGTCAGACACGCCTATTTCCTCATTCATTCAAAGTGCGCATCAAAGTGTATTCATTAGCGGAGCGTTACTGTGAGAATCAAAATTTGCGTTGGATATTAGTCTGTTACTGAAGGACTAGTCTGACTGGCTTGAAGCAGCCTGGTGGACTTAGCTCTTCCATTGGCGCTTGCCATTTCAGTCTGTGCCGGATGGAAATCCCATTCCGCTCCGTGCAAAAGCTCTTTCAGTTCACTATTATTATATCTTCGGATCTGCAATCGGACGTCAGAGACGGGTAGGAGAGCGTTTTGAACGCCCGAGCCCCCCAATTGACCTATGGAAGGCTGTGTGACGCTCGTTCAGAGTGGATCACAGAGGAACGGAGAACAGAGCAGAACATATGGGGATAATATGACCCCAGGCCCCTGATGATGCTGAAGTGATAGCAGGCAGAAACTCACCAACATCTTTCTTTTGCAGCTGTCTCTTCTTCCGATCTGAGAGCCACTGCAGGTTAAAGAGACAGACGGTTTGGAGATGAGGTCAGTGTCATCTATGTCTCTCCATCTATGTATATGTTACAATGCTAAATCAATGAGCCACGCTTCATAGCCCCTACAAGTACCATTGTATCTCTTCTATTCTTTGAGACACACATTCGGGTATTTGGCTGGTTTAGGGGCAGCGCGTCAGTAGGTGGGTGAGGAAGTCCCATTGAGAACCAATTCAGAATGCTAGAATATGCGTGAATTGTCGTTTTCGGTTGTAGCGCAAAACTTTGTTAGAGTGGTGTAGTGCAGGGGCCTACAACAACCACCATCTTATGAAAAATAGTCAAAAATAGTAGTTTTTTCGAGTTCCCTAGCCACGAGAAGGAGCCTGAGAGGAGAGCACGCTAAAAACCACTGGTTCCCCAACGCACTTCTGCGGGAGGGGCTGACAGCCGTATTGGCGCTAATGTTAGCCCTCATTCACACAGGACGCCGAACGTAAGCAGAACTGAAGCCTGAAGCAGGCACAAGCTGAACGTACGCCTAACTGTTCACACAAGACGCCTTCTCTTTTCCTCTCTTCCTCTCAGCGCCTACTCTCGCGCCTTGAACCCGCCCACAACAATCCCCGTTGACTTCATGCCTCACGGCTTCAGTGTCAAGCTTGGAAATTCGGCGTCAGTCCTGAGTGACCGCTTCGGCGTGGCGTGAGCGTGGCTTCGGCACGGCGTCAGCGTGGCACGCACGCGGGTGGTGTGAACGGCTTTGCCTGTTAACAAGGCCGCCGAAATGAAACTTGTGGATACAGCGTAGGTACAGCTTCGGTTGAGCATTGCTTTGGCGTGCTGTGTGAACGTGGGCTTAGCCCAAGACTGTTTACAGGTGAGCAGCTTGATCAAGTTTGGATTCCATCAGTTTTCATAGTTCACGAGGCTTCTACAGACATAGCCGAATTATAGTTGGGGCTTCCTTCTCTCCTAACACTCGCTCTCGGTAATTAAAACTGGTGTAAAAACACTTAATAACGCAGTTTGTTAAAACTCTCCGCTTTTCCAATGGAGCTCAGCGGAAACAAACTACCACACTTTGTCACACTTTGGAACACTTATTCTTGTCTAGTATTGTTATGGCATGACAATATTTGTTCAGCCCCCGGCAACAATCTGGATTTCTCATGTGGCCCCCCATGAGAAATAATTGCCCACCCCTGATCTAGTACTTCAATAAGAAGCACACATCTCAAGTATATTTAAATATTTCGCCGGTGATTCACACACAGTCCAATACAATGGAAGGCGGCAGAGCGAACCAATTTCCAGAGAGGAGATTTTACATTCACAAATTGCTTCTTGGGAGATTTTAGATGGGTCAATTATTTCCGTTGTATCTTGCGCATTCATCGTTATGTCATGGTGTATTTGTGTCATTACGAGATTGATTCTGTTATTTTTCTATTTCTATTAACAAAAAAAGTGTACTGCTATTTTTACATTGAAGTCAACGGCGAGAGGCTTGTGTTTTCCCTCACATTACGGAGTGAAATCAGTTTCTGGCAGCAAATCCCTTTTTGGCACAACAACGGCGTGTAGTGTGTCTCGTATGTGTGTCTCAAAGAATGGAAACTTTTGTGATTATTTTTTTTACTGAAATGCCGCATATATTAGTATGGGACAAAGATTGGATTGAGGGGTAATGATTCTTAAATGTTCTAAGTATGCCATAATACTGTTTAGCAAAGCCAAATGAAACTGAGATTTTAATAAAGTGGCATGCTTTTTCCATACACGAGAGAACGGCAGGTACTCTTCCATGATGGCGAGCTAGTACACACTGATCGGATGATCGTGCCTCTTACCTCTGGAAGAGACTTCCCATGGCTGAGATTATAAATCTTCACATCATTCACACTAGATATCTGCATTTTAGAGGATGAACAACACTCTGGTCACACATAACACCCAGCTTGACCAGACCGGTGAACTTTTCCTCTCGCTCAATCCACGTTGTTGAATCAGAGTAAAAACAGGAAGCGAACGGGAGGTTTCAGAAACAGGTCCGTGTAGAAACTATGTATGAACATCACAGGTTCCTGACGCGATTCTGTGGCTACTGGAGGGACACTTTTGAAGTGAGTGAATAAATGAATGAATAAAATAAGTAAATAAACTAAGGAAGAAAAAAACATTTCTAATTGTGTAGTATACGAGGAATCAGCGTGATGTCACGACACCGCAAATGCCCCAGAACCGCAGCATGTCATGTTAAAGTTGTGTGAACTGTCGCAGTTTTTAAAATGAACAGCACAGCCGGGGCTAGAGTGAGCACTCAAGGCTGGCTCCATAGGGTCCCATTGCAGTTTTTCCCCAGTGACGCCCTTTGTTTACCAAAATGCTGCTCAACTGATCCCTCGTATACATTGACATATAGCTTTTACGTGCAGGCACAACCAGGCCGCAGGAGAGCTTGATAGGCCTATCTCACACAACATGGCCCCTGACCCGGAAACGTGGATTTGCACTTCTGCTTTCTCCGCTCAAGGTATTTCTCCGTTCATTTGCCGTGACTTAACTGGCACATCTTTTAAGACTGGTATAGTCAGGTTCACTATGTTTTGTCATCATCAGAGCATGTAGGCTAGAGTCCGAAAAACAATGTTGGCATTTGCACAGGCCGCCATTTTGGATTTTTAAAATGGCCCCTATAAAATACATATTTTGCACTATCTCGGCTTCCAGTCATCCCGGATTTGCATGAAACTATTTCATGCAAATATTAGTTGCATGAAACTATTATGTCTTTTATAGTGGCCATTTTGAAAATCCAAAATGGCGGCTATGCAGGTGTCTGTGCAAATGTTCCATCCACTTTCTGTAATAAACATCTAAAAGCAAAAATCTTATCAGATGTGGGACCTTGGGACAAAATCTTATCAAATGGGGGTCCATGCGGTCAGTTTTAGTCCTTGACATGAACATTCAAGATTCAACATTATTTTATTTGTCTCGAGGGAAATTTGTCTTGGACATACAGACTGCCACATAGCCTACAGTACAACAACAGTGCCATAACAAAACAAAAAAATAACAAAAAACAAGTAGTGCATAGCACAATAGTGCTGACATGTGCAAACATACAATTAAGGTGCAGACATTAATCAATTACAAGTACAATCACTTATGACCTGAGTTTAGGAGATTAGTGATAGTGGGATGAAAGAGTTTTTATATCTGTTGAGGTATCTTTTCTTGTTCTTGGTTGGGACTCTGTAACGCTTGCCAGATGGAAGCAGTTCGTATTCTGAATACAAGACATGAGAGGGTCAGCAATGATTTTTCTAGCTTGTCTAATTACAGTTTTCTCTAACAGTATTTGAAGGGTGGGGTGCTCCCTCACCCCCACCACATTCATTGCAGTATGAACCAGTCTATTTATTTGTGATTTCAGTTTAACTAATAAGTTGCCAAACCAAGCAGAGATTCAACATTGTATTAACCACACTGGATAGATTATGATAAACTGTATAGGCATACTGTTCGATAGGGCTGGGTTAGAAAAATCGATATCAAATTGATATTCATTTGAAGGAACTGATATTGATTCATAAAGACTTGTGTGGTTTTGTTCTTAGTGCAACGAGATCTCGCAAACATCTGTAAACATTGCACCAGCAGGTTAGAGGGTTACTTGTACAATTTACAATGTTTGTTCTTTGAGAATCTATTTCATATCCAAGCAAAATTTCTATTGTAACTGAAATATTGATGTCGAATCATATCATATTGAATTGTAAATCGAATCGAATTGGGGCCTTGCCAGATCAGAATCATATTGAATCGAAAAATCAGTGGCCATAGCCAGCAATAATATACAGTTCATTTTTGTACCTACCATATAATGTAAGCTAGGATAAAAATATGTAGAGCATAGCCTAGATGAACGTGGCATAGCAACATTTACATACTGAAGGATTAGCCTAAAGAGTTTATTCTTTCCAATTACCACCTATTGAACATAGGCTACACTATACATTGTAACAATTTAAGTAGCCTAACACATGAAAACCTAAATCAATTAGGAAATTGCAGAGTGATTGCAATGGTTTCTAATTGTGTTTTATATTATTCAGTGATGTTTCCTTTCAAACTGCCCTCAGTGATGTAATGCTCACCATCAGCGGAAGCCAGTCGGCCGTCAGTCGCTCCTCTTAGGTGAGGCTGCTCTGCTCCTCAAACACTGAGACTGAGACTGGCACAGCACGGCCATAGAAGATCACCTGGCGGTAAGAGAGAGGCCATTTATACACTCCTTTCCTTTCTTTGTTTGTTTTCTTTTGTTTTCTTTTGATTTTTGGTCCTTTCTAAGGGAAAGTTCTGCCTAACAAGTCAAAAACAAAAAGCTTTGAATGATCAAAAAGAAAGAAGGAAGCACATCTTTCATGACTTTAATGATGTTGATATGTGTTTTTAGAGGGACAGCCTATTCATATTACTGTTGTGTTTATATATTTATATAAGCCTCTAGGCTTTCCACCATGCAGCTCATCTTACTGCATAAGTGTGTTTGCTCTGGGTCAGGTCTGCCTTGTCATTTACATTTCACACAGCGTTCATGCCAAAGCTTTGTTTGTTCTGGGGTGAGATACTGGAGCGCTCTCTATATGTGAAGCGGTGGGAGTCATGACGGACTTGTGGCTGATTTCTGTCCCGTTGGACAAGACCAGTTTGACCAGTCTAGAGAAGCTGAAGCGCACCATCGCCAAAACCAACCTGGCCTCCTGCTGCAAGTTCTCCATCCCAGAGCTCAAGGTAGGCAAGGCTGCAAGGAATACTGGTGTGAGTGAAGCCAACTGAAGTGAAAGCCCTTGTTAAACGGATATACACATGGATAAGCCAGGCAAGTTGCCCTTCTTGTCCAGTGATAACAGTAATGGTCAAACAGATGCTTCGAGTATTGTGAGTGTATTGTGGTTTTGTGCTGATAAGAGTACTGTAAAGTGTAGCTGAATAGACTGGGGTGTTTGGTGTCCTTCTCTGGTGAAAGGTTATAGGCTCGGGTGACTCTCTACAGTTTACGGCAACATTTCCATCTGACCCATTTCACTCAACATGATCAATGTGCAGTCTGAAAAGAAACATTTCAACAGTCGCTTTTTAATCTGTTACCATCAATACTTAACTTGTAATGAGGGCTGCAATTAATGATTATTTTCATGGTCAACTAATCCGTTGATTATTTTCTTGATGAATCGATTAGTTGTTTGGTCTATATAACATGTCAGAAAATGGTGAAAAATGTTTATCAGTATTTCCCAAAGCCCGAGATGATGCCCTCAAATCTCTTGTTTTGTCCATAACCCAAAGATATTCAGTTTACTGTCATAGAGGAGTAAAGAAACCAGATAATCTTCACATTTAAAGTTATATTCTCTAAGATTTCCGTTTCGTTCTCTTTGTCGACACCTATGACGATGAGCAGTAACTGCAGCTGAGATACGAACAGTGTTGCATTATCTGACGTTGGTCAGTTTGTTTGGCCATATAGTTACCAAGGCGATTCATTTAATAGTTGACGACTAATCGATTAATCAGTTAATCAGTAAAAACCCTTCCAATGTGATATCAATCAGTATAAAGATACCAATCAATATAAAGGCCAATGTTGTTGCTCAGGTTTATTGGCCTCAGTTCTCTTCAATCTTAGATGGATGATACCCAACTACAGCAGCACTAACGGTGCTGTGTGTCCACTCCTGTGCCCCCTGCAGGTGGGAACGATGGACAGTCTGCTCGGCGTGTCGGACGACCTGTCCAAGATCGACTCGCTCACTGAAAGGTAAAGTATGAATGAAAACCAGGAAGGAGCAAAACGTGAGCGAACACGGGAGCCTCAGAAGTACACACCGGCCTTTAATGTGTAATGTCCTTTGTCCTCAATTAAGACTAGTAGCTCGAAGCTCTGTGTGCGGTCTCCGCCATGATTAATTCATGTTCAGGGGCGGCTGACGGTTAGTTTTCCTCCTGCTTTTAAATTCATTGTTGGTATATGCGAGCTGAGGAGGCTTAAGTGGAGTAGAATGGAGTGAACCATTCTTCCATTCCAAAGAGCAATTTGACTTACGGTAAGACATGCACAGGACACGTGAACAAGTACAATAAGTCCAACATAAGAATCAGAGATAACCAGTCAGGTATCAAGTGCATTCAATTCAAGCAGGGAATTATAAAACATAGTCATACCACACATATAGTTCTTCTTAGTCCAGTCAGTGATGTGTCAACATTAAAAATCCAGTGTCTTTAAAAAGACCAAAAGTCGGTGTGCTTTTTCACATTTGGCATCTGCATTTGTCTCAAAAGTTATCGAAAATTGTGCCCAAGTGTTTGAAAGCTCCTGAAAAATCTACAAAGAGCAAATGAGCAAGGTTTCTTACGCTGCATGCAGGTGCCTATGGATCAGGTTAAGCAGAGTGATGGTAGAGTTGTCCACCCCTCTCCTGGGACTGTAGCCAAACAGTAATGGATCTAATTCAAATTCAAATTCAAATCAGCTTTACTGGCTATGACCGGAAAGTGTCCTATAACTCATGCTCAGTCAGATGGAAAAACTCACACTTCACCAAGCTTTCAAGAGTCTTCATACCAGCGAGGCCAGGGCCACGGGACAGAAGTCATTAAGAAATGTACTACTCATACCACAATTTTGGGCTCTCTAATAGGGAATCTTTTGCTGCAACCCAACCATAGATTTCATATAATTTCCCTTACTTAATTCCCTTTCAACTTGGTCCTTATATCTTAATCTGGACAACCTTAACTCCTTTTGAACTGTTTTTGGAACCTCTGCTCTCTGAATGTTATTTCCCTGATCAACGCAGATATTCTTTTATGGTACAGCACGGTTCTAACAGATTTAGGAACCCAAGGATTGTTGTTGGGGAATATAGTGCAAGATGTACAGTGTCTTATATTACTTTCACAAAATGTTATATAGCTGGTTACAGTATCTGTTAGCTCATCAGTACATG
>NC_139625.1:55118223-55378223 GCF_964638095.1 Poromitra crassiceps | reverse complement strand
TAACATGGTCGATCGCCTTTGTCATAACCTTATAACTTATAACCTTATATTTACTCAGGTCTTTTAACCTGTTTGAACCTGAATGCATTCATCAGGAAAACTCAAGGAAAACTGATGCTAACAACCGGCTCTGATCGTTGTCCCCCTATCAGACCACAGCAGGAACCAGAGAGTGGCTCCGTCTCCCCTGAAAGCCTACCTCAAGTCCCAGAGGGGTAGCCTACTCGCCTGCTGGCACTTGCTCTTTGAGCTGCAGTGTGATGCTGTGTGTCTCAGTGTAGACAGTGCATTTCTATTCTCTGCATCTGTTCCTTCTCTTGTTTCCTCTAGCATGCTTGTATTTCAGTGTGTGCTGGTGTATTTTTGGCAATTGTACCGCTTAAAATGTCTAGTTAGTTTATGGATTTGTGTGTGTGTGTGTGTGTGTGTGTGTGTGTGTGTGTTGTGTATGTGTGTGTCAGTGGACCTGGTGAGCTACGTGACAAAGTTTCAGTGGGACAGAGCCAAGTATCCCACCGCGCTGCCGCTCCGCACCCTGGCAGACATCATCAACAAGGTACTACTGACCTCATGAGAGTTCACATTTGAAATGAGTGACATTGACTCTTACAGAATGGCACACAGCATGATTACATGTCATTAAAAATATCAAGTCCATTACGAAAAGTGCTTTTCTCACAGCAGTTTTGATGTTTGTACTGTACGTGTGTCATGTGTGCCAGCAAGTTTCCCAGGTGGAGACAGAGTTACAGTCTCGAGCCGTGGCATACAACAGCGTCAAAGCCAGCTTACAAGGCCTTGAGCGCAAAGCAGAGTGAGTAATCCTCCAACACTGTCATCAAATGTATGTAAATGGAAAAGTAGCCTACTAAAAAAAAAGACAGTATATACTGTACCCGTGTGTGAGTGTTTAACTTGTGTTATTCTAGAGGGAGCTTGCAAACTCGCTGCCTGAATGACATGGTGAGGAGAGAAGACCTGGTGAACTCAGAGTATCTCACCACACTGCTAGTAGTGGTGAGCAGGTCAGTGTCACACGTTCACTAAAACAATGCAAACTATTCCTATTCCTACTATTCCTTCCATGTTGAATGAACTCTCAGGGTGGGAAAGATTTGCATAATAAGTAGTGTTATTTATGAGGACTTCAGATAAGGCACTCTTGTGTGTACAAGTGAATCTGGTAGGGAAGTTAGCTAGCTTACTAGCTATTTAGTGAGGGTGACCACATTTTCAAACCCCCAAACTTATGCATGCATCATCAGGATGGGGGACAATTATTTCAGTGCTTAGCATCTAGTGACTGCACCTTTTCAACAAACCAAAACTGATGTTTTGTCTCCAATTCTCCTGATTGGGTTAGGTCATAATGAGTGGGACAAAACATGATAAATATCTATGTAAGCGCTGAAAACAAGTATAGGCTAATGCTATTATTATTATTATTATTATTATTATTATTATTATTATTATTTTAATTGTGGTGAAAACAATTTGGTAGTGAATGTTGGAAA
Source organism: Poromitra crassiceps (assembly GCF_964638095.1). Lineage (NCBI taxonomy): Eukaryota > Metazoa > Chordata > Actinopteri > Beryciformes > Melamphaidae > Poromitra > Poromitra crassiceps. The sequence continues at coordinate 55,376,709 of NC_139625.1, read as the reverse complement.
CGGAGACATTTTAGTTATATTTATCGGGACTCGGGACACCCATCTTCAAACCGGGACAATCCCAGACAAACTGGGACATCTGGTCACTGTTTGCAGCTATTAGCTATAGTTACCTAGGCTAAACTATATTTTTGTAGCTAGCAAGAGGGGAAATATGATGTTAAAATGTAAACCTATCAGCCAGGATTACTTAAATCCATTCATTTTTTTCTAAGGTTTTTCAGTGGAGAATCTGTGAAATAAAGGTTTGTGTGATATACTGTATATACACAACATAGGACAAAGCTGGGCTGTATCATGAGCTTGATATGTTCCCTAAGCCCTATGTTCCCTCAGATCAGTACGTAACCTGAACTCCAATCTCATCCAAATCTAAACCGCCTTTCTGGGGACCCCAACAGCACGTTTTGCACATGATCTGATGCTGAGGGAACATGGCGGGGCTGAGGGAACAGCACGTTATGCACATGATCTGATGCTAAGGGGACATGGGTATGGGGCTGAGAGAACATAGGGATGTCCCCGCCACTTGCTCATTGAGGTATAGAACGTCACACGCCCGCGTGTGTGTGACGTAACTTCAAAATGGCCGCACCACAGGATTTATGTCCTAAATAAAATGTGTTTCTTTCTGTGTGTCTGTGCATATGTTTTCCAGGGGGAGCTATGTGCAGTGGGAGAGGACCTATGAATCTTTCTCAGAGTTTGTGGTTCCTCGGTCCAGCAGGTGAAGCATTGTTTAGACAAGCCTTTCTCCATGTCTGAGTGCACAGGTGACGAGTCCTGTTCTCAGTGTCCAAATGCAGGCTAACCACAAGTGTTGCATTACCAGAAGTAAGAGTCCAGTCCACCACTTGGGAGGAGGAAATGTCTCTTTTAGTTACAGAGAGACATCAAAATGTATGGTGATGGTTTTAAATATTGGAATGACTTGAGATGCACTTGTTTTGTCTTGCCAGAGAGTCAAACAACCCCAAACGAGGGACACCACATGAAATAAGAGTGCTTAAAGACCCCTCTAGTCAGTTTGACCTGTTTGGTCAACGTACATGCGCTCGTGCTGTAACAATGCACGTCACCATTTGTGCCAAAGAGCTTCTTTCAGAATCAGAATCAGAAAAACTTTATTGATCCCAGAGGGGAAATTGGGACATGCTACAGTTGCTCATACTCAGGCATGGAAAAATATCAACATAAGCATTATAAGAGACATAGGACTGTTCCATACAATGAAATAGAATACAATAGAAGTTACATAGCTTATGTACAGTAAGTGTCACAAAAATATGTGCCTTCTCCATCAGTCATTCTCAAGTACCATTTAGTAAAGTGAAATATCTTATTAACAATTAAATAAATAACATGCAAACAAAATCTTTGCGGGTTTTATGGACTGTTTTTATGTAGGAGAAACCTCCTGGGAAGTGTAATTGCAGAGTCATATCTGTCCTGCAGTGTTAGGTTAAAATCTATTGCAAACTTTCTGGTCAACCTTTGTTTTTGTTGTCTGTCAGCTTGACCATGCTGCATAACTCTAATCTTCTGTGTGGCCAGCAGGAGACTCTACGAGGACAGAGAGGGGGGCATCTTCTCTGTCACGCTCTTCAAAAGAGCCGTCAGTGAATTCAGAGCAAAAGCCAACCAGAGCAAGTAAGCAGGACCAACTGCCAGAAAATGGGCTATCAACCCAACGCCATGTTGTCTGTGTCAATTACCATAGTGTAGCCTCTGATCCGACTCCACACAGGTTCACCGTGCGCGAGTACAACGCTGAGCTGGAGGAGCAGCAGGGGCAGGAGATGAAGCAGCTCAGTGTAGACAAGAAGGAGCAATATGTGAGTTCGACATAGTGAGTGTGTAGTTTTTTGGATGTGTGTGTTGTTGTGTTCTTCATATGTGTGTGTATTCCTCCTCAGGGTGTCTTTGTGCGGTGGCTGAAGGTGAACTTCAGTGAGGTGTTTGTCGCCTGGATTCACCTGAAAGCGTTGAGGGTGTTTGTGGAATCAGTCCTCAGGTCAGTATTGTTGATGTTGCTGATTTGCGTTGTAAGAGCCATTTTTGCTCATGTTTTGTTTTGGTCAACCTCCCACCACTTGGGGGAGTGCCGCTGTCAATTAGGCAGAGGTTAATATAATCAAGCAGGAGTTGCTGACTTGGGAGAAGCAAACAAGTTTTTGATTTAATCTAGTGACCGTCTTGCCTATCAAAAATGGTTGCTGATTGATTTGTTTTAACACGTGCAAAATTATGAAATATCCACTGTTTTCAATACAAAGGCGATTTATTACTTAGAGTTCGTAGGTTTTCCAAAACAAAGTAGATCCACTTTCTCTGTAATAAGTCAATTTACAACCATTACCACACGGTCAAAAACTTGTTTGCTTCTCCCAAGTCAGCAACTCCTGCGAGAGTAGTGCCACTGTCAATTATGCAGGTTATGATGCAAGTATGAGGATATATAATCAAGGGGTTACCTGATGCATGGTGGGAGGTTTAGCAAAACAAAACATCATTCACAAAAATGGCTCTCTTACATGCGTATTTGCTCATTCCTCAGTATAATATCTCATAGAACTATTAGTATCCAGAGAATCGGTGCCGCAAAGACAGTTGTTTTGCTTTTGGGCAGGGACGTGCACAGATAGACCCCAGGTGGTTCCCAAGCACCCTTTTGACCTCTGAGGTATTAGAGAGTTCCGGTCTGGCTTCTGTACCTGCTTGCTCGTTGTGGCATTGAATGTGGAGAACATGGAAACGTCTAATCTCGAATGTGGCTTGCACTAGTGTGCGTTGGTTGATATAGCCTTCGCTGGCATTGTGTATGACATCACTGCTGATGTCATAACGTCTCAGCTTTGAAGAAGAAGGGGGCTAAATAATGCTCCAAAGTTAGGCAAATTATGGCAAGGGAAAAACTGGCATGGCCATTTTGATCCCTTACCTCAAGATATCTGAATGAGAATGGCTTCTATTATACTAATCCCATGCAGTTTTTGGCAAAAACAATGCATTTCTTTACATGCAGTAACCAATAAATTCGTTATTTTCGCCTTCTAGTTGAATATTTCTGCATACTGGCGTCCCTAAAAAGTCTTGGAATTACATCAATTGGACATGACTGGAAAGCTGAGACTCTTGTGAATTCAATGAGCCCAATTGTATTCATGTGTGATTATGTTAGTAGCCATTTCATTGTAGTGAGACCATTTTTCGAAACTTGACCTCACTGTATAAAATTTCATTTTTTAGATATTACATTGTGTCTTACATATTTCTGTAGTGTGCTTTGAGCCTGTACCTACTTTAGCAATAAGTTCATGCAAATCTGTGGTATTTATTCCCATAGTATTTTTATTTTTACATGTAAATTGGAAGGAGGTGGACACTTTAAGTGTGGTCACCCAGGGACACCACACTGTATTTTTTTTAAATAAATAATTATGAGAGGGGTGCCCTTTTTTTCACTTGAGCACCTGCCCCCCAAAATGTCTGTGCACGCCACTGCTTTTGGGACTCAGGGGGAAGGTTTTCTTTCCAAATGCAGCTTGAATACAATAATGAGCTTGGAAAGACGGCATGTGCTTAATTAATTTGTATGTGATCTGTGTAAGTAGACTCATCATCATATGCTCTGCCATCATCATATGCTCTGCCAGGTACGGTTTACCGGTCAGTTATGAGGCTGTCCTGCTGCAGCCGGACAGAAAGCGTACAAAGAGACTGAGGGAGGAGCTCGCCTCGCTGTTTAATCATCTGGACCCCACCGCCGCTGCCAGCAAGACAGATGTAAGAGGACATCTCATGTTGGTGTGATTGTGACTGAAAAATTAGAACATCCTGTATTCATTTTTTATCTGAAACGCAAAAAACTGCAAATATGTTGCTTACTTGTGCAGTGTGTGATATTTGCAAATTAAGTCGATTTTGCAAAAGTGCTTACCATAATTGCCTTGCAAACAGATTTCAAGTAGTTTTTTTTCACATATAAGTGTGCTTCATAACATACCGTAAATACCACCACATGTAGCAATCTTAGCTCCATTCTAGAAAGAAGTCATTTTACTGGCCCGCTTATACTAAAATTGAGCTGTCAATGCTTTTATACAGCGTGACACACTGCTCTCTCTGTCGCCCCCTCTGCTAAGCAGGTGACCTGTGACATCGCAGGAATTAGCCTCTGTCAGCAGGAGTACTTTTCCTACATCTGCTTCCAAATCAGCATCAACCTGTCGGAGAGCAGCAGCGAGCGGTGAGAAGACCCACACGAGCACAACCAGGCACAGTCACAGCAGCGAGCGGTGAGAAGACCATCACGAGTACAACCAGGCACCGTCACAGCCAGGGTGGCTCACGGCGCTCATCTGGTGGCTTCTTGCAGCCCAGTCGGTGAGAGTCAGAGAAATGGGGAACGGACAGATCTTCAACACCACCGAATGTCTGATGATGTGAATAAAACAGATCTAGTGACCAAGTCAAAGGAGCTTGAATATCTCTGTTTTCAACATTTCTCTTGAGCCAGGAAGCACCGACTATAGCTCCCTGTAGGATAGCAGTATATGGGACCTAATTAAGTCAGATAGGTCTATGTTGTAAATAATAATGTAAATAATGTTGTAAATATCAACTGCAGATGGACTGGCATAAAGTCTGTAAAATACATTTGATAGAACTGGAACTGTGGAATCAAAGATGTATACCCCTCACCCCCCATAAAGAAAATGAAAAAGAAAAGCTTATTTGATCTTTTCTGATGAAAACAAGGATTAATTATTTGTTGATGTCACTGTACAGTTTTGAGCATTCCACCTGGAAATCTTTAAAGCCATCAGTGCAATAAAGTGGATTTCATGCATTCCATGCACATTATTCAGCAAAAGTAGTCCAGCAGTGTCATAGAAAATCAAATCTATTTTATTATGCATTCTTTTATTCTGCAAAAGAGAGCAGTTGAAGCCTTGGCATACATGAGTCTTCACAATGACTCTAACGTGAATCAAATGATTTGATCAGAAAAAGACTCTAAATGTAATGCTATACATGTCACCAGAGAATGCAGTGTCACTGTCTTGTGCAGCAGCCAGCCAGTCAGTTTCACAGCTTTTACCCCAGCTATAAAAAATGACATTTGATAGGCATCAGTACATCTCATACTGTACTCGTACTGCATTTGGGAATTTAATTTCATGGATGGTAAATGGACTGCATTTATATAGTGCTTGCTTTACAATGTGCCTACATTCACCCACACACATTCATACACCGAAGGTGGCAAGCTGCCACGCAGGGTGCTGGCACGGCCATCGGGAGCAATTTGGGGTTCAGTATCTTTGCCCAAGGACACTTCGACATGAGGAGCCGGGGATCGAACCACCGACCTTCTGATTAGTGTGGATGACCCGCTCTACCTCCTGAGCCACAGCCGTTCCAATTTCACTGTTGTTTTATCACAAAGTCATTATCTGGTACCTGAGCAAATAGTCATTTTGTATATTATTACTAGGCATCTCGCGCGCTAATACACACACTCGATTCCTAGGCCCTGCAGCTCGCCAAGCTGGTCCTGCAGCTTGCTTATGCAGCTCAGGCGCTGCGCGGCCTTGAGCGCCATGCAGCTCGACCGCTGTGTGGGCTCACCCGCTCTTATGACATCACTGATGATGTCACAACTTTGCATCACTGATGACATCCCAATTGTTCCTATGACATCACATCACTGATGACATCACTTATGACATCTTCAGTGATTTATGACATCACTGATGACATCAGCTCATGGTGTATGCATGGCATTCATTTAATAACTGACTGACTAGCAGTGTTGGGCAAGTTACTTACATTACTTTTACCAAAACAACAGCAGCAGCAGAATGATATCGCCTCCCCGGAACCATCCCGAAAAATAATTTAAACTGCCTAGAAGTCAGTGTAAACAATCCAAAATTCTAAATGTTATTCTTTTCGTTTGTTATTGTCTGGTTATTTGCATAAAAACACACAGTTTGATTAGGAAATGATTGTATCTTTTTGTGCTTTGATTTATTTTTTGTATTTTCTTTTTACTCAATTTGTAACTTGAGTTACTTGACAAAGTAACTGGTATAATATTAGGCTGCTGAAATGCAGTAACCAATAAATTCGTTATTTTCGCCTTCTAGTTGAATATTTCTGCATACTGGCGTCCCTAAAAAGTCTTGGAATTACATCAATTGGACATGACTGGAAAGCTGAGACTCTTGTGAATTCAATGAGCCCAATTGTATTCATGTGTGATTATGTTAGTAGCCATTTCATTGTAGTGAGACCATTTTTCGAAACTTGACCTCACTGTATAAAATTTCATTTTTTAGATATTACATTGTGTCTTACATATTTCTGTAGTGTGCTTTGAGCCTGTACCTACTTTAGCAATAAGTTCATGCAAATCTGTGGTATTTATTCCCATAGTATTTTTATTTTTACATGTAAATTGGAAGGAGGTGGACACTTTAAGTGTGGTCACCCAGGGACACCACACTGTATTTTTTTTAAATAAATAATTATGAGAGGGGTGCCCTTTTTTTCACTTGAGCACCTGCCCCCCAAAATGTCTGTGCACGCCACTGCTTTTGGGACTCAGGGGGAAGGTTTTCTTTCCAAATGCAGCTTGAATACAATAATGAGCTTGGAAAGACGGCATGTGCTTAATTAATTTGTATGTGATCTGTGTAAGTAGACTCATCATCATATGCTCTGCCATCATCATATGCTCTGCCAGGTACGGTTTACCGGTCAGTTATGAGGCTGTCCTGCTGCAGCCGGACAGAAAGCGTACAAAGAGACTGAGGGAGGAGCTCGCCTCGCTGTTTAATCATCTGGACCCCACCGCCGCTGCCAGCAAGACAGATGTAAGAGGACATCTCATGTTGGTGTGATTGTGACTGAAAAATTAGAACATCCTGTATTCATTTTTTATCTGAAACGCAAAAAACTGCAAATATGTTGCTTACTTGTGCAGTGTGTGATATTTGCAAATTAAGTCGATTTTGCAAAAGTGCTTACCATAATTGCCTTGCAAACAGATTTCAAGTAGTTTTTTTTCACATATAAGTGTGCTTCATAACATACCGTAAATACCACCACATGTAGCAATCTTAGCTCCATTCTAGAAAGAAGTCATTTTACTGGCCCGCTTATACTAAAATTGAGCTGTCAATGCTTTTATACAGCGTGACACACTGCTCTCTCTGTCGCCCCCTCTGCTAAGCAGGTGACCTGTGACATCGCAGGAATTAGCCTCTGTCAGCAGGAGTACTTTTCCTACATCTGCTTCCAAATCAGCATCAACCTGTCGGAGAGCAGCAGCGAGCGCCTTGAGCCTTGAGGCCTCACAACTTTGCATCACTGATGACATCCCAATTGTTCCTATGACATCACATCACTGATGACATCACTTATGACATCTTCAGTGATTTATGACATCACTGATGACATCAGCTCATGGTGTATGCATGGCATTCATTTAATAACTGACTGACTAGCAGTGTTGGGCAAGTTACTTACATTACTTTTACCAAAACAACAGCAGCAGCAGAATGATATCGCCTCCCCGGAACCATCCCGAAAAATAATTTAAACTGCCTAGAAGTCAGTGTAAACAATCCAAAATTCTAAATGTTATTCTTTTCGTTTGTTATTGTCTGGTTATTTGCATAAAAACACACAGTTTGATTAGGAAATGATTGTATCTTTTTGTGCTTTGATTTATTTTTTGTATTTTCTTTTTACTCAATTTGTAACTTGAGTTACTTGACAAAGTAACTGGTATAATATTAGGCTGCTGAAATGCTATAAGTAATCAGTTATATTACTGAGTTACTCCTAAAAGTAATATATTACATTTTTTTGTAATGAGTTACCGCCAACACTGCTGACTAGTAAACAAAACGAATTGTACCTTGCAGACCAGACATGGTCAGCAACAGCAAGACGCACAACACAGGTGTGTGTGTGTGTGTGTGTGTGTGTGTGTGTGTGTGTGTGTGTGTGTGTGAGAGAGTGAGAGAGAGAGAGAGAGAGAGAGAGAGAGAGAGAGATTGAGGAGAGAGGGAGAGGGAGGGAGGCTGCTATGAGCTTGCCACTCAAGCTGTACCATTTCATTTCATGGAGAGTGCGCCGTGGAGAGGATACATTTTACGCACCGCAATCATGGGCTCTTGTTTACAAACTGCTCTCTCCTATACGCCCTAGAATAAATGCATCTCGTTCCTTTAGTGTTCCTGACCACTGTGAAACATAAAGGAAAATGTGGTCGATCCCGAAGCCGAGATACAGAAGGGGTTTGTGCGCCGAGGGAGAGGCTGAGATTGCTGTGAACATTGGCGGCGTGAGAGTGGTGCTTTTCGGGGATATTTTGAACCGCTACCCGGAGAGCCGCCTGGCGGAGTTGGTAAACTGCTCAACCCAAAACGATGAAGTGTTCTCGTCGCTTTGTGACGACTTCGACCCAGGCAGAAAAGAGTTTTACTTTGACCGAGATCCGGACGCCTTCAAATGCATCATTGACGGTTACTACTTTGGCGAGATCCACATGAAACGCGGCATTTGCCCTATCTGTTTCGTCAAGGAGATGGAGTTCTGGAAAATAGACCAAAGCGTTTTAGACGAATGCTGTAAAAGTTCCCTGACCGAGAAGGAGGGCGAGCTGAAAGAGATCGCCAACAAGGTGCAGCTGATCCTGGAGGACCTCGAGGTGGAACCGTGCGTCACGCGCTCGGAGAGGGTCCAGAGGTTCCTCTGGAGGCTGATGGAGAAGCCGGGTTCCTCGCTGCCGGCGCGCGTCGTCGCCATCGCCTCCTTCCTCTCCATCCTCGTCTCCTCGGTGGTGATGTGCGTGGGCACCATCCCGGAGGTCCAGGTGAATTATTATGCATTAATTGTTGTAGTCAATTCAGTTTAGTTTCAATTAGCCTAGTTTCCAGTGTGTTTGCTCGTTTCATTTTTTTACGTTTAGTTTTAGTTTAGTTTTTATGTTTGAGTAGGGCCTATTCGTTTGTAGAAAAATAGCAGCCCGCTCCTCCCTCCTTAGTTAGCTTAGCCTTAGCACAATGAATGGTAGTCAATAGTACTGGCTAGCCTACCCCTGTTAACATGAGCAAAAAAAAACAGGCTTCCATAGTGCTCACCTAGGATAATCCAAGTCTCCATAAACCCTGAGATGCCAAGTTGACTTAACACCCTGTTTTTTTTAGCTGAAATCTTCAGTCTAGCCAGATGCAGAAGTGGCCGGTGGATATAGTAGCCTGCTACAGTGAAGATTTAAGCTAAAAACAAGGTGTAAATGATGTCTTTTCAAGTCAACTTGGCATCTCAAGGCTTGTGGAGACTTGGATTATGACAGTGAACAGTATCTATAGGGAAGCATTTATGCTTTTCTCTATTATTTTCTTTTTACGTTTTTGCTTGTATTAACAGGGGTAGGCTGCCAGTACCATTGACTACCATTCACTGTGCTAACCTAACTCGTGGGAGGGGCGGGTCACTATTTTGTCTACTACACGCGCAGAGAAGAGAAGGGCATCTATTCTCGTCTTACTATCGGGAAGATGGCAAATAGGCGAATCACCCAAAATGTTGGCGTGTTGCTTTAACTATAATAACTTGGTCCAGGTGGCGGATGACGAGGGGAAGCTGGTGGAACACCCGACCCTGGAGGCCATTGAGACGGCTTGCATCCTGTGGTTCACCACGGAGTACCTGCTGCGCCTCGCCGCCTCTCCGCACAAGCTGCGATTTGCCTTCTCCTTCATGAACATGGTGGACTTCATGGCCATCATGCCCTTCTATGTGGTCCTGACCCTCACCTACCTGGACACCAGCGCTATGATGGACCTAGGAAACGTGCAGCAGGCAGTGCAGGCTCTCCGCATCATGCGTATCGCTCGCATCTTCAAGCTGGCGCGCCACTCCTCTGGCCTGCAGACTCTGACGCATGCGCTGAAGAGGAGCCTCGAGGAGCTGGGGATGCTGCTCATGTACATGGGCGTGGGCATCTTCGTGTTCTCGGCACTGGCCTACACCATGGAGCAGAACCACCCGGAGACCCTGTTCAGCAGTATCCCACAGTCCTTCTGGTGGGCCATCATCACCATGACCACGGTGGGCTACGGAGACATCTACCCCAAAACCACACTGGGCAAGTGCAACGCCGCCGTGAGCTTCCTGTGTGGGGTGATAGCCATCGCATTGCCCATCCACCCCATCATCAACAACTTTGTGGTGTTCTACAACAAGCAGAAGGAGCTGGAGATGGCAGCCAAGCATGAGGTGGAGCTGATGGAGCTGAAGTCGGGCGAGGAGGACACGCACAGGAAAGGCAGCAGCCAAGGGGAGGCTGTGGGCACGCAGACGGAAAGACGGTGTTTACAAAGTTCACAGAGTTAAATCCAAGACTTTTCAAGACCTTTATTACCCTTAGAATGAGACGAATTTCACACGTGAAACAAATGTGAAAATGAAAACGGTCAACATGGTCTCACAAAAGTTAATGTTAGCAGTCACAAAAATGTAATCTAATGATTTGTGGACATGGACACGTTTTGTTCTTTTTGTTTCGTGACAGTCAGCACGAATTATGCAGGAAGCGACACCGGCTCTTCCTTGTTACCTCCCCTGAGCAGGGCTCTCTAAAGAGCGACCAGGAAGAGCTGCTCATCTGGTCCAGTCCTGTGACACCATTTCCTGGGAAACTGTGCCGTGTTTTCTTGTTATGTTTAGGCAAGCAAAACAACTTGGTTAAAGGGATAGTTCGGTTTGTTTGAAGTGGGGTCCTATCAGCTAGTTCGATACACTAACTGAAGTAGGTACAGTGGTCTGCAGGCTGGGCGCATTGTGGAACGAGACCCGGCACTCAGAGCAGCACCCAAACCAGCCTTTTCTCTGTAAGTACGGGGGGTCAACAAGTAAAACGTAATTTAGCCACCTAAAACACCTAAAACAACGCCCACCTAAACAAATCGATATCCGTGTACATGCACGCTCTATTTTGACAATTTTCAGCGCTTTACTTTTCCGCAAAACAGCAGTTTCATTCGGCACTGCTTTTTCTCCCAACCGTACAACTACCGTATTCCTCCGCTAAAAGCCTGCACAGAGCCGCAGCACTGGATTACTCCGCAGTTATTTGGGCGTATTTTATTTCTCTCGGTTTGTTAGTGAAGACACAACAAATAGAATACACGAACGAAAATATGAGTGATTTTGATAGTGAGGATGATATGCCATTCACCTTGGTGACAAGAGGATACAATTATGAACCAGAGAGAATACAGAAGAGGAACTTTTGCAGAGAGTGAACATGTAGAGAGATGCGCCTGCTGTCTAAATGCCTGGGTGCCCTGGCTGCAGACCTTTTTCACCATTCCCAGGATAAATTGTGGAAAACGTCCCAGACCAGAGAGGCCAGGTGACTTGTTGTCTCTAAAGTAAGTCAGTGTTTTATCTCTCTTCTAAGCCTTCCTGTTTTGTAAACCGCGGCTCTGTGCTCTGTGCTGGCTTTTAGCGGAGGAATACGGTAGTTGTACGGTTGGGAAAAAAAGCAGTGCCGAATGAAACTGCTGTTTTGCGGAAAAGTAAAGTGCGGAAAATTGTCAAAATAGAGCGTGCATGTACACGGATATCGATTTGTTTAGGTGGGCGTTGTTTTAGGTGTTTTAGGTGGCTAAATTACGTTTTAGTTGTTGACCCCCCGTACTTACAGAGAAAAGGCTGGTTTGGGTGCTGCTCTGAGTGCCGGGTCTCGTTCCACAATGCGCCCAGCCTGCAGACCACTGTACCTACTTCAGTTAGTGTATCGAACTAGCTGATAGGACCCCACTTCAAACAAACCGAACTATCCCTTTAAGGTTAGGGTTATGGTTTGGGTAGGGGTTAAAAACAGGACATGCTGGGAAAAACATGACAAACACCAGGACACGCCACGGTGAGGCAAAAATCGGCTCCCTCATGACGAGCAAGTTGCAACGACGCTACCGCACGCCCCCTACTTCAATGTAACACATGTGATGTCACTTGCAGTTGAATTACGTGGTCGTTCTGAATGACACGAAAAACATGAAATGCGTGACCGACAAAATAGAACTAAAAAACTTGTCCATGTACACAAATCAAGAGATTAAATTTTTTGTGACTGCCAAAATGAACTTTTGTGAGACCGGCTTGAAACTGTAGATCTATCAGGATATGGGTCTGGGAAGCCCTGGGTGTGTTTCTCACCCTAAAAAACAAAGCACCAAGAAACCACAACGTTTTAAGGCCTCTAAAGCTGAAGGTTGGGAATTTTGATAAAATGATTAAAGACATTTTGGTAACACTTTATTTGAAGGGGTTTGCATAAGACTGACATGACACTGTCATATGAACATGAAGGAGGCGTTATGAATGTTTATGACTGTTGTCATTAAGTGTCATTCGGTAAATTATGTCATTGTTAATGCAAAGTTGACATTGTTTGATATGTCTTTGTTATGACAACTTGGCATTATCCAAGACAGTGTAATTACACTTAATGACATCTTAATGCAAAGTTAAAATTGTACCACTGTAGTTGAGGTCAAGGAAGATAAAACAACACTTGTAAACATATTTTACAGTGTAATTGCACTTAATGACATCACAATGCCTGCTGTGTTTATTTGTTTGATATTTGTTTATTAAAAAGGATCCCCATTAGCTGCCAACTAGACGACAGCTAGTCTTCCTCGGGTCCAAGACAAAATACACATTACATGACACGCAACAATTAAAATACAACAACACAAAGTAAAAGAACAGAAGAAAGAATAAAAAGCAAATCTAAGCTAAGACAGACAATAGCATGGTCAGCTACTGTAGCCCTCTAGCTGGCCAATAATCCAAATATTAATATACTAGGCATCTCTGGATTCCTAGGCTTGCCCGCTGCATGGCCTTGCCCACCCTGCACCTCGCCGAGCTGGCCCTGCAGCTCGCATACGCAGCTTGGCCGCTGGGCGGCCTCGCCCACCCTGCAGCTTGACCGCTGTGCAGGCTCACTTGCTCCCTTGCCTGCCCTGCAGCTTGCCCGCTGAGCAGGCTCACTTGCTCTTATCACATCACTTGTAATGTCACAATTTCGCATCAGTGATGGCATCACAGTGCTCTTATGACATCACTGATGATGTCACAAGGCCTATGACATCATCAGTGCCAATTGCTCAAGTGAGATCACTGATGACATCACTTCCAGTGGAGTGACATCACTTCTGGGACAAAAATCGCAGAGCCCACTTGCTCCCTTTTAGTTATGATGATGATGATGATGATGGTCTATATTATTATATGTCGTATTTATGACATAGTATGTTTATGACAGCATGGTTATGTTGTCTTGGTTAATGCCTAGTTGGCATAACGAAGACATCTCAAACAATGTCAACTTGAATTAATTTACCCAGTGACACTTAATGACAACTGTCATAAACATTCATTCATAAAGCCTCCTTCATGCTCATGACAGGTGTCATGTCAGGGTTATGACAGTGTCATGTCAGTCTTATGCACACCCCTTCAAAGAAAGTGTTACAGACATGGTCAAACTTTTTCAGGACCTTCAGTCACCCTAAGAGAGCTTCATGCACACAGAACAGAGAGACTTGGCTACAACTGTTACCTTAACTTGGTAAAACATTGATTTGCCTCAACTTGTCAACTATCTTGTCCATGTTTGCCATTTATTGTAAAGGCTGTTATCATTATCCAATTAAAATGTGTGCATGCCATGTCTCAATTATATGATGACCTGTAGCCTAATCTGGTGACTTGTGTCTAATAATTCATCACACTGGCCAAATAATCATATCTTTTCACTCATCGCTTCACTTTGTCCGCATCAATTTACTTGATATACTTTGGTGGCAAAATTATGACTGCCATATTACCTTCATAGGGTTTAGTGAATTGACGCTGTTGTAGAGATTTAGAGCTTTGTTGATGCTGTACAATTGTTGTATAAAAGCAATATCACATGAGAGGGAGTGCTGTTGTTTTCTAATGTCATCACGGCTGTGATTATCTTCGGCACTCGGCCTGCGGCCTCGTGCCTACGACCGAATCAGAGCCGTGATGATATTAGCCAACAACAGCACTCCCTCTCATGTGATATTCCTTAATTGTCTGCATGTGTGTATGCAGCACTGTATATAACTGTTTGTCTGCATGTGTGTATGCAGCAGTGTATATAGCTGTTTGTCTACATGTGTGTATGCAGCAGTGTATATAGCTGTTTGTCTACATGTGTGTATGCAGCAGTGTATATAGCTGTTTGTCTACATGTGTGTATGCAGCAGTGTATATAGCTGTTTGTCTGCATGTGTGTATGCAGCAGTGTATATAGCTGTCTGCATGTGTGTATGCAGCAGTGTATATAGCTGTTTGTCTTCATGTGTGTATGCAGCAGTGTATATAGCTGTCTGCATGTGTGTATGCAGCAGTGTATATAACTGTTTGTCTACATGTGTGTATGCAGCAGTGTATATAGCTGTATGTCTGCATGTGTGTATGCAGCAGTGTATATAGCTGTCTGCATGTGTGTATGCAGCAGTGTATATAGCTGTTTGTCTGCATGTGTGTATGCAGCAGTGTATATAGCTGTCTGCATGTGTGTATGCAGCAGTGTATATAACTGTTTGTCTGCATGTGTGTATGCAGCAGTGTATATAGCTGTTTGTCTGCATGTGTGTATGCAGCAGTGTATATAGCTGTTTGTCTGCATGTGTGTATGCAGCAGTGTATATAGCTGTTTGTCTGCATGTGTGTATGCAGCAGTGTATATAGCTGTCTGCATGTGTGTATGCAGCAGTGTATATAGCTGTTTGTCTGCATGTGTGTATGCAGCAGTGTATATAGCTGTTTGTCTACATGTGTGTATGCAGCAGTGTATATAACTGTTTGTCTACATGTGTGTATGCAGCAGTGTATATAGCTGTTTGTCTACATGTGTGTATGCAGCAGTGTATATAACTGTTTGTCTACATGTGTGTATGCAGCAGTGTATATAGCTGTTTGTCTACATGTGTGTATGCAGCAGTGTATATAGCTGTTTGTCTACATGTGTGTATGCAGCAGTGTATATAACTGTTTGTCTGCATATGTGTATGCAGCAGTGTATATACTGTAGCTGTCTGCATGTGTGTATGCAGCAGTGTATATAGCTGTTTGTCTGCATGTGTGTATGCAGCAGTGTATATAACTGTTTGTCTGCACGTGTGTATGCAGCAGTGTATATAACTGTTTGTCTACATGTGTGTATGCAGCAGTGTATATAGCTGTGTTTCTATGTTTAACCATGCGCTCACATTGCGTGTCACACAATCTCAGGCAGTGGTCTGTGAGAAAATGGCATCCCCAGCGGGAAAACACTTCAAAGTATGGCTACACACCCACACACACACACACACACACACACACACACACACACACACACACACACACACACTGAACACTCACTCCCCTCTCCTCCTTCTCATCCCTTCATCCTGCCTCCACCTCATCCTCCATCTCGAATGAATGATACAAAAAAGATCAACTCAGTTACATAGCTGGGTAAAAGGGGAAATAACTTCAGTTTTATCCATTTGAAGATTCATTCACATTACCTGAGGAATGACGAATGGTTTGGCTGTAGTATTTTGGGGTATTAATAGCTTTAAATGTATAGCTTTAAACATACATAAAATACAGTATATTGAATTCTGAATGAATGAATGAACAGGACTAACATGGTACAAAGAATTGTGTGTGAGGACGAAAGGAAGTTTTAGACGGACATTAACTTCAACCAAATATAGAGCTTACCATATCTTATGCATCACCAAACTTTACAAATGACTCAGTCACACACCTACAGTATGTCACACACACACACACACACACACACACACACACACACACACACACACACACACACACACACACACACACACACACACACACACACACACACAGAAGATCGAAATTATACAAGTCAAGTCAGTTATATTTACTGTATAGCACCAAATCATAACAAAAGTACATAAATCTTTAGACCCGACAATTGAAACAATTCTCACACAAGCAAAAGCACATGCCGACTTTCATGGCACTTACTGGCAGGTCATGTGGCAATTCAGAAAAAAGGGAACCGGGAAGAATCGTTGAGCAGACCTGGCCATATTCCCCTTATGTAGCCCCGCCCACTTGACCCAGTTGTGTTATGACTTCCTGTTCAAAACACCATCTGTTTTACCTGGTCACTAGTACTGTACTGTCACAGGAAGTGTAAACACAATAGGAAGTAACTGGCTGACCCCTATGTAGAAACATAAGGTGAATAGGTGGGCGTTCATTTGCCACATGTGGAAAAACATGTTGCTATACAACATGTGGCAAAACATGTTATCACATGTTATAACATGTTTTCCACATGTGAAAATGTTCCAAAACCACACGCTTCCCATGGGTTTCACATGTGTTCCATATGTTTTCACATGTGCAATTTAACGTGTCCACATGTTCACCACATGTGGACACGTGGTGAAACATGTGAACCTCATGTGTTTTTTCTGTAAGGGTGGAGGTGCTCTTCCCGCTGGTCTCATGAATAATCTCCCCAATGCCACAGGGCAGAGAGAGGGACTCTGTAGTGTGAGTGAGCACCGTCCTTCGGATGAGACATTGAACCGAAGTCCTGACTCTCAGTGGTCATTAAAGATCCCATCAGCACTCTTCGCCAGAGTAGGGGTGTAACCCAGGTACCCTGGGGGGTGTAACCCCGGTGCCCTGGGGGGTGTAACCCCGGTGCCCTGGGGGATGTAACCCCGGTGCCATGGGGGATGTAACCCCGGTGCCCTGGGGGATGTAACCCCGGTGCCCTGGGGGGTGTAACCCCGGTGCCCTGGGGGATGTAACCCCGGTGCCCTGGGGGGTGTAACCCCGGTGCCCTGGGGGGTGTAACCCCAGTGCCCTGTGGGGTGTAACCCCGGTGCCCTGGGGGGTGTAACCCCGGCGCCCTGGGGGATGTAACCCCGGTGCCCTGGGGGATGTAACCCTGGTGCCCTGTGGGGTGTAACCCCGGTGCCCTGGGGGGTGTAACCCAGGTGCCCTGGCTAAATTCCCACATAGGCCTTCCTTCCATAATGGCCACCTAATCATCCCTCGTTTAATTGGCACAGTCAGTCCTCTACTCTCCAACATGATAGCTGAGCATTCTGCCGGTGGATAAGTTGAGTTCCCCTCCCCACCCTCCCCTGATATGTGAAGCAATTTGAGTATCTCGAAAGGTGCTATATAAATGCAATAAATTATTAATTATTAACAAATAAAAACATAACTAGTAATAATAATGCAGGGTGACAACAGTAATAAGGATAATAACTATAGTAATAGCAAAAATTGGACTACTACTACTACTACTACTACTACATTACATTACATTACATTACATTACATTACATTACATTACATTACGTCATTTAGCAGACGCTTTTGTCCAAAGCGACTTACAATATCACAATTTGTCAACAGTACAGAAAACCACTATGCAACACAATCAATGACAGCTAAGATATTTTGATAGACTAGCACCATGTAGGAAGTAGTTTGAGAAGGAATAAGTAGCATTAGTATTTTTTTTTCTTTTTCTTTTTTTTTATTATAGATGTTAGTTCAAGAAGGGCCCAGGTGTACTACTACTACTACTACTACTAATACAATAGTAATAATAATAACAATAGAGCTCAACGTGTCGTTGGAAAACTCCCCTTTTGATGAAAGTCTAATTACTAAAAAGGAAGAGACAAAATGATTGAACTATCAAAGATGAAAATACTCACTTTATGAACATGCTGTGTGTGAGCCAATCATGTATTTTTTGTGGCTCTTCTATTAAATTCAATCAAAGCCAACCTGTAAACAAAGACAACAAAGAGAAGACCCTTCTTGTCAATACCTGGCCTCCCTTAGCACACTTTGATGCCTCGTAGGAGGGATCTCCCACGATCCTTTGCTCCTCTCAGCCTGTCAAATGAATGACAAGCTTTGTTGCTTAGGTGTGTGTGTGTGTGTGTGTGTGTGTGTGTGTGTGTGTGTGTGTGTGTGTGTGTGTGTGTGTGTGTGTGTGTGTGTGTGTGCGCGTGTGCGTGTGTGCCGTGCACACATGCACACACAAGCATGCGCTGGGTGAAGAGATTCAGTGGTAGGCCTAAATGTTAATTGACAGTTGGTTTAAAGAATGATAACTAGTCATGTTTAATTAGATCACATTGGTCATATAAATTAATGCAGGTGAGGTAGGTTGAGTGTGTACATTATATAGTCATCATAGAGGTAGGTTGAGTGTGTACATTATATAGTCATCATAGAGGTAGGTTGAGTGTGTACATTATATAGTCATCATAGAGGCAGGTTGAGTGTATACATTATATATTCATCATAGAGGTAGGTTGAGTGTGTACATTATATAGTCATCATAGAGGTAGGTTGAGTGTGTACATTATATAGTCATCACAGATGTAGGTTGAGTGTATACATTATATAGTCATCATAGATGTAGGTTGAGTGTGTACATTATATAGTCATCATAGATGTAGGTTGAGTGTGTACATTATATAGTCATCATAGATGTAGGTTGAGTGTGTACATTATATAGTCATCATAGAGGTAGGTTGAGTGTGTATATTATATACCGTAGTCATCATAGATGTAGGTTGAGTGTGTACATTATATAGTCATCATAGAGGTAGGTTGAGTGTATACATTATATAGTCATCATAGATGTAGGTTGAGTGTGTACATTATATAGTCATCATAGATGTAGGTTGAGTGTATACATTATATAGTCATCATAGATGTAGGTGAGTGTGTACATTATATAGTCATCATAGAGGTAGGTTGAGTGTGTACATTATATAGTCATCATAGAGGTAGGTTGAGTGTGTATATATAGTCATCATAGATGTAGGTTGAGTGTATACATTATATAGTCATCATAGATGTAGGTTGATACATTATATAGTCATCATAGATGTAGGTTGAGTGTATACATTATATAGTCATCATAGCTGTAGGTTGTGTGTGTACATTATATAGTCATCATAGAGGTAGGTTGAGTGTATACATTATATAGTCATCATAGTTGTAGGTTGAGTGTGTACATTATATAGTCATCATAGAGGTAGGTTGAGTGTATACATTATATAGTCATCATAGAGGTAGGTTGAGTGTATACATTATATAGTCATCATAGAGGTAGGTTGAGTGTATACATTATATAGTCATCCTAGATGTAGGTTGAGTGTATACATTATATAGTCATCATAGAGGTAGGTTGAGTGTATACATTATATAGTCATCATAGAGGTAGGTTGAGTGTGTACATTATATAGTCATCATAGAGGTAGGTTGAGTGTGTACATTATATAGTCATCATAGAGGTAGGTTGAGTGTGTACATTATATAGTCATCATACTACAGTAGGTGTATTGACAGTGGCACCGTGTGTGTATATCTATCTGTCTTTTCTTGCAGGGTTTTGTAGGCGAGAGCATTGACTGCAGCAGCAGTGCAGCAAGCAAACAGTGTCACTTTTAAGATACCTACATACATGGTCACAGTAGACAGAAACAGCCCACGCCATATCTCATAGAGCTAGTGTTGCTTGTGACCAAGAAAAAGTGCTTAGAAATCAAATCCCAGATCAGATGGAATAGCCTAACCAAGAGCCTCTCCAGGCAATTCCTGAAATTTTTCAGATAAAATGAAATGACACCTGGATTGGAGTTTAAATGATAGGTAACACTTTACAATAAGGGTACATTAATGAAGGATTATTTAATGATTGATAACCATTTACTAATGGTGTTCATGTTAACTATAAGGTGTAGTTGGGTTGAGCCATGAAGTCAGTCAGGTCGTTAGAGCAAGCTTCTGGAAGGTCAAGGCTGTTAATTAAGGGTTAGTTAGTTAATGCTTATTAAGCTTAAGCCTCAAGAAGAGCAATATCAGTCACCAATGTTTGTATAACTAGAACTACAATTCAAACTTTTGGGCAGTGGTGGCCCAAATGGTTAGAGAAGCGAGCTTGTGACCGGAAGGTCGTCGGTTCAATCCCCGGGACCGGCAGGATAAATCTGGGTGGGGAAAGTGAAAAGGCAGCGCTTGCCCCTCCCTCATTACCACCACTGAGGTGCCCTTGAGCAAGGCCCTTATTCCCAACAGCTCCAGTGGAGCTGCTCAGTGGCCAGCAGATCAGACTGTGGTTGTACTGGTCAGCTTCCAGGTATTAATGTGTGTGTGTGAATGTGAACAGGGCACTCCTGAAAAAGAGAGCATTGCTCTCAGTGAGACTCCCCCTGTATAAATAAAAGGTAAAAAAAACAAAAAACAACAACAACAACTCCGATGTCAGATTTAGAGCGACACACTGTGATTTGAGCACGCAGCCTTCTGCAATGAAAGCAAAGCTGGCTGCTTAACACAAAATGCATTCACGGCAAATGCTACCACAAGCCTCTCCAAGTAAGACCTCCACTCATTGTGAAAGCCACGCCCACTGCCACTGCACAGCTGTGCATAACACTTGCAATATCTCCCTCGACTTGTCTTTTTCTCTGAAAAATAAAATCACAACTAATTTCCCACAGCAGCACTGCTCTTCTGTTGTCATGGTTCCAGTCTTTAAATAACAGTCCCCTTCTCATTATTCTGCCTCAACGAAGCCGTTGTTTTGTCTGTTTGCTTACAGACTGGACTCCCACATCGAATGTACTTGGCAATTCCATTCTTATGGTTTTAATAGAGAAACATGCATTTTCTCTCCAGGTAATGACAGGAGAATGAATGATAATAGATATTTTGGGGTGTTGCTGATGCTGAGTTAGACAGGAAGATGGAAAGGGGTTGTATTACTGGAAATCTGATTCCATACATATCAGTTTCGCTTTGGGGATGAATGTGACCAATGTCACAGTTGCCTGCATATTTTCATTGTATTTCAATCTGTCTACGTTCATGAGCTAGCAGAGTGAGATGGCCTGCACAGTGTGATTATCTAGTTGAGAGTAAATGGTAAATGGTAACTGGACTGCATTTATATAGCGCTTTTATCCAAAGCGCTTTACAATGTGCCTACATTCACCCATTCACACACCGAAGGCGGCCAGCTGCCACGCAGGGTGCTGGCACAGCCATCGGGTTCAGTGTCTTGCACAAGGACACTTCGACATGCGGACTGGAGGAGCTGGGGATCGAACCACCAACCTTCTGATTGGTGGACGACGCGCTCTACCTCCTGAGCCACAGCCGCCCACCGAGAGTAGAGTTCACAGGCAGCCCAAATATGATGAAAAAGGGGTCTGGAGTAATTGTTTGAGCCATGATTGTGTAATAGAGTCTATGTACAACCTTAAATTCATGGCTCAAACAATGACTCCAGATCCCTTTCTCATCATGTTTGGTATATCTGCTACAGTGGTAGCTAAAAGATCAAAAGACAGGCTTCAAAACAAACTAATGAGGGTCATCCTGCTCAGTCCAACAATGCACCATTTTAAAGAGTTGAATTGGCTCCCCGTAGAAGGTAGAGTTCAACAGTTAAAACTAATCATGGTCTATAAAATTGCATGACCGTTGTCCAAAGTACTTTACTAAGTACTTCCAGTTTGTTCGGGAGACTCATAGCCTGAACATGAGGGCTAGTTTAGCAGACTTGAAACTACCCAACATAAAAAGTAAAGTTGGGAGAAGTACATTCCTCTATTCACCTTATGTAGCCACGCCCATTTGACCCGGTCGTGTGGTCGTGTCACGACTTCCGGCAAAAAAGAAGAAAAAGAAAAAAAAAATATATATATATATATCATCTAACTCTGAATTAACTAATAATTTAGCCAATTGTATGTAACATACCAAATAAAAGCAAACGGCAATGTCTAAGAATGCAATGCCATGTTAACGTCTGCAGGTCTTATAGACGTAAGTGGCTCGTGCTGCGCTCGGAGGACAGGAAACCATCTGAAGCTTTCTTTGTTGGAGTCCAGGTAGCCTATGTTGTACAAGAAAGTGCTCATCATTGTCGACGATGACGTTATCTGACCTGGCTAACAGTGGATACTCCGCTTGCTTGCTGTGTACCGAACTCAAAGTAGTAGGCTACGTTCTTTGTTTTACCCCCTGCACTGTCCGCTACAAAAACAATGTTCTTCTTCTGACGTTCTTTTGTATTTCGCGCCGTGACCGCCGGAAGTGTTAACACAACCCGGAAGAATTTGGCCCACCCCCGCGTATGAACATAAGGTGAATACGAGGGAGGAGGAGTGGAACAAAATCCCCAATGAAATTAAAGCTGCTAATTCTCTGAATACCGGTAGTTTTATAAACCTTCTCTTCTTTAAAAAAAAGAAGAGAAGTTTCTCTTCTTCTTTTTATTCTTGATTGTTCTATTGATGTTTGTTGTGTTGCGACCACAATGGAAAGAAGTTTGACAACTTTTTTGTGTCATCCTGATGAATTATTTTGTACTTAATCCTTGTGGTGTACTGTATTTTTTGATTTATCAAATAAATTCATTCATTCATTCATTCAAATTCTAAGTCGATGTCTATCATTTATTGTATTGTCCTAAATCTCAGTTAGAATTTCCCTCCATGTATCATCATTCACACAGTGATTTTATTACTGATGCAGCGTCTGAATGGTTACTATGCGGGACCACAGAAATTGGGGGGGGGGGGGGGGGCTGTCACAAAATACTGGACTGGCAGTTTAGTCCACTGAAATGATCTAGCAAGGAACCTCATAATTGTACTCGTAAGTCATCTAACGGTGACAAAAGTCCTCAACTTAAATTAAAAACAAAGTATAAACCCAAAGTAGACCCAAGTATTGAGCCTTAAAATCATATTCGCCTCACCAGGCTCTCTGCAGACAACCGCGTACTTTTGTGACTGTGCAGACATGTCCGGTGGAGGCTGCGCAACGTGCGCATTTTCTTCTCTTTGGTTTTTCCGCGTCACGTCGCGCCTTCCCTGAAGTTGGCTCGCACCCCCAGGGGAGGCACGCCTCACACTTTGAAAACCGCTGGCCTATTGGCTACTGTAGTTTTGGGAGACATTGGAAATTTACTTATGTCATCTGTTGTTTCGGCATGAGCATGTGTTGTTTTTGGAACTGAGATAAGGAAAGACTTGATGAAGGGAGTGACAAACGCCTTGATGTCTTCGACTCAACAATCCCTCTGACAGCTAAATTATTGATCATGAGATCTAAGCTGTAAAAGCTGCTGGATGGATGGTGACCTTTCGGAGATACTGTACTTCTTTCTCCCTCCATTTTTTCTGCCCCAGGTCTGACACTCGCTCGAGCACTCAGCCTTCCCCGCTCAGTGATTGCTTTGTACTCAGCCTTCCCCGCTCAGTGATTGCTTTGTACTCCTCCTTGGCCTCCGCTCGCTCCCAGCTGGTCATTCTGTCTCTTTTTGGGGCCGAAATGTGTTTTCAAGCACTGGGGGCTGAAGCCTTTTTATCTCTTGCTTTTCTTTTTGGTTTTGCAAAGAGCTTCTTGGTCAATAATTCATGTGCTCTGCAAAGGCCACTGCTGGCAGGAGGTGAGAGGTTAGCCTTTTTCTTTTTTTCCCCACGAGGTGCAAGCGAGCACATACTGACCAATGTGTCTCGTCCATAGCCAACATAACAAAAGGCGAGACCGAGTTTAGAGTTTAAGGCCTTAGTGGCAATGCGTTAGTATATAATCTACATATCGTTGAGGACACACTCACTCACATGGTTGAGCTCGCTCCTTATTCACATTCCATTTCTCACGAATTGCTCTTTATGAATGTCACTGGCGGCAGAGCGGCTGCAACTAAGCATACAAATATCTTTCCTTGAGGGTAGGCTGGGAACATTATATTATTATGTCCTGTGTACTCCATGTTCTGGCTATGTTTTTGTTTCTGATTGATACCCTTAAATTAGACTTAATAGAAATGCCAGTGAGGCAAAGATCTGGTGTGTTGGCTTTATACAATAGTACCGCAGGGATGACATATTTCTGTAGCCAGGCTTAGCCTACCTAGAAATTGCTGCCATGTTGGTTCGTAAGGGGAAAAGTCTATGGGATTTTATACTGCATTCATGACAACTCAGAACGCAGGAAAAGATGGGCTCCGACCTGGAATTACAGGTCGGAAATTCAGGTATCATTTCGTGCTCCGGTTTGTCCGAGTTGACGTCATCAAAGTGTTTGTTGACCTATTTGAGGTGTAATTATGCAATATGTGTTTATATGGTTTAAATTTCGCTCTAGCAATATGTTGAATTAAACAGGTATTTTACCAATGACATTACATAACTGTGTATGTTTTTGTGACTCTGAGTTAAAAACAGTGTGAACGCAACGGAGGCGGGAAGATCCGAGTTAAAAGTTCCACGGTCCGAGTTGTCTTGAATGCGGAATGGGGGATTTTGCTTAAATGCATGAAATAAGGTCTGTGGTTAACACAGTTTATGGGAGTGGACATTTGTGTCTCACAAACGAGGACCTTTTTTATGACTTTTGAAACATTTTCTGAAAACAAAAACGTGTTTACATTTCATATACGTTTTAAATATACAGTAATGGTTTATTCATATACCACTAAACTTTATATATATATAAATATATATTTATATATATTATATATATTATAATATATATATATATATATATATATATATATATATATATATATATATATATAAACACACACACATACATATAGGTTAACTCTTCATTTCATTAACTCTCCCCCCCTGATTTTTTATCCCATTTTTATCCCCCATTAGTGCTAATTTAATTTATTTATCCTGGTTGCTACTCCACCCTCTGCCGATCTGGGGAGAGCCGAAACTGGCTCCATGCTTCCTCCGAGACATGGGCAGTTAGCCAGCCGCTTCTTTTCACCTGACAGAGGAAGCTTCACCGGTAGGACATAGCACATGGGAGGTTCACGCTATTCCAACCAGGCTGTTCCCCTCCCTCTGAACAGGCACCCTTAACGACCAGAGGAGGAACCACATTAGCAACCAGGATATTGCATGTTTTGGTGAAGGGGGTTCCTATATGAAGGAAACCCCCGGGAGGCACGGGGAGAACATGCAAACTCCACACAGAAAGGCCCTATTGACGACCCCACCCGGGCGGTGGGCACTCGAGGACATGCGGACGGGCACGCATTCCTTCAGCGTTCACAGCGTCCCAGGTGGGAATCGAACCCAGGACCTTCGAGCTGTGAGGCGACAGCGCTTGCCACTGCACCACCGTACCCCCCCCCCCATTTCATTAACTCTTAACTCTTCACTTCATTATCGTTTTCTGTTTTTAAAATCATGTCAGTAACTTGACAACAATTATATAGTAACCACATATATCTATGGAGTAACTTGTGCTCTTATAAACTAGTAAGTCCTGATTTTACTTCCTATTACAAAATGGGAATCTGTCACTTTGTACCAATCACATCACCCTTCTTAAACAGTCTCCCAAACAAGTTCCCAGATCGTTCTGTGAAAGAAACCATTTGGCAGCATCGTAAGGGTTACCTATATATTCACCCACCCTCGTGCCAGTTGAAAACACAGGTGAAGTTTGCTCCCAGCACAATAGACCCTTTTCACATTGGCCATTTTGTGTCGAAAAGGCAGGACCAACACAGGTGCAATCAGAACACTAATGAGAGTTTCCAAGGTCCATGATTGGAAGTTGGAACCCTCATTAGTGTTCTGCTTGCACCTGTGTCGGCCCTGCCTTTTCAACACAAAATGGCCACCGTGAAAAGGGTCTGTTCGAGAAAGAACCAGTTACCAGTTCAGTTGTACTGTACTGAAGTCAACAATGGGAACTGTTCTCTCTTGAGTTGTGCTGCTGGCAGCCTCACTGTGTGTTACATTATGAACTGTTCTCTCTTGAGTTGTGCTGCTGGCAGCCTCCCTGTGTGTTACATTATGAACTGTTCTCTCTTGAGTTGTGCTGCTGGCAGCCTCCCTGTGTGTTACATTATGCTGGCAGCCTCACTGTGTGTTACATTATGATGGCAGCCTCACTGTGTGTTACATGGACAAAGTGGTTCAGGGGAGTAGTTGATGATAGAAGTTTGATTTCTGAGGAGACTTCAAGTGAAAGGGAAGAACGCATGGGGTTAAGCTGTCTAGAGTTCAGTGATGAATGAAGAGGACAAATCTAAATTATTCACATGCTCACTACCTTTTCATTAATCTATGAGGAACTAGGAAGTGCTTCACCTCTGCGGTTAAGAATAGACCCTTTAAGAAGCAAAAGAGCAACGAGCATTCAAGATGGTGAGGCTCAGAGGCAATAGACCCTTTTCACGGGCCATTTTGTGTTGAAAAGGCAGGGTAAACACAGGTGTAAGCAAAACACTAATGAGGGTTTCCGACTCATGTTGGAAACCCTCATTAGTGTTTTACTTGCACCTGTGTTTACCCTGCCTTTTCAACACAAAATGGCCCCTGTGAAAAGGGTGTATATGAGCCAGTGATTCTATCTGGATCTTAAGGCGCTGGACTACACCTTGCCAGAATCTGTAGACTATGTGGTGGGGTATTCTTTTATTTAAATTTCTCACACACACACACACACACACACACACACACACACACACACACACACACACACACACACACACACACACACAATTTTGTATAAAAGCGCAAAATATTATTCACCTTATTCAGAAGAGACCGCCTGGAATGAGAGACTAACGGGAAGTGTAAATACAATCGGAAGTTCTGATTGTATTTAAACTTCCTGTTACTCATAAACCTAGTCTGACTCATAATCCTAGTCTGACTCATGTGAGTCAAACTATGTTTGACCAAGTGAATCAGACTAGTTTGAGCAGGTAAAACAGCCAGTGTTTTGAACAGGAAGTTGTGATACAATGGGTCAAGTGGGCGGGGCTGCATAAGGTGAATATGCTGATGTCATTCAAAGGCAATTTTATGGTCAGTCATATTCCTGTGCCTTTAGTTAACATTTTTATTTTTAGATGTTTAATATACAGTGTAAGCGCATGGAATGAATATTGCATGAATATTGCTTCTTTTCAACCATCTCATGATATGCAATTCATGTTGTGGGATTGCATTTCCCTTGATCTTCAGAGCTCATAGCTCCAAAACCCAAAGTGTGTGTGTGTGGGTGGGGTCTTGCTAACACGTGATCACACTGATCTCTCCTGTGTGAAAGATCATTAGAGAATCAATGGATACAATCGATGATGTTACCAAAGCCCTTCCTCCCAAACCACTGAGGTCTCCCCTATCATTTGATGTTCAAAGTCATTTCACCGCTGTCCTCCCACCGTTCCTATCGGCATCGCTTTGTCCCGCCATTTTCTGCATGGTCGGCTAACACGCTAACACCCACTCTGGCAGAGAATTGATAACAGCTCAAGGATGAACTTCAGAGCTGCGCTGAGCACACTGGGAGTCCCCGTTTGCCCAAACATGAAGTCGGCAAAGAACAACGGCTTGTCAAGTCTCACTGGATGTCAAAGAACCTTGAAGCCGCTGGAGGATACTAATTATCAATAGTGTTTTTATCTTAGGTGGATAGTGATTACTTAGAGCTGTCACTATCCTGCCCGCATTCATAAGCCTAAACTAAACATTCATTCTCATGTTTGCAGCACCAAATGGCAGTGAGAGGTTTGTAAAATGTTAACTTCAATACCCCTAGATTCTAGGGTATATGTCTAGGACCTAGACATACAGAGAAGAGTCCGTACCAAACACCAGTCCAGAAGTCTGGGCGAGGCTGAAATTACACACAAAAACTAAAACCACTAGTACACAAGACGCCATGTTCTTGTCTAGCCTGGTTTATTATTATTCTTGTAAAGTGCAGTTCTTTGGACGTTTCTATGTCAAGACCAGCTGGCCTGGAATTTCATCATTTTAGGGGCAAGGCCACTTGGCCTTTGTTGCCATAAAATAAAATAATGATTTTAATCCACTGAAATAAAGAATTCAACTTCAGGGTTAAGGACTTGCTTGCAGTAGCTATTGGCTGCTCAGAAAGTCTCTAGAAGTAGCCAAATTACATGTGATAGAGAATAAAATCTATTCTTTCCGCTAAATGTATATGTAAATGTATATCACAGCTTATCTAATACCAAATTAATTGAGCCTTGAGTCCAGGACTGTTTAACATAAAAGTATATTTAATACCAGATATTCTCTGCAATATGCATATTGACAGAGGGCATGAATCTCAATGTACACATTCTGATATGTCATACAGAGTCAATTATTCAGCCGCGATGTCACAATTTGACATACGCTTTATACTGTAAAGAGGAGAGGAGGAGGAAAAGGCAGAGAGGAGGGGGTGATGACTTGACTTGGAGCCTACAGGGCTGCCTGTCTGACTGAGAGACTGTTATCAATTGTTATTGGACACGATGCACTGCCCAAGGTTTCAGCAAAGAGGAGAAGTCCTCTCCATGGGGCTATTCTATATGTGTGAAATGTCAGTGTGAGTCTATGTGTCAAATGGCATGGAACTTATAGCATAATTATGCAAATAGGCCTATAGCTTATTGATTAATGTGTCAGATGTCATGTTAACTTATATTTTTCTCCAACAACATGATACGATAATTTGCATATCAATATGTAATGCTGCAGTTGTCTTGCACACAATGGCGTAGCCCATTTTAATACAAGTGGACCCACACAGTCCTTGCTCTCAGCGGAGGGAGGGGGCTACGCTGTGTGTGAGAAGCACTGTGATCAGTGGCACATCAGGATGAGTTTATTTAAGGGTGTTTTCTCACTGGGGACCCCGGAGCGGAATCGAGCACACTTGTCCCCAAATTGACCCCAGGTGCGGTTCGTTTCATGAGTGTGAACGTTGCGTTCCAGGGCGCGGAACAGCGTACCGGGACAGAGTCCACTTGAAAAAGTGGTCTGGGGAACGCTTGGGCGTGCCCGGGGATGGAACACTTGCGAATGTGAACGCCAACCGTACCGAACCACATAGACAACACACAGGCGAGGATACACTCCAGGCATAGTTGATGACACAAGTGTACTCTGCAAGTATTCTGTTCCATTCCCGAGCACGGAAGACATTTTGTAATATGAAAGCTGACCAGTGGGGGGGGGGGGGGGGGGGGGGGGGGGCAATCGTACTTGGGCACAGAACGGAACGGAACAAAAACAATCAGTGAGAAAGCAACCTGACTCTCCTCTCCTGGTTGGCCAGTGCTAGATTTGTTAAATTATCATCATAAATAGCCTGGTTTTGCAGCGGTTCATACCAGGCTCAATAGGAAGGCCAATAGGAATTCAGAATCTCAACACACACAAAAAACATCTACAAACCATATTGACAGGAAAGGAGCAGATGAGAAAATGGCAAAATCAGCTGGGGCATTGCCGGCAGGGCATCAAGACCACTGTGACCTTGCAGGACCTATACTTTTTTGAGGGGCATAAAGCCAAACTGAGGGGACACAGTGGCCATGGCCGTCAGGGCTCTCCCCTGTAGAATTCCTGCCCTGGTAGAGACCTTACCAGAGTCCGTACCTGGAATCCAATCTACAGCAGTGCAGGGTGGATTCCTAACACCATCATGTCTTTATCTGGGCTGCATAGCTCCTGGTGGGAATAAACATGAAAGTCACCTTCTAGCAAAGAACACAGCGATAAATCATTGGATAATCATTTGTATCAGGTCATTTGCCACAGTGATTATAGTTGCAATTTCTCTGCTCATAGGCCTATTCAGCAGCTCCTGTATGATGCTGCCCCAGGGCTAGAGGTCTCAGTGCCCTTGGCGTTTATAAATCAGGTGGGGGGGGGGGGCTCTGTTGGTCACAGGACTGTGGCACAAACATGGTTGTAGCAGTAGCACAGTACTCTCATACGCTAATATGCAAAATAAAATGGCACATTTAATGTCTTCTATCTGAGATGTGTGAAATGTGTTTCTTAGACAAATATAGTGAGGTTGATGCCAATATGAATTTCTTTCTAAAGCATTTGCCTTTCCATCAAGGCAAAGGCTTTAGAAAGACAGTTTTGAGCTTTCTTTCGTCACTGCATAATTCTGTTGTTATTTAAGTTTGATGTCTTTACTGTTCTTCTAAAATGTGGAAATAAAGATGTGGTGAGGAACGCAGGAGCTTGTTGAAAACAACCTCTGTACAAAATGAATGTCAGGGGCAATCTTTCAGTCTGGCCTGCCGACAAACAAATCCACAGAAACAAAAGTCACTGCTTCCTCACAGTGCAATAAGATAGTGTTTTTTTGCCTCCATGGTCAGACAAAAACTATCATGCCTGGAGTGAGAAGGGGCTGGTTTTCATCAGAGACCTATAGATAGATGGTCATTTTGGATCTTTTGAGCTACTGAGGTTTGAGTTGCCTGGCACGAACTGGCTCAGACCTGCAAACCAGAAATTATGATTGATCCAAGATTCATACCTTTGAAGCGCTCCCAAATGAGCATGCTTTTTTTCCCGATGTATTGCTGAGCCCTCCTCACTCCAAGCATCTTATCTCTAGATCTGTTTGACAACCGCAATACAGCCTCTACTGAGAGAACCAGAGAAGCGTGGCAGGGAGAACTTGGTATTGATTTACGGTATCTGACATATGGAAAGGAGTCAGTCTGTGGTCAGAAATGGGAAGTAACGAAGTACAAATACTTCGTTACTGTACTTAAGTAGATTTTTCGAGTATCTGTACTTTACTTGAGTATTTAATTTTCTGACGACTTTTTACTTTTACTCGTTACATTTTAACACAAGTATCTGTACTTTTACTTGTGTACATTTTCAAAACAGGTTCGTTACTTTTGTTTAAATGCACGAGAATGTAATTTAAAAACGAGTAGAAACGGGAGAACGGAGCAGAAGTAATAGACGAGTTTCCCAGCGCTGCTGATAAAAGCTCATTCCAGCTCCGCCAATAGTATGACTTGGCACTCCTCCGGGGCGTGGACAAAGAAGAGAAACACGGATTTTCTCTGAGGGGAGACACACGCAGACATTAGGAGCCGTGCAGACAGCCAGCACTTATTAGCGCTCCTCTTTTTGCAATTAATTCTCTATAAGTACGCGCTTAGCGCGCATCTCTTTCAAGAAGCATTTCATCGCGTTTAAAAGCTGGTGGTGTTTTTTTTAGCGCAGCGCTCTGGGCGCTGAAAGCTGAGGAAAGTTTAACAGAAAAAGCGCCCTGCTCCTCTTCACTCCTCCCACCTCGAGTCTTCTCCCAGGAGAAGAGGATTTTCATCTCGCTGCTTCCAGAGTTGCCAATAATCTGGCTTTTCCAAGCGTTCTTTTTTAAATAACCGCATGGCCCCTTATGGTGTTGTTCTAACACATACATTCAGTTTGTGCACTGTCAACATTCAGCTAATATGGAATATGGTGGTGTTCTAACACCAGAGACAGTTCTGTCTTAATAATAAACCTTGAATTTGTGAATGTGATCAACCTGTGGACATTCAGTTCCTTATCCATTAGGTATCAGTATCATATCAGTCTCGAGTATTGTGATTCTGCACTTTGTAAGGGACACCTTGTATCCAGCACAGTTAAACTTGTCTAACTATTTGCACATTCATATATCATGGAAATATTAATGAGGGAGGACTAGATATGATTTTAATGGGTTTTTTTTGTGTGGAAAAACCATAGCACACTATTTAAAGTAGAGTTTTAAGATGTGTAAAACATTTGTAGGGGATCTTTTATCCTCAAATTATATTCTATGATGTGAGGTTCAGTCATTCAGAAAGATACGGTAAAAATACTTTTACTTTTACTCGTTGGGTACATTTCAGAGCCTGTACTTTTTTACTTTTACTTGAGTAAAATAATTGAATCAGTACTTCTACTTTTACCGGAGTAGTTTTTTACACAAGTAACTGTACTTCTACTCAAGTACAGAATGTCAGTACTTTTCCCATCTCTGTCTGTGGTACAACTCTGCTCAGTTAATAGCAGACACCAGCTGATCCAATTTAAAGTCGCTCACCGTCTTCACTGCTCCAAGCATAAATTACACAAGATCTTCCCTTCTGTCTCACCACTGTGTGACAGGTGTCAAAAGGGCACACTATCTCATGCCTTCTGGTTTTGCCCTTCACTAACGGGATTCTGTGCCAAAATATTTGACTGGTACTCTAAGGCCTATAAAACACTGCAGAACTCACCATCTTCGGCTGCTCGGAGTCCTCTCTGAACTTCCCTACAGCTGTGCAGCAATCTCTGGCACTAGGGACAACTGTCGCCAAATGACTCCTTTTGGAATGGAAGTCCTCTTCACCTTCTTTTCAGGTGTGGCTGATGGACATGTTATACAGATGGAGACTCAGGTTCCTGAGAACCATCTCGTTTAGAAGGTTCTCACCTATCTGGGACCCGTTTCTGGCCTACTTTGACGAGGTTAAGTATATATATAGGTTAATGGGATAAAGGCACCAAGAAAATAGGATTAAGAAGGGGGGAGTTACAACAAATGGACCCAAACCAAACTAAAAAATGATGTCTCTCCAATCTTGGGGGCCAAGCTTATGGACAGAGACTCAGGAGCAGTTATGTCCCCTTTGCAGTAAGCCACTGTGGCCAAATATGTTCTCCACCTAAACACCGGTCAGTTGCGAGACTTCCGCGGAAGGGATAGGTTTTATGCTGGCCGCTAGTGTGCGGTGTTTAGGGAGTACGTCCGTCTCGCCATACATTACACTGCTCCCCATCTTCAATTCTGGTCAAGCCTGCAGATGACAACTGGAGGCCAGTCAAACGTCTTTCACCAAATACATTACTGTCATCAATGTGACAGAAAACAAACACCGGTCTATTTAAAGACTTACACGGAAGGGAGAGGTTTTACTCTCCCACTGCTAGCCGCTAGTGTGCAGTGTTTGGAGCTCGACCTGGTCCCTCTCGCACTCTGCCTGGTTGCCGGGATGGTGGTGCCACTGCTGCTCTTCGTGTTGTGGTTCTCAGCTTCCCAGTCACTATCTCCCTTTTTCCTGTGTGGAATGGCTTTTATACTCCTCCACAATCAGTGAGATCCTTCCTCTGGGCCCAGCTGATTGGCCCATTCGGCTCTGGCTTCCCCCCTGATAGGCCACCTTAACAGTCAGTCTCTCTAGCCACTTAGCCACAGGTGTGCTCCCAATATTAGTCAATTAGCACCAGATTGGAAACAGGTGTGGGGCCAAAGTCAAGTCAGCAACAATAAAACACATCCAGTTCTACAAAATAAAAGCATGCAAAAGTCGAATCACAGCAACTACTACAAAATACTTACACATGCTAGTAAGTTAAAAGGCACTGCACAACTAAAATCACACAAGTTAAAATTAATATATTCATTGCAAACAAAACGATAAATATGGAAGTACAATAAAAGTGCGCGGTCTCGTTCCACAATGCGCCCAGCCTCCAGAACACTGTACCTAATTAAGTTAGTGTATCGAACTAGCTGATAGGACCCCACTTCAAACAAACCGAACTATCCCTTTAATGTGGACACTGGAAACATATGCATTTGTAAATGAAATCAGGTTCATGTGGTCAAGCACTATCCGATTGCAATCTGATCACAGAAAACGCATCTTATTTGCCAGGTCTAAATGGCCTCATACTGTAGATGCCCATGTCTGATTCTAACTCTTCGTGTTTCGTCTGGTTACTTTTTGTTAGCCTGGTAAACCAGCCGGTCACGTGAACTCACATTTCATTTTGTTTTACGAGACCATCTGGCCTCCAGCCTTGGAGGGTGTTTTCAGAAATTACAAATTGCTCTAGCGGCTAGAGCACTTGATTGGCAGTCTAGCCAATCAGTGACCTGCCTCGTAGTTGACATCGTAACCGGCCAATCAGGAATGCCGTTGGCAAAACAGTAACAGCTTCCTCCGTGGCTCTGTTCGTCGAGTTTAAACAGCCATAAAGTGCAGTTATTGCAGAAATAGACTCAATAACAACAATTAAACAAGTACAGGAGTTTGCAACAGCAGAGTTTCTCAGCGGTAAAGATGTTTTCGCCGTTCCCCCAAGTTCATTTGGATTTGACTGGATCCAACGCTGATTGGTTGAAGGAGTTGTCTGTCAAGGCAAGTACACCCGCCCAACTGCAAACACTGCAAACACTGGGTGAAAGCTGGAGGCCAGACGGTCTGGTAGAACTAAATGAAATGTGAGTTCACGTGACCGGCTGGTTTACCAGGCTAACTTTTTGTGAGATAAAAGGAGTAGCATAGCATAGAATAGAATAGAATGTCACTACAATTGCCTGTAGAAAACACAACTAGTCCCTTTAATCATAAAAAGCTTAAAGCAAAAAACAAAAACAAAAACAAAAACACAGGAGACATGGGGGGGACATCTCCAGAGGGAAATTAAAGTGTTTTCTGATTACTGTCAAATGGAAGGACTTGCAGCATCACTCAGCACTCGCCAAACAAACCCACAGACGTCACAACACCACAATGATCATAATTACAGCGAGCTTGGCCTGCTACAGTGTGACACCTCTTGGCCTGCTACAGTGTGACACCTCTTGGTGCTTGGTATGCCATATGCAAATTCATGTTCCCTCCCTTTCAATCGACAGGACCTGCCCCCGCAGGAGATGAGCGAGGGCCGCCGGACGAGCCGAGTGGGAAGCGAGCCTATCATTTGAGGATCATTCTCCAGAGAGACGCCGCCGCAGCTTTAAATACCGCCATTTAATTGCTGTGTCATGACAAGATAATTACCGCTGCCATTCTAACCATTCAAGGAGACTAATGGGCCTGCATCACCCGCCTGCTTGGTGTAGCACTGCAGGGGACTGGGTCAAAATGAACATCAGAGTCCGTGTCTAAATTCTTTGATTTCAAGAGGCTTTTCCACTAATGTATTCACTTTAATGGGTCAATCCGATAGAACACAAACATTACAACCAAGGCTATATAACTTTAGGGGAGACTGTGGGCAATTGTACACATTTTTGGTTTTGATGTCATTACTCAAAAACCCTTGTTACAATTTGCCCTGGTCTCCCCTAATATATTCTCCATTAGTCGTTAGCCATTAATTCATCCTCCATTTTTCTATATTTTGTCCTCCGCTTTAGGTTAGGTCTTCTTCACCAGTGATGAAGTCTTTGTGGAACACAGCATGTCACATTTGCATTTGAAAACGGGTTGGTGAGGCAGATCCAGCATGAGCCATCTCCGGTGTCCAGGCAGTGAGACACAGAGGCCGGCTGCAAGAGGGGGCTTCCAGAAGACAAGATAATTTACATTCAGGTCAAGGCCAGCGGGTGTCTGGTTTCAAAGAGACATGGCAAAAAGAGAGTGACAGAGAGAGGGGGGGGAGTGAGAGTGATGGAGGGAGAAAGGGGGAGAGAGGGAAGGAGGGAGAGAGAGGGGGTGAGAGAGGGGGAGTGAGGGAGGGAGAGAGAGGGGGACTGAGGGAGGGAGAGAGATGGGGGAGAGAGAGAGGGAGGGAGAGGGGAGGGAGAGAGAGGGGGACTGAGGGAGGAGAGATATGGGGGAGAGAGAGAGGGAGGGAGAGGGGGGAGTGAGTGAGGCAGAGAGAGAGAGGGGAGGGAGAGTTTTGAGTTTGAACAAAACCTTGATTAAAAACACTACCTAATGTATACAACATGTAATCCCTCAATCAATCAAGTCAAGTCAAGTTTATTTGTATAGCCCTAATTCACAAGCATGTCTCAGAGGACTTCACAGAGAATATGTCTAGCTAAATCTAGCTAGCTAAATCTAGAGCACGAAACAAAACAAAAAAGCAAACAATCGGGACAAACCAAAAAAGTCGGCAAAACAAACAAAACAATCGCAGACAATCATACACGCTGTCATCCACTCCTCATCTCAACTCTGTATGTAAACGTACTGTGTTAAAAACGAGCTCTCCTCCCTGCAGCCTGCCCACAGCTTCCTCAAGACAAACAAGATCAAACTCCTACTTTGACCTCTGCGTCTACTTTCCTTTTCAGATACACAGCCATGTTTGCCTGCCTCAGCAATAAATGAACAATATAGGTTGGAACCAAGCTAACCCGTGACCTACTGAACCATGAGTGACCATAAAACATTTCAGTTGGAGCAAAAATAAAAATAAACAAGGGGGGGATACAATTTTAGATTTTTTTTTATTAGAAAATGAATTGGGAACTCACTTAAGAAACGTCATGAAAAGTCACATGACTGTTGAGCTCTATATAAAATTGAGTAAGTGGGTTCCGCATCCTGTCTGTCAGTCACAATTTTTTTTAAGCGATGCAGCCCCACATGTGTGTCCGTTTGTAGCATATGAACTGCACCGCTTACTTCAGCACCTGGGTGTGATTTTTGAGTATAGTTTTGCTTCTCTTCAAATTATTTTAATTTAATTTGCACCAAATATTTATTATGGTTGTTACGTTGTACTGATGTTTTGTTTATGTTTGTACTCCATACCACGATGTGCGTAGTCTATAGTAAATACATCTAAATCTGAATCTAAACTTTATGATCAATAAAGGGAAAGAAAAAGCAGCCAACATTGTGTTTTTTCTTTGATGATCATAATCAATGTCAAGTGTGTCAGTGTTACCAATATTCTATAATAATGTCCTCTTGTACTGGACAGCTTATTATAGCTAGGATGAATACCGTTTTAGAGCATCTTGAGTGAGCCTTGGTGACTCTTTGCTATTGCATATTGATTTCATCATGCAGAACAATTATCCGCTTCAGCACAACAGGTAAATTAAGTATCTCATGATCGCTATCACCAACCACATTATCACCATCGAAGAAGGGAAGAACAAACAAGCCTGAGAGAGGGATTGCAACAAGCAACGAGAAGCAGAAGTGATTTGATCATATTCACCCAAAGGTGTAGAATTGTATCCTTACCTTAAATGAATAATAAGAGACAAATTAGTGATACTTTATTTAGTGGTGACCGGAGCCATGTCTGCCGGTTTCCCCCCAATTTAGTCTGTCTGTCTGTCTCTCTGTCTGTCAGCAGGATATCTCCAAAGGTGATGTAGGTGAGTAATATAATAAAGATGATGTGTGTGTGTGTGTGTGTGTGTGTGTGTGTGTGTGTGTGTGTGTGTGTGTGTGTGTGTGTGTGTGTGTGTGTGTGTGTGTGTGTGTGTGTGTGTGGGTTTGTGTGTGTGCGTGCGTGTGTGTGTGTGTGTGTGTGTGTGTGTGTGTTTATGTGTGTGTGTGTGTGTGTGTGTGTGTGTGTGAGTGTGAGTGTGTATCCTTCTGTCTGTGTATCTTTAATGCACTCCCACCCAGGTCGGATCGGGCTGAAAATGTGCATGGCAGTGGGTTCTGATCCGGGGAAGGTCATGGGCAGGTCATCAAGTCCTGGAACCACCTGGAAACTGTCTGGAAACCACCTGATGCCCAGACCCCATTGGATTGGGCTGAAAAATTGCATGGCGGTGGGTTATGATCTGGGCAGGTTATCAAGTCCTGGAACCACCTGGGATGTCCTGGAAACCACCTGCACACCACCATCATTTCCGGCTAAGAAAAAGGTGCAGTTGTATTGCTTTATGCCTACCGCATTGAAACCTGGCAACGCCGGGTAGATTTGAGATATTATGTATTTTTTTGTGTTTTATTTGAAGCACGTGTATGTTATTTCAGGCACAAACTGAAGTCTCCATAACATTGCCATGTTTTACTTATGAAATTATTTTATTCTGAGTAACACTTTCCAATACAGCCCAGTACTGAAAAAGACAGCAGCCTCTGGAGCTGCTGCCATTCACTTGTAGTGTCCCATTTCACAGTGCAGTGAACAGCCAACATCTCCCAACCAGTGAGCCAGTGTTCTTGTCAAGTATCAATAATGTAGATATGCAAAAGTAGACATGGTAGGAATGAATGTAGATGCTGTAGTAGGTAAAATCAGCAGTCAGTGTTGATCATATTACATGACCCTAGACCTTCATAGAGACAGATTAGACACTTGACTCTCCTGTCTTTTTAGCTTTGGGAGAGTTTTCATTTTCACAAATATGGATTGATCTTGAAAATATAGGGACTAGGGAGATCATTTGAAATAGGTGTCTTTTGGCATTTTCATCAAAAATGTCTTTTGTGCCATTTTTTTAATTACTTGAACAAAAATAAAAAATATTGAATGCTAGTCGGGTTGTCTGATGGACTGTCTTAAATCCCATTTTCATTCCATTTATAAATGCAAAATTGTCTTGCAGTGTCACTAAACCAAAATCAAGAAAGCAGCACCATCTAGTGGCGGCAAAGCGACATCCCACACGAACACAGTCCATCAACTAATGTCTGTCATACCCCATTGATGATGTCATCTGTCATGCGGCATGCCCCACAATCGTCGAAGGATGTCCTACGCACTGATGATGTTATGCCCCACAATCGTCAAGAGTGGTGGCCAGACTGAATTGTGGTGTGGCTAGTGGTGAGCACTGGTGACTGAAAATGTCATAGCCAGTGATGTCGTCATACCCACCATGACTGGTATGTCCTTCAAGATAAAAGCGCAACATCAGATAGTCTTAGAACTTTCCCCAGAACTTTTTCTATTTCTCACACATCCCAAACCATGACCCGCTTAAAATGCCCCCCCCCCCCACCAGTTGTGAACCACTAATCTTGCCTGCTTCACTTATAAACTGCTCAAACTCAAATATATAATTTTGACAAAAACAACAAAAAACAATCTGATGAATGGAGGTGAAATTAAATCCATCCCATCTGTAGAACATTACTAAATTGAATAAAACATGAACAGATTTGAGATAACAGAAGAAAACTGAATAAAGAAAAGCCAGGGTGGTAGGTCAGGGTCGACGGTGAAATTCCCTCTTCCCCCCCGTCTTGCTGACCAGCTGTACATCCATAATGCTGATGTCATGGCTCACCGCCTTGCACATGTCATAGAGGGTCAGCGCTGCCACGGTGACGGCGGTCAGGGCCTCCATCTCCACACCCGTCCTGCCCGTGGAGCAGCAGGCGGCTGTGATCACGGCGGCATTGTGCGGCTCGTCGAGGTGGACGGTGCCGGAGGCGTGGTCTAGGGGAGCGGGTGGCATAGTGGGATGAGGGTGGCGGTCTGCTATTGGGACTTCCCAGGCCCAATTCTCTCAAATTCAAGGACCCCACACTCATGTAATCTGTCAGACGTATGCGGGATCCGACAAAAATAGAACAGGTGCGTAATTTTTCTGTCCCGCATGTATCGATCATCAATTAACATGGGCGAGAGTCGATCCAGCAGTTTTGCCGCATCTGCAACGCAGCCGTAATGCAACTGGTGTACACTTCCTGTAAGGCCCTGATCAGACAGAGTGCTTTTAGCAGCTAGGGAATATTGTGCCCGGGTACAGTTGCACCACGGACTGTTTTAGCTGATGCACTACCTGATTCAGTTCCTGTTTGAGTCCTGTCAACAACCTGTCTGATTATTGCGTATCCTAATAAACAGGTGAAGCAAATAGAACTGCGTTCTTATTTATAATCAGACAGCCTCTCCTCTTCCTCAATGACGACCATACATGTGGACTGTCCCGCCGAGGGATGCACGTATGTGGCCGCGCACACGGAGGCTACGATTGTAGCAGCTATGCTCAACATACATGCTACCACGCACAGAGCAGCCTCGGGAGCGTCGGAAAAACTCAGGCGCCCTTCCGTAGGACTGGCCGGGACTGCCGAAGCCTGGTCGTACTTCGTGACCCGCTGGAGCGAGTACAAGGTAGGCACCAAGCTTGCCGGACACAGCGTGGCTACACAATTACTAGAGTGCTGCGAGGAAGATTTGAGGAAGGACCTCACCCGCGCGGCGGGGAAGAGTCTGATAGACAGTGATGAAAAGAGCATCCTCGCTGCTATGAAAGCGCTCGCTGTCCGTGCAGAGAACACCATGGTGGCTCGTGTGGCTCTGGCCAATATGTGCCAAGGACACGAGGAGCCCATCCGATCATTCCATGCCCGCATCAAGGGACAGGCAGACATTTGCAAATACAGTATGGAATGTACCAGAACGGGATGTGACCAAATCAATGACTTCACTGAGGAGATACTACGGGATGTAATTGCGCGCAGGATCGCAGACCAGGAGATACAGCTCGACCTGCTCGGTGAAAAGAATCAGGACATGCCACTGAAGGACATGATAGAGTACATTGAGGCCAAAGAGTCCGGCAAACGCTCAGCATCACACCTGCTCGATCCGCAGAGCACAGGCGCAATTGGCAGCTCATACCGACGGGGAAGACAGCAGGACGTCCACACCAGGGGAGGAGCCAGACCGAAGACCAAGCCCGGTGAGATATGCATCTACTGCGGCGAGGCAGGCCACGGTAAGGCTCCCCAGTGGCACACCAGATGCTCCGA
This sequence comes from Poromitra crassiceps, assembly GCF_964638095.1. Classification (NCBI taxonomy): domain Eukaryota; kingdom Metazoa; phylum Chordata; class Actinopteri; order Beryciformes; family Melamphaidae; genus Poromitra; species Poromitra crassiceps. The sequence continues at coordinate 55,336,274 of NC_139625.1, read as the reverse complement.
ATGCCCCGGATACGGTAAGAGATGTCATAAGTGTGGCCGCCAAAATCACCTCGACAGGGCCTGCCTGGGCGGCCGGCCGGTCAAGCCCCCGTCCGCGGACGCTGATGAGGCGCGTGATGAACAGGCGACGGCCCCCGTCGAGCTATGCACACTCACCGTGTCCAGCGCAGGCAACGAACTACGCACACTCCCCCTCACTCACCACCTGTACGATGACATGTGTGACAAGTGGATGAAACAGCCCTCAGCCGTACATCAACCTCACACTCACCAATGTGTGCGAGGACTACGAGGCGCTGGGATTCGACCTCCTGAGGCGCACCCGCGCAGTGACTCTGCCCGCCATGGCCGACACAGGGTGCCAGAGCTGCCTGATCGGCGTCAAAGTCACCCAACAGATGGGCCTGCGTACAGAGGACCTCATACCAGTATCCATGACCATGAGGGCTGCGAACAACGAGGGGATCCGGATCCTCGGGGCCGCGGTGGTCAGGTTCACCGGCATCGGCGACAATGCCCGGAGATTGGAGACATGCCAAATTGCGTACGTGACGGACGCCTCTGACCGCATATTCCTCTCCCGCGCAGCCTGCGTGGACCTGGGCGTGATCTCGAGCAGATTCCCGACGCTCGGGGAGGCGAACCTGGCAACCTCAGAGCCATGCGACTGCCCATGGTGCGCGGAACCCCCGGCCAACCACACTTCCCATGCCGGCGACCGAGGCCAACGTGGGGGCGCTACGGAAGCACTTGCTCGAGATGTACGCTCAGAGCACATTCAACACATGCCCCCACCAGCTCCTGCCGAAAATGACTGGCCCGCCGCTCCGCCTCATGCTCACAGAGGATGCAACACCCGTCGCCTATCACACCCTCATCCCCGTGGCCGTGCACTGGCAAGATGAAGTGAAGGCGGGCCTCGACCAGGACGTCCGCCTTGGCGTTTTGGAGGAGGGACCCATCGGCACGCCGGTGACGTGGTGCCACCGCATGGTGATCTGTGCGAAGAAGAACGGCAAGCCACGGCGCACCGTCGACTTTCAAGCCTTGAACAAACATGCGTCCCGTGAGACCCACCACACGCTGTCCCCGTCCAGGCGAGGCGCGTACCCCATGGGAAACGCAAGACCGTGTTCGACGCATGGAACAGTTACCACAGCGTCCCGCTGCACGAGGACGACCGCCACAAGACGACCTTCATCACCCCATGGGGGCGCTACCGGTACCTCGTGGCCCCGCAGGGCTACACGGCGTCGGGGGATGGCTACTCACGGCGGTATGACGGTGTCGTCGCAGGCGTCTGCAACAAGACCAAGTGCATAGACGACACTCTGCTGTGGTCTGACACAATCGAGGAGAGCTACTTCCAGGCGGCCCAATGGCTGGACATCTGCGGCCGGAACGGGATCATCCTCAACCCGGAGAAGTTTGTCTTCAACGCGTCCACGGTGGACTTCGTGGGCTTCACGATCACCATGACCGACGTGCAACCGTGCAGCCGCTTCCTGGAGGCGATTCACAGCTTCCCGCGGCCGCGCAACGTGACTGACGTCAGGTCGTGGTTCGGGCTGGTCAACCAAGTGGCCTACGCTTTCAGCATGGCTGAACGAATGCTGCCATTCCGGGGGCTCCTGAGGAGTGGGGCACGCTTTGAGTGGTCCACGGAGCTGGAGGACATCTTCTGCGAGTCAAAGAGCGTGATCGTCCGGGAGATCGAGCGCGGTGTTCGCATCTTCGATAAGTCCAAGCCGACATGCCTCGCCACGGACTGGTCGAAACAGGGCATTGGTTTCTGGCTGTTCCAGAAACACTGCCGATGCACGCCTGTGAGGCCCTTCTGCTGCACCGATGGGTGGAAGGTGACCCTGGTTGGCAGCAGGTTCACACATGCGGCGGAATCCAGGTACGCACCCGTGGAGGGCGAGGCCCTCGCCGTCGCAGACGCCTTGGACAAGGTGCGCTACTTCGTGTTGGGCTGTGAGGACCTGATCGTCGCGGTTGACCACAAGCCGCTGCTGAAACTCCTGGCGGACAGAGCGCTCGACGATATCCCCAACCCCTGCCTCAGAAACCTCAAGGAGAAGACCCTGCGCTACCGCTTCCGCATCGTGCACGTCCCGGGCATGAGGAACAAGGCAGCGGATGCCATGTCACGCAGGCCGGTAGGCACCACACGGCCGTCACTCATGGACCTCCCCGATGACAGGGCCGCTGCAATGAACCACCTCCCGCCCAGCACACACGCCGATATCCTGGCCCTAATCCGGCAGAGCGAACCGGAGGGCGACGACGATGCTGAGGAGGATGACCTGGCCTGGTGCGCTGCGGGCCTCGAGTCGCTACGGTCCGTAACCTGGGATCGCGTCAGGGAGGCCACCAGCGAGATGGCGGCGGACGGCTTGCCCGACTCAAGGATGGGGATGCCGGGGGCCATTCGTGACTTCCACCAGTACCGCGAGTACATCACATCGACGGACGGAGTGGTCCTCTACAAGGACAGGGTCGTCATTCCACCTAAGCTCCGCGGCGAGGTGTTGGGCGCCCTGCACGCCGCCCACCAAGGCGTTTCGATGATGACCGCTCGTGCTGAGTCCTCTGTGTTCTGGCCCGGCATGTCAGCTGACATCTCCGCTGCTCGGAATAACTGCGAGCACTGTCACCGGATGGCGCCCTCTCAGCCCGGTGCGTCACCGACCCCCCCCATCCCGGCCGTTTATCCCTTCCAGGCGGTGTGCTCTGACTTTTTCATGCACAGAGGTGTCCACTACCTCGTGACGGTGGACCGATACTCGAACTGGCCGATCATCTCGAGGACGACAGGTGGCGCCACTAGCCTCATAGATCATCTGCGTCGTACCTTCGCGACGTACGGAACGCCTGAGGAGCTCACGTCGGACGGGGGACCGGAGTACACCTCCACCGAGACCAGATCCTTCCTGCGCAGATGGGGCGTGCACCACCGCCTCTCATCGGTGGCCTTCCCTCACAGCAACTGCCGCGCAGAGATTGGGGTGAAGACGATGAAGCGGCTCATTGCCGACAACACCGGCCCGAAGGGTGAGCTGGACAAGGATGCTGTACAGAGGGCGGTACTGCAGTACCGTAACACGCCCGACCCTGACACAAAGATATCCCCGGCGATGTGTGTCTTTGGGCACCCGATACGCGACTTCATCCCGATCGTCCCCGGGAAGTACAGGCCGCACGAGACTTGGCGTGAGCCGCTGATGGCGAGGGAGGAGGCCCTCCGTAAGCGCCACATCCGCACGGCTGAAGTCTGGGCGGAGCACACTCGGCGCCTCCCGCTGCTCGTGGTAGGGGATTTGGTCCGTGTTCAGAACCAGACGGGGCACCACCCCAACAAATGGGACAGAACTGGTAGTGTCGTGGAGGTGCGCCAACACGACCAGTGCGTGGTCAAGATTGACGGCTCGGGCAGAGTTACGCTCCGGAACAGGAGGTTCCTGCGCAGGTTCAGCCCGGTTCGCAACGACCAGCCGCTGCCCTGATCGATCTGTGACGACCTGGCACTGCGCGCCGCCATGCCGGCACCTGCCGCGGTGCCACGGCCACGGGACGTTGATCCCCCGCTCCTGACGCCGGCGCCAACGAGCCCTCCCCGGCATATGCCTCGGCCCGCCCCCGCTACACAACCAGCGTCATCGCCTGTCGGGCCCGTCACCCCTGAGGCCCCGTTGCCCCCCCCCCCCCCCCCTGCTGGTGCCCGCCATCCCCGGGGCCCCGGTGGCCTCTCCCCTGCCGGTGCGGCGTTCCACCAGGGCGGCCAGCGTGCCTGTCTGGGGCAAGGATTATTCCATGGATTAGCCCTGTGCATCACTCCACACTCCACACTCCACACCCCGCACTTTACATTCCACACCTTACGCCTTCGCTTTTCCTGTGGATTACTTTTCCTGTGGACTATTTTTTGTGGATTAATTTTTCTGTGGACTGTTTTTCTATGGATTACTTTTTCTGCTTTGAGGGGACTCATCCGTGTTGATGTTTATTTGTTATAGCACTGATATTGTGTCGCACTGTTCTGCTCTTTATTGACAGCCTTTACCCTTATCTTGATAAAGACTCGAGAGATGCAACGCGGGAGATATTGTGCCCGGGTACATGTGAGCCGGGCGGTGAGACAATGTTTTTGTATTTCTTTATTCTTTCTTTTGCAGTGTTTAATTATTTTTTGGGTTGTTGTGTTTCCTTTTGAATTGATGCATGCTTTTATTTTCTAGACGTGGTTTTTGTTAATTGTCTCGAGCTTGATCACAGCTGCACACCTGTTGTCTATTGGCACCAATCTGTGCTGGATGGAGCACACCTGTGATGAGAAAGACAGGCAGTGCGGGGGGCCTATTAGAAAATAGATGGAGCTGAGCCGACCAATTGAACAGCACCAGAGGATGGACTTAACCTGTTTGGGGGAAGTATATAAACTGTCGATACAGGAAGGCACGAGGAACATGCAGTGACTGACAGTGGGGCGCAGCAGCAGCAGACCAGAAGCAGTAGCAGCAGCAGCAGCAGACCTGAAGCAGCAGACCTGAAGCAGCAGACCTGAAGCAGCAGACCTAACAGCATCAGCAGCAGCAGACCAGAAGCAGCAGACCTAACAGCAGCAACAGCAGCAGACCAGAAGGAGCAGTGGGCCGGACCGAAACTCAACCCAAACCCAGCCTTGGAGCACCGCTCGCTAGCGGCCAGCAGAGAGAGAGTGTAAACTCTCCCTTCCGCGTAAGTCTTTGACCTTCTCGGTGTTCCATGTGCCTGTGGTGTAAACGTGTAATAAGGAGGATATAAGCAAAGGACGGTTGACTCCCCTACAGTTTGTGTCTGTAGGTCTGACCGAAGAGGAGAGGAGGCCCCCCTGCACGGTGGACTCCGGATTCCCCCAGTCATCCAGCACGAGCACTTTATGGGCTTGGCCCAGAGTTTTAGCTGGACCGTTTTAGTTGCTGTATTTTAACAAAGACATTTTAGCTGCTGCAGTTTTAACCCCCTGTCTTTTATTTTTAGACTTAGGTGATCACTGTTGTTGCATTTTATATTTTAGACATTAAAACTGTTATTCCTTACACTGTGTCCTTGTTCACCTTTTTTGATACACCACTGGTTTTAACTACTCTCCACCCGATGGAACGAACCTGTTTTTAGATCCCCATTTGTATTATTTAAAAGAGTCCTAGGCTCTTCAAACCTAGGTGGCGTTGTCGGTTTTAAATTGAGTGCACGCCTACAAGCCCACCACGGGCGTCACATACAGTTGCACCACGGACTGTTTTAGCTGATGCACTACCTGATTCAGTTCCTGTTTGAGTCCTGTCAACAACCTGTCTGATTATTGCGTATCCTAATAAACAGGTGAAGCAAATAGAACTGCGTTCTTATTTAGCAGCCTTTTGTAATTATTTTCAATGAGAGTGAAACAATTTGCTCACTGCTTTTGCGTTGTTGAGCGCATCACGTTTTCCCAGTCTATACACCTTCTTTGCAGGAGCGCCCTGGCCTGAACACGTCCTCCAGTTGAAATAACTTAAACCCAGAGCAGAAAAGTGCCCCATGTTACAGAAAAGGGCCGATGTCATTTACATTTTTCCAGCCGACCAATTGCATCACAGAGCAACAAGAAATATGGAGAAAGTGCCAGTGGAGAAATTTGAATTTGAATTTCCTTTACCGCAACAGCTAGTGATCTTAAAGGCAGCATCCATACTGTAGGGATTATACAGGACAGACATGTATTGGAAATATCTGGTAAGTCTTCGCTTGTTGAACAATACTGTAGGCCAAGGGCGTCGTTTTGGTCTCAAAGTTGGTAGGGTCGAGGACAGCATGAGGGGAGGTTGTTTCGGTGGCGCCCGCAAGGGCGAAAAAATTGGAGGTTTTTGTTTGACCTTTTTTAGCCATATTTAGACGAATATCTCATTTTAAATCAACATTAGGATTATACTGTTGTGATGTCATTATTCAGTATCTTCTCCTTTTCTCAATAACTTTGATGTCACCACCTGCTCAGCTCTCCTGTCAGCATAATTGTAACTAACAAACACAAACTGTAGGTTTAGCCATCTAATCATGTTCTTTCACAAACAGCCGGTTTGGAAAGAAAATTGCCAATGAATCCCACACATCATACATCCTACATTTCTTCCTCCTAAGAGTTGCACGATCTTCAGTCAGATGTCAATCGCCACCATTTGACATCCCAATACACTGTTGTCATCGCGCAAGCACATGGCTACTTAATATGGACGTTAACATCCATATTATAGCCATGTGCTTCAGCTGCACGCTGTACTTTGCTAAATTAGCATCGATGCTAGCGGGACTTGCCTGCTTGCTGCTGCTTGCACTGCTGTACTGCTGCGTCACTGCTGCTTGCTGGTAATGTTAATCCCATGTCAGAAAGTCTCCAGATTTGTCGCTAACTTTAGTCTCTTCTGAGAAAGATTGTCTCCAGGAGGGTCTGTCTGCTGCAGGGGAACCGGAAAACTGTGTGTGGGTGGGCGTTTGTTTGGTCATCAGCCAAATGAGCCAATCAAACGTGAGTTTGGAGGGAAAAAATTGGACTGGCCCATTCAGTTGTGAAAAACAGGGGTAAATGTAACTTTGAACATATATGCAAACTAATTTCACTCAATAATGGTCGGGTCAATTCTATCCTTGCAAAATATGGGAAGACAATCTAAAATTTAAATGACCTATATAACTGCACTCCAAAGATAATGCAAATAAGGTTGCTTAAAAGTTGGTAGGGACAATTGGACATCCTGAAATATTGGTTGTGACAAGTCACCACCAACCCCACCCAAATCGACGCGCTGTAGGCTACTGTCTGCTCGAAGTTCTAACTAGCTGGTTATACCACTTTCATACTAACACAACCAGGGTTGGACCAGGGTTACTTGATCCATGTTCAACCCTTCTTTTGTCCATTCACACCAATCAACACTGGTTAATTCCTGGTCAAGACAATTCAGATACGACCTGGGTCACAACTTGGGAGAGAGGCATAACAATTAGCATAGGCTATTAGCAACAAATAGCAACCCGGGTGGTGCCATTCACAGTGAAATGATTAATGAACCTGGTCCAACCCACCTCTCGAGGTGGGTCGCCAACCCGGGTTCAAAAGAGATACTTCCTGGACTCAAAATCAAACAATCCTCCACACTTCCCACTGAACTTTGCCCCACTTCACCTCATCATCTCAATCACACACCTACACCTCAGCACTACCTGCACACAATCAGGACTAATTACCTCACCTTCACCACTGCCCTTTAAAAATGCTCTCATTTCATTCTTGGTTTGAGAGTTGGCCCACCCACATCCCTTCAATCAATCGATCAAATTTGTATTTATATAGCGCCAAATGATAAGAGTTATCCCAAGGCGCTTTACAAATAGAGCAGGTAGAAGACCAGGATCTGCTTTACAAATAGAGCAGGTTAAGACCAGGCTCTGTTTTACAAATAGAGCAGGTTAAGACAGGCTCTGCTTTACAAATAGAGCAGGTAGAAGACCAGGCTCTGCTTTACAAATAGAGCAGGTTAAGACCAGGCTCTGCTTTACAAATAGAGCAGGTCAAGACCAGGCTCTGCTTTACAAATAGAGCAGGTAGAAGACCAGGATCTGCTTTACAAATAGAGCCGGTTAAGACCAGGCTCTGCTTTACAAATAGAGCAGGTCAAGACCAGGCTCTGCTTTACAAATAGAGCAGGTCAAGACCAGGCTCTGCTTTACAAATAGAGCAGGTCAAGACCAGGCTCTGCTTTACAAATAGAGCAGGTCAAGACCAGGCTCTGCTTTACAAATAGAGCAGGTCAAGACCAGGCTCTGCTTTACAAATAGAGCAGGTCAAGACCAGGCTCTGCTTTACAAATAGAGCAGGTAGAAGACCAGGCTCTGCTTTACAAATAGAGCAGGTAGAAGACCAGGCTCTGCTTTACAAATAGAGTAGGTGGGAGACCAGGCTCTTGATTTTAGACCCAACAATTGAAACAATTCTCACGTGCACTGGCGATTTGAATGCGAGGTCATGTGGCAATTGCAACAATTACCCAACAAGAGCAGCACTTGGCGATGGCGGCAAGGGAAAAAAACTCTTAATGGGGAAGAAAACCTTGAGCAGACCTGGCTCTTGGTGGGCGTTCATCTGCCATGAGGGGTAGAGTTGAGAGAGAGAGAGAGAGAGATCAGAGAGAGGCACAGTAATGGCAGTAATAATGATGCCATTAACAACTATAATAAGTAAGAGCATAAGTAGTAATAGTAATCCACAGTTATGACAGTAATACAGTAGCAGCTGTGATAAGAACAGAGCTAATAATATTGGTAGGTCTCTTCTCACATAGGTCCTGCAGGAAATGGGAGACACAAAGACTCTGGGAAGAAGTCAAGTTAGTAAGATGCATGAATGGGACATGAATGTGAAACAGATATGGCTCAGTGTGTCTTCGCTTTAACAGGAAGAAAAAACCTAACCTAAGCCTATAGCAGCATAACTAGGCCTAACTATAAGCTTTATCAAAGAGCTTTAAGTCTACTCTTAAATGTGAAGAGGGTGTCTGCCTCCCGGACCAAAAATGGAAGATGGTTCCGAAGAAGAGGAGCCTGATAGATGAAAGCTCTGCCTCCCATTCTACTTTTTGAAATTCTAGGAACCACGAGTAGACCTGCATTCTGGGAGCGCAGTGCTCAGACCTCATGCTGTTTGAGTAATTTGTCATGGTCACCGCCTCAAGATGGTAGGCTGACCTGTTCAATACCACATGTAACAAAGAGATGTGATGCAGGTAGATGACATCCAGGTAGGTGACAATAACATCGTCATTAATCTCAGTTTGAGGGTGTATGGTGACCGTTAGTTTGTCACCCTCAGACAGCTTCTTCAGTTTGCCCATGAAGCCTGTGCTGTCGGAGAAGTTGGTGTTAATACTGCCCTCTAGGATAGGGATGCCGTTCTTGTTCAGTCTGTGCTGCATTCCCGGACGAGAGCGTTCCGTTTCCAGCGTCACCTGAAGACACAGGAAGTAGGATCCATCCTTTTGTATGCTGAGAGTTTCATCTGTTGCACAGATCAGCAGGTCTTCACTGTTCAATTTATTCCATGTAATCTTCTTGTGGTCGTCTGTGGTTGGAATAGGCAAAGTCAGCATTAGCTAACAACTTGAAAAGCCTTCCTACAGCCTTCATTCTATCACAGTTCTATAAGTGATTATGGAGCTACTTCTAATAGCACAGTAGCCTACCTTGACTGGCCTTGAAGTTGAGTATTAGGCCGAGTATTGAAGCCAAGATCAGGCTTCGTCTGGATGGAAGAAAGAGAAAGAAAGAGATTATTTGTGTTCTTCTTGATTCCTTTAACAATAAATGCACTGTCAACATGGCTCCCTGCAGTGACACACAGCTGTGTGAAAGTGAAATATTTCTATTTCATGGTCACACCTGCACCTCCATCCAAAAGTTAGAAGATAAGAAAGACAGAGAGAGAAAAGACGCGCCGCTGGCTTCAGAAAGAACATAAAGAGAGACCACAACAGTTAAGAAATTTAACAGTTTAGTGGCATTTCCTTGAACGTGGCAATTGTGCTTCCTCCAAGAGGTGAGGATGGTGGTTAGACTGACACACAAGAGTGGTGAATACAGAGAGTATAGGACTAATGTGACGTATGTGCATGATTTGTGTATTTGGGTGTGATTATTTTCCATTGCAGACCGCTATACAAAACCACGAATAACATCATGACATTCACATGACAAACATGTACTCTGACACTGATGAGCCATGGGACATTTAAAAAATCGATGGGAGTAGAAACTGTGGTCAGCGTAGCCCTTGATGATTGTTGCGTGGTGTTGTGGATTCTGGTGCTACATCACCCTGAGACTGGACAATGAATGAGAAAAACATAGTAGCTCACATTAGTGTTAGCAGAAGGGTTCAAAAAGCCATTGGTGTATTTTTGAAGAAATCTGATTAATTATTACGTAGTTCAAAGAACAGAGAGAGACAGGAAAGATGAGGAGATGACATCATGCAACAAAGATTCCGGACCTTGCATTTGAACCCAGGATTGCTGTGTTCACATGGCATGCGGTTTAGCCTGAGTTACCAAGGCAACCACTACCATGATTGGTTTTTGAAAGTAATAATATTGTAACCAATAGCTGGTGATTGAAAGTAAACCCAACTGTATACTGTAGGTGCACTGAAACACAACGGTTAAAGATACCATTCAAGTTCTCCAAGTGACCGAACTAAATCTAAATGTGATTTCAAAGCATAGTTCATAGATACTTAACAATGTTTTCTTTGCTCGATTACTTGTTACATTGACCACATCATAGCTATGTTCATCAGTACGGGGTGGATCTAAAACAGGTATTTCTAAACATTAGACAGAGCTCTTATCGGGGGCCATGACAGGGGGTCTGTGCTGTAACCAGCTGGAGACCACAGACACAGGAGTCTCTCATACCAGCTGGCAGCTGTGCTACTAAAACCACAAGAAAGGAGCATATGCACTAGCTGCACAGGTGTTCCCACACCACATTTACCTAGCATGGTTGATACAGCAGTCAAATCCTAAGACTTGGCACAAAGAAAATACATGTTCTATAGGCTATTCTGTTGAGTTCTATTCATGGATGCAACAGGCATGCACATTTCAAGATCCCAATGTCTACTAAAAATGTGCAGTGGATGTGTGTGATCCTTGATGACTTAGATATTTTAAGAATCAATTAATTTAATGGGAACTCACAGAGCTACGTTGTCCAACAGTGAAGTAATAGGCGACGAAGCCCAACTGGCAAAGGGTGAGGATGCTGACCCACAGCAGGATGAGGCGGCTGAGCAGGCGAGGCTCCTGTGGCATGGTGCTTAGAGCAGCCTGAGCTCGGCCAGCGCAGGGAGACAGGTGCTGAGAGGTGATGATGGCTGTCTGGCCCTGCTGGTTTCCTCTGCTCTGTGTTGGCTTCCTGCATGTGATGAGCACGACTCACGAGCTGGTGTCTGACTGAGCTCTGCTGTGCTTTGAGTCAGAGGGCTGGTACTTTCCTTCCTGTGTGTTACTGATGGAAAATACAGCAGCAGGCAGCTGAGCATGATCTGCACACAGGGGAGAGGCCATCTCCTCCTCCTCCTCCTGAGTCTTGTTCCTCCTTTCTCTACAACTTGTAAACATATGGTACAAGTTGTTGTAGACTACAAATGAGGAACAAGACTCACTACCAGGGAGAAAAGGGAGTGAGACATTTGAGAAGTTTCCTTCTTTATAATGTTTTTCAGAGTGACATTAGAGAGGCATCTATTGTTAAACACTGAAAATCCTTGCCTTGCTCTTATGTTTTTTCCATTTCCATTCCAAATGTGCTGATGTAAAAAAAAAAAAAAAGGAAATAGCCTATCGTGGATGTATGCCTCCACCAACAAGTGAGCAGTCTACATTCATGTCTGTCCAGACTCAGAAGCACAAATTTATTGAAGCCCACAGCACAGTGGTGTGGTCATTCAGCCTTATGCCACTTTAGGCAATGTTTGGGAGTACCTCAACAACACGGCTAATCGTTTTCAACATGGAAAATGGTCCTGCAAAACCACCGACATCCCCCCAACCACTCCCCCTTACCCACCCCTCGAACTCTGACTCTCTACGACCTTCCTATCCATAGCTACGGCCCATTTTCCCTAGCCCCACCCCCTTCCCTCACCACAGCCCTCCCACCACCCACATCCCCCGTAGACATTCCCCTAACCCACCCCTCGAATCCCGACTCTCTAGGACCTTCAGATTCCAAGCTATTCAGCCCCTTTTCACCACGCATGATTTGTTAAGTTAAGTTATCCTGCACTCAATGGCATTTATCCCCATGGGGAAATTCTGCATTTGACCCATCCTCTACCAGGAACCTTCCTAGAACTAGGAGCATGGGCAGCCACAGTGCACCATGAAGCATCAAAGAATGTGATGAAGTTTGATCACACTTTGACTTCCAATCTGTTATGGTGACGATGACATGTTTTTAATGTGCACATAGCTAACTGACAGCGTTTTTGGCAACTCATACATATTTTGGATCTGAAAATGTACGACAATGTGCTAATTGCAATGCTCCCCCCGGGTTTGTTTAATCAGCAACCAAGCTCCATGCCTGAGCCACAGTCATAGTTTGACCAGCCTCTCCCAATGACTCATGGAATAACAAAAATGTCTAAAGAGCATATTCTCCAGAAAAAATAATGGTAAAATAATAAAGGTGCACATGTGAGTTTGACGGAAGAGAAATGATTTCAGCAAGTTTCCTGGATTTGCTTTAACCAATCCTGGGAGAATTGATCTGAGACCTAATCTGTATGCTATTAAAGTGACCCTGGCTCTATGCCAGCTCAATCATGCTACCAGGAACTTAGTGCACATGGTGGAAGATGAAAGCACACACACACACGCACGCACGCACGCACGCACACACACACACACACACACACACACACACACACACACACACACACACACACACACACACACACACACACACACACACACACACACACACACACACCTGGCCTTTCACACTGGGAAATGTTATTTCACCACGAAGGGGAGAGTGGGAGGAGTGACAAAGGAATGGCTGTGAGAAGAGAGATGAAATAATCTGATGAGACACTAAGGTGTTGGAGTGGACACTGACGAGGTGAGAAGACAGATGAGACAATCTGATGAGACACTAAGGTGTTGGAGTGGACACTGACGAGGTGAGAAGACAGATGAGACAATCTGATGAGACACTAAGGTGTTGGAGTGGACACTGACGAGGTGAGAAGACAGATGAGACAATCTGATGAGACACTAAGGTGTTGGAGTGGACACTGACGAGGTGAGAAGACAGATGAGACAATCTGATGAGACACTAAGGTGTTGGAGTGGACACTGACGAGGTGAGAAGACAGATGAGACAATCTGATGAGACACTAAGGTGTTGGAGTGGACACTGACGAGGTGAGAAGACAGATGAGACAATCTGATGAGACACTAAGGTGTTGGAGTGGTCACTGACGAGGTGAGAAGACAAATGAGACAATCTGATGAGACACTAAGGTGTTGGAGTGGACCCTGACGAGGAGGCTGTAACTAGAAAAATACTGCATTTATGAGTCAACTTCTGAGTTTTTATATACAGTAATTGAACATTGAGTAGGATATTAAGAAATTAGCTTTTACATAGATTTTTTAAAAACTAAATGTATGATTCATTTAATAATGAGCCCCTAAAGCCACATGCTGGACACATGTTTTTAAATCTTTAGCTTTCTTGTTAGTACGAGAAAGTATTGCGTGCGCACGTGAAAGTATTGTGTGCGCACGCTAAACTATCTCGTGAGTACGAGATATGGCCGGCCGAGTTGTAATATATTGTCATGTCATGGTGTCTTTGTGTTATAGAGACCCGCAGGAATGAGTCCGGAAAACACTCTTCACTGTTTTCGCCTATGGGATTTTTGAATGGGTTTTTGGCGCGATGCTTCAAATAAGGTCTGTGGTTAACGCAAGGTTATTCAAATGCGAACCAGTGTTCAGCAGGATAATCTTCACACATGAGGACCACTTTTATGAGTTTTTAAGCTTTTACGTGCCGTTAAAAGGGTGGCTAGCTAGCAAACGGCTAAATGAGACTACACTGTTGAGTCGACGGGGATATTATACGTCAATATACTTAGTTGGTTTACTCTTGGTGACTTTAATTTCCTCGTATGTGATACCATTATGACTAGATTAGTTCTGTTGGCCAAAGCCAAGTTGTCTCACTTGGTGGGGACTTAGTTCCCCCACACACCTCTGGGGACATGAGTTAATTTCTCTGTGCTGTTGGAACCAAACTCTGTGTATTGTCCATTGTTGATGTTTGTGTATCTGTGTTACTGACACTATATGTAAGCAGGTGGTCCTCATGTGTGAAGATTATCCAGCTGAACACTGGTTCGCGTTTGATTAAGCTTGCGTTGCCCAGAGACCTTATTTGAAGCGCCAAAAGCCCATTCAAAAATCCCATAAGCAGAAACAGTGAAGAACCATGAAGTCTGGGACTTCCGCGTTCGACTACAAAAATACGTCATCCCTGCAGCTCTATTTATAAACTGGAGTAAGTGAAGTCAACAGCAAGTGGCTTGTGATTTCCCCCTAAAGGGGGCGGGGCCATGTTACCATTATGATGTATAGAGTGAAATGACGTAGGAGTAGGAGTAATGAAAGAAGTGATGATTTCTCTTGGTTTTTGTTGTCACATTTTTGCACATTTATTCACTTGAATCAGAAATTGGAAAAATAAAGTGATGGACAAACCATCCAGGTCTAAATTGAAGGGAACCTAACCTACGCATGGTGTGAAGATTTGTGAGTGTGTCTTCACATGTCTGTCTTTGTTTAGGTTTGTCTGCCTTGGACAAGATTAGAATTCCACACAGTTTTTCATTTAGTTTGTAAAATTGTTTTTCGTACCCAGAGATGGGGACTTGGACTTGCAGAAGTTGGACTCGAGTCGCACAGACAGTGATTTGAGACTTGACTTGAGACTCCTCAAAAGACTTGAGACTCGACTTGGACTCTGGATTTGCCATTAACATTAAGAAAATGTCTATTAATAATAATGTCAACAAATCAATGCCTATACTGTATGCTAATAGATAAAGGAGTAAGGATAAAACTGTACATGCTTTTGAATTCCTTAGTTTTAGCTACGTGGTCTAAGCAGACCGGATGGTATCCAGCAGATGATAGAACACTCATCCATAAGAGACTTGACTTTTACTTGTGACCAAAGACTTGAGACTTGATTTGGACTTACAAACTTACTTTGAGTGAGCGTCTCTGTTCATATATACCCCACCACAGAACTCCGCGATGGCCAGCACCCTCTACTATGGCAACGATCACAACTGCACCACCGTGGACCGTCTGATGAAACGCTACTACCTGCCTGTGGCCTACAGCGTCATCTTCGTCGTGGGGTTGATAGGCAACGTGACGTCTCTCTGCATTTACCTGACGAAGCTGCGCCCCTGGAAGAGCAGCAGCGTCATCATGGTCAACCTGGCGCTGACTGACCTCCTCTACATCCTCAGCATGCCCTTCTTTGTCTACTACTACACCAACGGCGACTCCTGGACGCTCGGCGACTTCATGTGCCGCTTCGTGCGCTTCGGCTTTCATTTCAACCTTTACGGGAGCATTCTGTTCCTGACCTGCATGGCCGTTTTCCGCTACGTGGTCGTGGTCAAGCCGCTGTGGGCACCGCAGGTGGAGCGGAAGAGCTGGGGCATTGCGGCGTGCGCGGCCGTCTGGGTGATCGCCACTGCCGAGATCACGCCCATGTTGACCATGATCACCTTGGACAAAGTCGACAACAAGACATACTGCCTCGACTTTGCCAGCACCACGCCCTCCCACGTGGTGTGGTGGTATGGCTGGCTGCTCACCGCGCTCGGGTTTCTGCTGCCCCTAGTGGTGGTGTTCCTGTGTTACATCGGCATCATGAGGCAGCTGGCGAAAGGACCATACACAAACAGTCCCAGCCGGACCCGGGCACGCCGCGTGACCGTGCTGATCCTCGTGGTGTTTGTGGTGTGTTTCCTGCCGTATCACATCCTGCGCGTGTTGCGGATAAACACGCGGATGAAGCCGGAGACTCCGTGCATGCTGGAGCGCGGAGTGCACGCGGCATACATAATCTCCAGGCCGCTGGCCGGACTCAACACCTTCTTTAACCTGGCTCTGTACACTCTGTCGGGGGACAAATTTCGGCAGGCTTTCCTCAGCACCTTCTACTTGGAAGGCTGGCTGTCCAAGGCCAGGTCGCTCCTCAACCTGGTCATCATAAGCAAGGCTGGCAGTGACATGGCCTCACAATAAGTGACCAGATTTCTGAATTGAAAATCGTGAACATTTCCAGCTGATATAAATGTTGTAGGCTACTGTATGAAACTATGGTGCAGGCCGACTGAGCCCACTAGAGCCTCTGAAAGACAGTAATGTCAGCCACCACAGACGAGGAGTAGAAAAGCGGGGACATTTTCGGTCATTTTCGGAGCTGCCACCAAAAATGACAGGTCACCAAAAATGGGGACTGTCTCTGGACATCTGGTCACCTTATCTCACAATAAATCTATAATAATAATCCGAGGACTGAGAATAACCAGTTAATTGGCAGTAATCTGATTTACGTGTTTACATTTAGTAAATAGCGGGAACTCACCTCAAAGTCCATGAGTGGACATTGAGATTGGGCCATGCACCATCCACTGAATAAAACGGATGATTCAGCAAAAAAAAAACACTAGGTGTGTTTATCAGATTTCTCATAATCCGATAATGGCCTTTTTAGCATACATGGGCAAAATGCGGCCCCAGGGCCGGACCCGGCCCATGGACCATCTCAATCTGGCCCCCAACGTCCTCATAGGAAAACAAACTAACCCACAAAAGGTCAATAAAAGACAGCATTACATCAACTAGTGCAGTGTCCAGTGTTTTACTCTGGGAACCCTACTTACACAGGATGCGGGTTCCCGGAAGTGGTGTTGCCCTAGGCCTAGAGGATATTATTTATTATGGTTACATGCTGCCACTCCGACGTGCTGCCACTCCGACGTTCTGCCACTCCGAAATTTCGGCACTCAGAAAGGGATCATGTCTCTGTTCCCCGGGTTCTATATTCCCCGTTTTTCACGCCAAACCTAACCTCCCCCCATGCCTAAACCTAACCTCCCCCAGACCCTAACCCAAAACCTAACCTCTCCCACCCCCACGCCTAAACCTAAGGTCGGCATTGTGGCTTCTAAGGTGAACGACCGCCAGTCCGAATAATGGAAGTTAACGTTCGGAGTGGCAGGGCTTCGGAAAGGCAGTCAGTAGCCATTTATTATTTATAGAGGATATATATATTATTTACTCATTATAGCCTACCATTATAGCCACATAAAAATCTCTTGATCTAAAATCTCACTTAACTAAGATCACTGATTATTTCTCCTTGATTTTATTCATGACTGACTCGAATATTAATGCTGCTTATTCAGCTTACAAATACATGTTCTCTCCACCTTTCATACGGCCCTCTCTCTCGTGTTTACTTAACACCCCCCCCCATTCAATCTCAAGGACTCGATGTTGACTTAGTTAACGACCCTGTGTTTACTTTCTCACCTCCTGTCAACAACCCTACACCCAGATCAGTTGGAGCTTGAAGGAGCGCAGAACTGAACACAAATGCTCAAATATCGAACGTGTTTCGCATCCGAATCGCACAGAAACAGGGCACTGCACTCCGTCAGGTCGCCATCAGCGCACTCCCCGAGATTCAAGTCGATCCAACCAACAGTTCTCGAGATACGCGAAGGACAGAGAGAGAGACAGAGAGACAGACAGACAGACCCTATCGTCATTATAGTATAGATAGATAGATGTCTAGTCCTTTTCACGACTGTACTAGAGCATAGTGACAACACAGTCGTGAAAATGACTAGATTTTGTCCAGATTCCATGATTGTCTGTATTGCAGGGAGACAGATAAACTATGATCACAACAGTCGTACTTCTACACTCTATTTGTGTTAACTTCATGTAAAGGAAATAATGCTGAAGTTTAACAATTCACTGTTTTGCTGACATCTGTTGGTCCCTGGACCCCATGTTCAGAAAAAAATTGCTTTTCCTTTTTAATACAAAGTTTAGGTTTTGAAGTATCCATTCCACATCAAATACAGACGTTTTTGGATCAGTAAATACTGTAGGTGTGTTTTGTGAAATAAAAATGCTCCTCTAAAGTGTGTTTTCGAGCGGCTAGTAGCCTATTCATTTGCATGCTGCCGTACATATACAGCAGCGCCAGCGCACTAAGAGCAGTACCAGAGGATTTGGATTTGATACTAGCCTACATAACACAGAATTTACTAGCTACATTTTTCACGGTTCAGTTTATGCTCATATAACACTCCCGGAACAAATTGTGCCTGTCAACAGAGAGACATCCTCTAAGGAAGCTGTAATGTTTTTAGTCATACTCAGAAGGCTGCAAACTGGACACCATATGTTGTTTTACTGCTTCTTTGCCTTACATTTCCTGGTTCATGGTTGAGCTCACATTTCAAAACAATTACTCAGTGGTGTCACATCACAAGGGTTTGAACTTCACCTTTGAGTACATCAACATAGGCCATTTTAGTGGTTGCTGTTAGCCAAAGCACTATATGCACCAAAATCACCTGCGTCAGATGTTATCACTCGATTGAGTGGCCGTTATCTGTTATCATCCTCATATGGGTTAGAAGGGGCCTGCTACAGCTGTAGATTCTGTAGAAAAGTTACATAAAGGACTCAATCTCCCACAATCCTCCACCCACTTGACCTTGCTTCCCCTCATTCAAAGACACTTTGGCTGGATTGGTTTCCAATCCAGTCCCTTGATTGTTTCAACCCAGCTCAGCAAGTTGTATGACAAGGCACTCCCCAGTTTGACTGAAGCAAGGATAACAAGGCTAATGTTAGGCTTCCAAAGCAACACAGAAATACTGTGAGAGCTAGCTCCAACTAATGCTAATGCAAATGGAATTACTTATAGAGGCAGTAATCAGCCTAAATCAGAGGTTTTCAAAGTGGGAGGCAGGCCTCCAAACAACATATTTGTTGTTTTGAAGAAGAAGAAAAGTCTTCAGTTAGGAACTTCACTATCCACTTCACTAGACCCGGGTTCAATTCCCGGTAGCAGTATATACTTCCAGCTTGGTCAGATGTTCCTACAGACACAATTGGCCATGTCTGCGGGTGGGAAGCCGGTGGTGTAGGAGTCCTGGTCACTGCACTAGCACCTCCTTTGGTCGGGGTGCCTGTTCAGGGGGAGGGGAACTGGTCGTGGGAATAGCATGATCCTCCTACGCTACGTCCTGCTGGTGAAACCCATGGGAAAAGAAGTGGCTGGTGACTGCACATGTATTGGAGGAAGCATGTGCTAGTCTACAACTCTCCCCAAATCGGCAGAGGGGGTGGAGCAATGACCGGGACAGAAGGGGAAATTGGCCAAGTACAATTGGGGAAATACTTTTTCTTTGGTACAAATTCTGGTGTTATATGGTTATAGTCATGTTATGTAGGCTATGTTGAAAATGTATAAAAAAAATAAACAAATAAAATCCCAAATTAAAACTTTATTTACAAAACATTACAAATGCCACATCTACAAAACTCTAATAAACAACTGTGTCAGTAGCAACATAATGATTGATTTTATTTATGGATATAGCAGAACAAAATCCAAGGGATAGACATGTAAAAGCGTGAACACTTATTTCCAACATTGTCCCTCATAATGTCAAAATCAATTATCAAATAAAATAGAGTATAACATTTGTGAACAAATCACTACACAAATTCCAATAAAAACAAAATGGTGTCTGTGGCATGATATGTGGGGCAAGAAACCTGAGAATTAAGCTTTTAAACTAAAACTGTTATTCCATAAAAACACTCGAACGACAATGCTAAAATGAAACAAAAATAAAAGGTCCTTTCCTTGGTCCTCAGGATTCACGGTTCCCTGGAATCAACGTTGTGTTTAACAGTCCATAATTTGTTGCACTGTGTTGCACAGTTACAAGTTTAATTGCATAAGTATCATATTTGTAAAATCGAGAACAAATACAATACAATTATTAAGATTTATTGGTGCCGTATTCTGTTGGTCCTATACTGTATATTGGAGCTGCATACAAGTTCCTGTGCTGGAACTGAAATATGGCTTGCAGTGCATGAGTTATAACAGATACAAAACAATAATAATAATAATAAAAAATCCTATACTAAGAATGCATATCCTCACTTGCGCACAGAACATTGCAACTATATGTAATACATCGAAACACAGTGTAATTTTCTAGGCTTCAGTGGTAAAATACTTGAAGGTGTTTATAGCAGTAGGCTACACCCCAGATAGAAAATATCCAGGCAGAGATAGTTCTTGGTTTGACAGAAGCCTGTCTGATGTACTGTATCATCAACTGCTGAATCTTTTCAGTCCATCTATATTTATAGATGTTGAAAGTAAAAAATTATTAATTAAAATAATTTGCTCGTTTCCAGGAATATGGAAACTGCTCAAAAAGTGCAAAAGTAATACATTACAAAATGACAGTAACACTCACTTTACTAACTGTTGCGAGGAATAAGACTTAATAAGCTACTAAGTGATACAGAACACTAAACCAAGACAAGAACAATACAAATCCAGTCAAATAAATTTGTTTAAGGGAAAAAAAGTATTGCATTTATAAATGGAATATGTGTAGGAACCCTGTTATTAGCTGTGCCAGTGCATTTCAACAGTGCCCCTCTCAAACAGTTTTTAACAAATTTTTGTCCCATTGATCTGCCAGCTTCACCTTCCAAAACCCCAATCACACAAATGATTTCCCGATGATGAAAAGCCTCCCAGTCAGTCATAAATCAGGCTTACTGAAGACTTGAATTATTTCTTTCAAAAAATGTTACACATTGAAATGTGTAAATCACCTCTGATTTAAAAGGAAAGTCCGATCCACCCGTTTAAGGCTTGCAGATCTGAGTCTCCACCATAAACTTGTTCTCGAAGTGACGGATCTTGCGGCAGTTGAGGGCCTCGCGCTTCTGTATGCCTGGAAAGCAGAGAGTTACTGTGATTAAGATGGATAAATAAACTTCTAAGACCCATTACTGTCAGGGTTGAGACCTTGAAATCAGTGTCAGATGATAGTGTTTTCAGTAGGCTAACATGACACTAACAGTATTATACATTTTATATACTTGCACACTTTACATTTCTGAGAAAAAGCACACTTTTTTAAATATTATTACATTATCCGTCAAAATTATTACATCATCAGTAAGGGTTCGATAGATAAAGGTAAAAATTTTAGACTCAAACATGGTATTATATCTAAAGAAGAATACAAATTTGGAGGGATAATTTGGGGATATTTTATGGCCAACTGATGCAACCTAGACATAAAACAAACAGCAGGCCTTGAGCCTCAGTACTGACCGAAATCATGGGCCCTGCGCTCCAGCATGTAGGCATCGCGGCCGCGGCACAGGTTGGTGATGAAGTTACCGAGCTGCTCCACGTCGTCGACGTCGACCTGCTCGCCCACAATCATCTGCTCATGGACCTGAGCCAAGTAGGTGCTCACCTGCAGAGGGAGAGGGAAAAGACATAACGATTAGCCAATCAGCGTCAATAAACAGCGCAATGGGCGGGACTAATGGTGTTGTCAAGCAGTTGTCAAGTGTGCCGAGGAGTAATAACAATGGCAGCCACAGCCATAGATGAGATAGATGCTGCTATCCAGGCTGTTTAAAATCCATTTAAAAGTACCCTCTTACTTTGAAATCCAAACAGCAGTCTGCTTTGAAGGCATTTATCCAAAGGGGAGATTTTTTGTGTGTGAGTGTTCTCCCGCCTGGATTAACTAATGTTAGATTCAGGCGGATACATTGGTCTCTTGTGATTGGTTAAGGAAATGGGGGAAACCTCAAGACTAGAAGATGGAAATGGAGTGTAACAAGTTGACAATTCAGTCTGATATCAGGCTAGCCACATTATGAAACAATAAATGAAAACGCATTCATTGACAATGTGCAACAGAACTACAAGGTAGCATCATCATCAGCCTAATAAACCAATCAATACTTCAATAAATGCACATAGAAATCGGGAAATAAATACACTAACAAATAATCCTCTGTGAAAATGTTGGTACACGAGTTGCCGACTTGAATCGGTTGCCAAACGACTCATATATGCAGAAACATGGCGGACAAGAGTGGATCTTTTGTTGACGGTAAGAAACCTTTTGTGTAATTGGTGTATTTTGCATCAACTATTTGTTCACATGTCTGTAATATGTGGTGTAATATGTAGTGAAATATGGTATTACCATTAGTTGCTGTCCTCGTAGAGTGACCTAGATTAGTTACAAAAGTTATCTATTACGTGATGATGTCCATGTTTTGGCGCTGGTTGCTATGGTTTCCATATTCTGATCATTGCAACACTACAAGCACATGAACACCTGGACGTCGGAAGAACGACTGGCCAACTCGGAAAATCTAACTATCCGAGCAGCACATGAACGCACGATTATAGTCCATGTCTTGTTTTGGATGTGCATACTCTACACCCTGTATTTACATAGACACATTTCCACTAAAAAGGGGGGAGGTCACCCGACACTGGACAAACAATTTTGGAGGCGATCGGAGCAACGGTGCATCTTGCAACTCCGGACAGACAGAAAGACAGAGAGACAGACACCCAGACAGACAGACACGCCTCCAATTATAGTAGTGGGATTCGACAAATTTAGAATGTTTTAAGATGTATGAGGACTATACTTTGAATAATTTGTGTGATTTTTCCCACAAAAAAGGTGCACATAATGCATGAAGGCTGGGAGAGCGATAGACAAGAGAGACAGACGTTACATCATTTTTGTCGTGCATTAAAACTAAAGTAAGTTGCCTGCTTTGAAAATATAAGGAGTAGAAAATATATTTGTGTTAAAATGTAGGGAGTAAAAGTAAAATGAAAAATAAATACTCAGTAAAGTACAGATACCTGAAAATCCTACTTAAGTACAGTAATAGAATATTTGTAGTTAGGTTAGTTACTTCCCATCTCTGCCTAACGGCTAGCAGCCAGCCAAAAACAATACAGTTGATTGTTTTCTGTAAATGTTCACATGCTACACAGCTATGCTACAGACAACAAAGTTTGGTCTTCCACATTCAGTTGGCGGGGCTGCACTGTAAATTAAAATTAAATTAAAAGTGTTACTTTGTGATGTCACAAAATCACGTTAGTCAAAACGGCTCGTTTGGAGGCACTTTTTCCTTACATGGCTGGTGTGACTTTATTTGGGGACCATGTGTTTTGAGACTTCCATGATGTTTCTATAGCACGCCCACATCCTTTATAATCAAAGAAGCAAATACATCTTGTTTTACACAGGATGGGACCTTTAATAGGTGTAAATCGCTTGACAATTCTTGCATATAGTACCTGTAAGTGTTTCTGTAACTTGTAAGTTATTGTTAATGTAGTTTTCCCATCCAAGCTTTGACCTTGGTGCTCTGACTGTTCAACTGACGGGTCTGGAAGGAGGATTACAGTACCTTGATGTTCATGAGCATGTCCTGCAGCTCTGTGGGCGGCATGGTGATGGAGGTGTTGAGTGGGCTGATGTAGCATTGGTCCAGGGTTAAATCCAGGTAGGCAGTCAGGCTCTGGGGTTAAAAACACAAGTGAAGTTAAAAACATCTCGATTTGTTATTTATTTGCACACAATAAAAACAGAAACGGATCAAAATAAATGCAAACGGGAAAATAATGTGCAGGTAGTGACAGTAAACGTATTCAGGGTCTCTACCTCAGAAAACCAAATAATAGCAATAATCTGTACAAAAAGCATAGAATACAACAGAAACAAGAAGGAAAGAAGAGAACAAATAGACTAGAAAAGAAAATCAACAGTACTTGGGTTTGAATATTTCACTCAGTATGAGCAGCTGTAGTGTTGGAACAGATTATGGATTATTATGGCAGCTACAGATTATGGATGTAAGGCTGTCATACTGAATGAAAAAAAAGAAACAAGTCCCCCCCCCCCCCCCCCCCCACACACACACACTTGACCTCCATGGCCTCTGCACCTGCCATCCTGCATTTGGTCATTTCCAGGTGCTAGGGGTTAATGAGGGCATCCCAACATGGAGCCAGTCAGTGGCGTCTGCTCCCCTCACCATGGTAAAGTCGTGGACGATGTTGGCGGGATCGCTGTCGGAGAGCTTGGACACGTTGATGAACTCCACCTCCTCCTCCTCCAGCACCCGGACGCTCTCCTGGATGTGGCCGAGCCGCGCCGCCGCACCGCCCCCGTGGAGGTAGTCGTCCGGGTAGACGACGTCCTCCGCCTCCTCCAGCGAGTAGTCGTCATAGCTAATGAAGCATTCCCATTCATACCACCGTGGCCCGTCATCCTCGGAGGGGGAGACTGTTACAGGGGACAGAACGGCACTCTGCATCCTCCACTGGATCTGGGTTGAAAAACATTGGATTAGTTGATCAAACCCGTTGACCTAACCCTAAACCAGTGGGCAAGCCCACCCCCTTTCCCCTGAAGATGCGGAGGTCTTTGTTTAAGCTGTAATTCCTCGAATGGCCACTTGAGGCAGGACTCAGAATCCCATCGTTCCTGTTAAAATGCCCCACTTTGTAACAGTAATTAAACATCTTTACAGCCTGGCCCTTAACACGATTTTGGTCTATACAGCTAATTTAATATTTTCATAACAACTGTATATAACTTGGCCGTTTGGAGTAAAATAGATGATAGAAAAGGGGGTGATTGACAGATCGCCTGTCTAGTGATCGGGCAGCTTGCCGATCATGGACCAATAGCAGGCGGAGCTGCGGCTCTGGGAAACTCCCATCTCACATGAGGTGCGGAAGGACTCAACCCATTTCCTCCCACTCTTCTGACAAAAAATAAAGATGGTGACGGCCAATGTTTCAACTCCAAACGGGAGACCAAGATACCTCTGTCCATATTATTTAGGTCAGTACCCTAAACCCTAATAATCGGTGAATCGTTTACTCATTATAGCATAAAAATAACATTTGCTCATTCTAACTTCAGAGTTTTCAGATTTTCTATCATTATATAATGAACGTTTTTGGGTTTTTTGGCTGCTGGTCAGACTAAGTAAGACATTGTAAGACTCACTTTGGGCTCTGTCTTTACATTTTCCAATACTTTATAGACTAATTGATTAATCAATGGATCAAAGAAAAAATAAGAATAATCGCTAGTTGACAATAGACAGGGACATAATTATGGTTTTGGCAAGGATGTATACTGTATGTCGTGATAAGAGATAGATGGTAAATGGTAAATTGAGTGTATTTATAGAGCCCATTTTATATAGTCTATCGACTACCCAAAGCGCTTTTACATGAATAACTCACATTCACCCATTCACACACCGACGGCATCTGCAGCCATGCAAGCCGCTAACTGCTCGTCGTTTAATCTAACTTTGAAGCGGAAAGTCAAAGTCGAAGTGTGCAATAAAGTCATTAAATTTCTAATTCTACTAGCAGCAGCTTTAAATACAGGTTTGCTCTGACATTTTCAATCCATTACAAATTTCAAGATATGGATAAAAGAAATTCATATGCCAATAGAGTTGGTCGATATGGTTGAAAAATCAATCCATTAATTTTTTATTATATCAATATGCATCACAATATAATATATATATAATATTGCTCACCTCATATATGCAAAATCACATGTTAAATAATATAATTAAAGTTAATCTCATTGAACCAAATGGTAATGTTAGGTGTGATGTCAAACACAACTGAAATTTTTAAATAACTACGCACGCTTGATGCCTACGGCCTGTGGGTAAAACGGCATAGCTGTGGCCGAACACAGAACTTGAAACAGACAAACAAAGTCCACATACCCAATTGTATAATAATGTATAGATTTTCCTTAAAGGGGGACTGACCCCCCCCAGATTTCTTGCAAAACGGTATTCTACTTGATTTGAAAATTCTGCAGGCAAGATGGCCGCCTATACTCCCTTCTTTAGCTGGCAGAATTCCTCCCCGATAAACTAACATATCTTGGCCAATAAGTATGTAACATACAAAATAAAACAACCCGTAATGTCGTCATTTGATATAGAATGCAGAGGACATGTAACTGTTTAGTTAAACTTACATTCCAGGAATATTGCTATAAAGATAACGTAAATGGCTCGAGACTGTTTCGTCCTGAAACCCACTCGCTTTGCGCCAGAACACAATCGATTTGGGGGTGCAACATGCCAGGATTGGCCAACGCCAACACCAGTGCCCAGAACTGTCAAATCTGGGAGGCCCGCCTCCCAGTATTCTCAGTGTATCCGAGATAGATATCATAGAAAACGTTATGAATATAGCCACTAACGCTGGTGATCCGTATGGAAACAGTGTTACTCGAAATGGTTAAAAGTTCTATCAATTTGGTCATTCAGTGGTGTTTTACTGCCATGTAACATAACTAACTAGCGGCTAATATTAGCCACAGTAGGCGATTACCCATGCATTACCATTGCATGGGGGGAAAAAAACAATTTTTCACATGAGTAGGGCATGCGCAAATACCACCGAGACGTCACGATGTACCAAATCTCCCATTCATTTGAGGGCACAAAGAAAAGGAGGTTTGAACCCATAGAGGGAACTTATGCTGCTGAAAATGATACAAATGGTACAATGGTAACAGTTTGGTCTCAAATGTGGAAATTTTGACCAGAATTCTTCACACAAAGTCATATATAGGTTAAAAGCTGAAAAAAAGTGTTTTGGGGTAAGTTACACTTTAAAATGTTTCAAACCTATTGCAACTATTTTGATAATTGATTAATCGGTTTGAGTTTTTTTTAAATCTCTGATTCCAGCTTCTTGAATGTGAATATTTTCTGGTTTATTTACTCCTCTATAACAACCTCTATGTCAAACTGAATATCTTTGGGTTGTCGACTAATCAATACATTTGAGGACGTCATCTTTGGCTTTGGGAAACACTGATCATCATTTTTCACCATTTCTGAAATTCTATAGATCAAACAACTAATCAATCGAGAAAATAATCACTAGCCCTACTTGTTATCAGTTGAGACAGTAGAATTGTGTGTCACAATCCTATAATATAATTGCCTAGGTGGACGGGCGGGCGGCGGGTGAATTCACTGTACATCCTTGTATTTATTATATTAATCTGTGGTGATAAGCCATTTACCGATACCCCAGAAAATCTCCCTCTTTTACGGCAGGTTCACACACACGCCTAGAGCGACGCTTTAAGCTATGCCTAGGCATATAGGCATTGCTTCATGCACGCTAGGCGCCTATTTGCATTCACACAGGACGCCACACTGAAGCCCCGCTCTGCGCTACGCTGATCACATGAGCAGCGGTTTTTTACACTTTTCAGATCTGATTTATAGCATGGGTGAGTCCTCTTTTTTATTGCAATGTGCAAGTGACGATGTCTGTCTATTTCCTGGCCGGCTGTAATTGTTATTTTCCCTCGGGTAATCATGTGACTATGAGTCATCAACACCATGAGTGATACATGCATTGAGACAGGGGGGGTATATATACATCTGACAGAAAAGACGTTAACTCATTGAGTGCCAGCCACTTTTGGAGAACGGACGCTCCCAGTGCCAGAGTTTCAGAGCGTTTTCAGTGATTTCTCGAGGCCCACAGAATATTGTGTGATATTACACCGAATATCACTGATGTAAACACCGAACACGCACAAAGAACGATGACACTCTCTTCTATCATCTGCAAAAAAAAGTTTATTGATCCCATTTTCCGTTCTTTAGTTATGAGCCGGAGAAGATAGGCTGTTTTGAGCAAAAAGACACTTTTCAAATTAGAAGCTGAGTTATTCCGCCTTTTGTGAAATGCAGCATTTCAAGCACATTCACTGAGTCTGAAGATAATATTTTCTGATGTAGTGACGTGGTGTAGTTGTGTGGTGCCTGCGTGCCCCACCCCCCTCTCCCCCCCTCAGCTGCAAACTCCTCCCCACACTAACACACAGCCTACACACGCACCCAGTCTGCTCCGTTTTTTTGCGCCGGCTCCCAGCGCGACACGGAAATGCCAAACCGGACTGCAGGGAAAGGTTTGGCCCTTTGGCGTCGGGGGCTGCCTTTCTGGCAGCTAATCGTGTGAAGAAACTATGCAGACAGACAGACAGAGGCAGAGGAGCTCAGTTGTGTGCGCGGATTGACTGCTGTTCGCAGCCAACATAAGCTGCAGTCAGAGCCATCTATATGGCTCTGGCTGCAGCATGAGCGGTTTCTCTTTGATCACGGGGTTTTTCCTGCTGTTTTCCAGACCTTCCTCTAATCTGGAGAGCACTGTCGCCACCTAATGGATCTGTAAAATAGGTTATAGACCTCCAATAGCTACAATATTTGTACAGGAGATGTATCGGGCATTGATCCACGTCCCACCGTCAAAAAACGCAATTGACGACAATCGTCGTCATTGGCACTCTACGTTACTAAAGCAATTGACGACGATTGTCGTCATTGGCACTCAATGAGTTAATAGAGGAACACATGAAGGACAGCTCTCCTACTATGCACTCGTTAATTCGCGCTCCACCCTCCCTTTTGGGCAAACTCGGTAGAAAATATGGCCCAAGTCCGTCAGAAACAACAGCCAGCTTGACAGTTCAGCGCGCCTAGACGCTGAAAAATAGAACAGACGCCTAAACGATAAATGCAGCGCAGCGCGAGCGTGGCTTCAGCGCAGCGTGGCAGCGGCATGTGTGAACGCTCTCATCTGTTAACAAGGACGCCTAAATTTTATGCGCTGCTTAGGCGCTGCTTAAAGCGTCGCTCAAGGCGTGTGTGTGAATACGCCGTTACACAGCCCAATGTTGGCAGGTATGACTTCAAACTCGGGGAGTGCGCTTAGTGAGACCTGACGGAGCTCACTGCCGAATTTCATGGAATTCGGAATAGTGCCACCTACTGGCAACACACAAAGCGGTTTATCTCGAGAACCATTCCTCCAATAGACTTCAAACTGGGGCAGTTCACTGCTGGGAACCGCTCAGAAGACACACAGACCTGAGACCTTACACACAGTCCCAGCAAACTAGATTTGAAGGCAGCGTAGTGGCCTGAGAATCTAGTATCACAAAACCACCATGTCATGACAATATGAGTCCACTGAAAGACGATAAATGGTAATATTGAATACCCCATCCCCGACCGCATGATCATCAATCATGGGTAGGGTATTGTAGTTGTAGATATAGGCTCCGCCCAAAATGGCCAGCAGTATCAGGATGGAGAGCCCCAGACACACACATCGACATGGAACCCTGGACTGCCCCCGCAGAGCCTGCTGCCCGACCTCCACATCCTGCAACACACACACCCACACACGTCAAAACATACATTTAAAGTGCTTCTAAATGACTTGGAAGCAAGCTTATCTGGCTGTAGATGTTTTGATTGTTGATTGTTACATTTCTGATTCTGTAATTTGTCATGTGTTTTTGTTTTTAAATTGTTCTATGTCTGCAACTGTATAATTGTGCTGCTGCCTGTCTTGGGCAGGACACTCTTTTAAAAGAGATTTTTAATCTCAATGAATGAGTCTCATTTCCTGCTTAAATAAAGGTAAAAAAAAGAACACGCAAAAATCTCTAAAGTCAAACGAATGATGATTTAGACAAAAAGTTGATTAGCATTTAACACTCACATGTATGCTAAAAATAAACAGTTTTAATTCTGGCTAAACACATTGGCTAAGAGCCCCCTGCATCCTTTCTCTCTGTCTCTTGTCAGGTTTGACCTTTCACCTTGGACTCCTAACGAGCTCATCCTGTTTTTACACTGCTGCTTTTCAGACGCAGCAAAAAATAACTGGAAGTGAAACTGCTGCCACTGCCTTAACTGCCACCCCCCCCTCCTTTCAACTTAAACTGCAATATTGACAAAATCATCAAATATCACAATGTTTTAGATTGAATACCTCGATGTTGATAATGTGATGATATTTTAGGATGAGTATTGGTGTTCATAAGATACTTGAAAATTAGTAATGGTCATGAGCAGAGGCGGGGACCAGAGACTCGAGTCACATGACTTGTAGTCGGACTGGAGTGGAGACAGAGACCTCACTCCAGTCTGAATGCATGAGAATGTCATTTAGCACGCTCAGAACAGTCAGTGCTACGCTGCCTGCTGCCCAAAAGCAGAGAACTGAAAATCTATACTCAAGAAAAAGTACAATTACTCCCATAAAAGATGCTTCAAGTAAAAGTGAAAATATTAGTACAACTAAAAAAAAATAACTTTGTTAAAAAATTACTCAAAGTAGAAGTTACTTTCTATCTTAATATTTTTAGAGAGTGCAAAAATAAATGAAAGGAAAAAACAGCACTTTTTAAAAAATGACGTAGAGCAGGTAGGCTAATAAAACAAATAAGCATAGCCTATATACAATTGAGATATGACAATATCCCACTCTCTCCTTCTATTCCTCTCTAGCTCACCTAGCCTTATCTTTCTCCATTTCTGGTCATGTAATGTAGTGAAGTAAAAAGTAAAAAGTAGATTCCTGGCTCAAAATCTTTAAAAATAGTAAAAGTACAGCTTAAAAAGGAACATGGAAGTACTGAAAACTTTAGCACCCACACTATTATACATCTAAGTTTTGACCTGAGACCAATTTTTCTCAAATCTTGGAAATAAGAAGAGAGAGTCTCACTCTGAAATTATTGCAGTTTGTTGGATCAAGGCCTGGTTTCCTAAGAAGAGGCTGAACACATGCTAACTAAATTAAAATGGTCAGGGACACAACCGGAAAGAAGTGATTCATTCATTATTGCCAGGAAGACAGGAACCAACAGTTCCTAGGAACTATTACCCAACAGTTACATGTAACTGCATGCAACACAACTGTTAAGACCTTCAGGGAGACTGGTGTATAAAATACCCCAAAGCCATAATTGAGTAAAAGTACAGATATCTTCCCAGAAAAAGACTTTGGTTAAAGTCAAAGTCACCTGTTTTACTTGAGCAAAAGTAGCTCATATTTTCTGCACTTAAGTATCAAAAGTAATTTTCTGATATTAAATGTACTCAAGTATTGAAAGTAAAAGTACAAATGCTGTTAATAAAAAGCAAGTAAAAGACATTCCTGGGCTTGAGTGGAAATCTTCTTCCTCTTCTTGAGTTTTATAGCAGGTGCC
This sequence comes from Poromitra crassiceps, assembly GCF_964638095.1. Lineage (NCBI taxonomy): Eukaryota > Metazoa > Chordata > Actinopteri > Beryciformes > Melamphaidae > Poromitra > Poromitra crassiceps. The sequence continues at coordinate 55,305,394 of NC_139625.1, read as the reverse complement.
AAACAATGTTACAGCCACCAACTAGAATGGAGTGTGGATTGTGATTAACATAACTTGCAAAATAGGAGCACTGATTGGCCAAACCTGCTTGCTTGCAGGCTACCAAATTTCTTATGATTTCAGTATAGAGCAGAAGAGCGAAGGCGCTGCATGGATCTGACGGCTCATCCGACAGGTGCTCATTAGTGGTGCAGGTAATGGTATTAAACAAACACAATCCAGGAGGTCTTGCTTGATGTCAGTCCCCAGGTTTTGATGCAGACTACCATGGAATAAAACTAAGGCAGTCTGTCTTCAAGTGAAAAAAGATATATTTAATTATTTATTGGGCACAAGGCAAATAAACAGACCAACGCGTATAGACCTACTAGGTCTTCATCGGGGTCTGGTCAACTCAACACATAATCAGTTTGGAATATACCAGCTGTTGTGGCCCTCCACCCAGCATGAAGCCTTAAGGCCAAAAGATGGCGCCAAAGAGCATGGGTTATAGGTTACATGGGTTTTTCCATGGTAGTCTGCATCAAAACCTGGGGACTGACATCAAGCAAGACCTCCTGGATTCTGTTTGTTTTCTTATTATTTTACTTTGTAACTAAGATGCTTGGGGGAAATGAAGTAAAAGTGTCAATTTTATAGCCTATGGGAAATGTAGTGGAGTAAAAGTGAAACTTGTGACCTACCCCTTCCACCCCCTTACTTCTTTGGTAAGAGCAAGGAACCTATAAAAGAAGGAAGAGTCATTAAATCATATACCAACGTTTAATGCTCTGCTTGGGCCCAGACTTGAAGCCTATGGGAGATGCATGGAGAAGCACACTAAAAGCCAAAAATACCTACGTCGTATGAGCTTTGATGAGGAAATGTCTCTACCAAATGAAAGAACACATCTCAGAGAATAGGCTACTGACTGTTTTCCCCTGAAGCAAAATTTCTGGTCGGGCATTGTTATGCCTGATGACGTTTAGTTATTGTCATTTAGTTATTATATTATATTTGTAAAGGTATTTTGGTGATATTCGTTTGGTACTCTGGTATTCTGTTGGGCAGTGTGGATAGTTCTTCCTGTTTGGGCTGCGGTGCAATGTTTTGCTAGGGCATTTCCGCATTGGGGCTTCCTTATCTTGGCACATTGGAGCATGCTCTCATTGCTAGGCTGGCTGTGATTGGTTCGTGGAGAGCAAAGTGATTCTACATTGTATGGGGGCTGTTGCTGATGGTGGCTGAGTGGAGATCAAGCCACTGGTCTACAGTGGCAATAGAGTGGAGGCAACAGGGGCTCCACGCTCATCCGCATGTCTGCTCATTCAACAACTCTTACGTTTGATGTAGTTTCTGTTTGGTTTTGTGTTAAGGTCATTGTAATGTGTGTCTTTATGTGTTAAGTGTCACATATTGTTAAGAACAAAGAAAGGACTTTGTAAAAAAAAATATTTTGTTTTTTAAATCACAAAGTAAACTATTTTTGTACATTTCATCTTGGTTTCCATGTAAATTCCTTGTTGCTTCCTAAACCCTAGACTTGGGTCATAACAGGCATCAAAGCCCTCGCCGTACACGGGGTAGGGCTACACCATGGCTGGCAGCGTGCACCTCCCTCCTCATCAAAGCTCATACCATAGTGTTTTAGTGTGCTTCTCCACAATCTGAGAACCCAGAAGCCTCCCATGGGCCCTTTTCACAGCAGGCATTTTGAGGTGTAAAGTAGGAAGTAAAAAGCAGGTGTAACCAATAACATTAACGAGGGCCCTGGCACTGGAACACCGAAAAGGAAAGGACTTTACTTGACATCTTGTATAGACTTGTATGGACACTTGTATGGACTTTACATTGTGATTTTACATAGACATTATCCCACGGACACAACCCACCTCCCCCCGGCCATTATACATCACTTAAGGACTTAATGGACATATTACATGGACATTTACATGGACTACTCCACTATATGTCACTTTAAAAATTACACTTTATAATTTATATTTTATCATTTGAAGATTGTCTTTCTGTCTGCTCCATAGTTTTGCTATTGCTGTGATCGCTGCGCTGCATAGCCTACTGCTCCACAAAGACAAATTCCTTGTTTGTAACATGTTTACTCACTATGGCTATTAAAAATAATCTTGAATCTTGAATGGAACCATCATTAATGGTACTGGTTACACCTGAGCATTATGACTCTTCCTTCTTGTATAGGTTCCTTGGGGCATCGAGTTTGATTTTATAAGTTTAATCTTCAATACATTCAATCATTCCACACATAATTCAAAAACAATTTAAATTTAGTCGTCTGCTGCTGCAAGAGATATCATCAGGTTCAATTACACAAACACAACATCTCAAGTCAAGACTTTACCTTTTCAAGTCAACAAAGTACAAGTCAAAGTCAAGTCTGAACTTGTCACCAGAAGAACCCAGTCAAGTCTCAATTCTCTCTTCATGCATCAAGTCTCAAGCATTTAAAATTGTAACTCGAGTCTGTCATTTGATCATTTTCATGCCAAAACATGACACGACAAAAACAAGACATGCAAAAAATGTTTCGTCTCTCTCTCTCTCTCTTACTCGTTTCTCTCTCTCTTACTCGTTTATTATTAAATCATAAGTACAAGTTTTAATGAACTCACCGTCTCTTCTGAAATCAAAGCCTCATCTGGATGGGGTTTGTTGGGCTCTTTTTGCGCCAAAGCAGAGGTGTATGTGATTTTAACCATGCTGACGGCTGGAAATCGTTAATATTTCCTTTTGTCTCTGATTCCAGCGGTGACGCAGATGATATAAACACAAACCAGACCACGTGGGGGGATCACGTGATCACGTCGAAGACTGGTGCTGCTTTCACGAGCTGTAGGAAATGTAATAATTTTCGACTACTAAATGTGATCTAACAGGCTATGATCAGCATGGTGATCAGCCTGAACCAGAGCCATGTGGGCCTACAGTATATAGAATCTCTAAATTCTCTGGCCTGAACAAGAGTAGTGCTACCTTCACGTGCATTTGGAAATAAATAGCAGAAGTTTGAGTTGTTCTTACGTGAACACGAAGTTGTGAATGAGATGATCTTGAACAGTATCCTACAGCTGCTTTTGTGTAGGCCTACTGTTGGAAATATTGAGATTACAATTTGAGTTGGAGCCACTGACCTAAAAATTGTAGCTAAATATGATTAGCCTGAAGAAGAGTAATGTTGGCTTCAAGCGCTGTAGGAAATTTCGGAAATATGAGTTGAGCGCACATGAACGGCTCAACAAAGTACTATGATCTGATAAGCAGTAATACTATGATGCCTTCAAGTGCAGTCTGAAATATCTCGCATGGCTCAACAAAGGAGTCAGTTGCAGGTGTAGCCCTACTCAGCCGGCTCAGCTCAGGTCGGTGGGTTGGTTTGGGGTCCTGAGAAAACAAATTGAGGGCAAGTCATCTTCTCCCTGCATTAATGTGCTATTGGATATTGGAAAAACAAAGCTTCTGCACACGCAGGCTTATTACATGTTTGTGCTCAGCCATTTGTACACTGCTGCTGCACAACTTGCCCTGACTGCATGCACCTTATATGACAAGTGGTGCTATTTTATTTATTCTATTCTATTTCTATTCTAGTGTGTTTTTCACGATTTGACTTATGCCTTATTTACTGTGATTTACTGTAGCCTACTTGCACTGACCTGTAATGGAGCCCCCTAGCTTAAAGTGTAACTAAGCCCCAAAACACTTTTTTTCAGCTTTTAACCAATATGACTTTAATTGGGATGGTGTGTGTGGTCTCATGATGAACCAAAGACTATGGGATTTCAAGATAACTCCCCTACTCCCCCTGTACCCTTTGCCGGCTCCTCTCAACTTCAAGCCTATAAAAGCCATTATAATCATTAATAGAAATAAAAGGAAGGAAATGGCATTGTGTTGCTGTAAATCCAGGGCAATTTTACGACTAAACTAAACCGGGAGAGGGTCAGCGACTGTTTCTATTCAATCCATTTCTAGTCCTGACTCAGCGGGTGGTTTGCGTATTGAAAAACTAGTGAGCAAGTGAAGTAGCTGGCCACCTAGCTTGTGCTGCCTGTCACTGAGGTAAATAACGCTAGTAGGAGAAGGGGGCAGGGGTTGTCTATGTACAGTGCGGAACCAAATCTGGACAGTAGACACGCTTTGCAAATACAGAGTAATGTCTTTATTAATATACACAAAGTTAACTTTATTTTAAGGGGGCATTTAAAAGCCCCCATCATCCCAATTCCAAAGACAATTTTAGATTTTTTACGGGCAATTTGCCCGGCCGAGCCCCTGCTAATTTCCTACCCTGCCATACCACCAGCCTCATCCAAATAAACTGTTACTGTGATTGAGAGCAGCCATCATTATGTCAGTGATAAAAAATAATAATTGTGTCTGTAAGTTAGTTGTGAAACTCAGTGATGGAAATAAGTGGTTCTCAATGTAGTGAGAGTGGGTGCCTGGGAAATTGTGTTGTCTGGGTCACCAATAAAATTTGTTTGTTGAATATGTATCTGAAAATTATAAAAAAAGAAATCCCAAATCTGACAACTTTATTTAAAAACCATTACAAATGGCACGTCTACAAAATTTGAATAAACAAAATAGTGTCTGTACCAAAATAATACAGTAGCCTAGCACCAAAATAAATTTTTAAATCAAACAGAGTTGAGTACATCTAGGCCTAACACTTATCTAAAAGAGTACACAGATTCAAATAAATCAAAGTGGTGTCTGTAGCACCATATCTGTGGGCCAAGAAACCAGAGAATTAAGATTTGAAACTCTTATTCCATAAAAAAACACTCGTTGACCACCAAAATCTAATCAGCTCATCATGACGAGACTTGGTGACCGAGATCACGAATGAGGTAATTTGATCCCTGGGAGACTCCAGTCAACAGCCCGGGGGGAAATATCAGTCTGGTGGTTGTTGAGGGATGAGATTATGACATATGTGGCGAAAACGGGAATAAAACTGGCTATTTAGATGCAGGAAAGACAGGCTGCCACTTGGCCCCCACGGAGCTCTATTTTACGACTGGATTGGAGAGGATTGATCTCAAAACAACGCGTAGGACGGCCAGAAACGCTGCGGAGATCCCTGGGTGAGTCGTCAGATCATAACTAATGTGAGGAGAGGGGTCCAGGTTAAAAAAAAACGAAATTCTCCTTTAATGTTTTGAATGGGTCAATTGGGTTCTGGAAGTGTGTGGTTACAGCAATTGTGCAGTTTTTTTCCCAGTTTTTATAGAATAATACATGAACAAGAAAAACAAACTCAGACACAGGAAAGAAAAGAAAAACAAAACAAACAAAAATACATAAATCACATTACAACGTGGTGTTACCAGCCACATAAGGTGCTTTGTAAAATACATTGTGCATGGGATCCCACGCAAGGGGTCCATGAGAGACCAGATGGGTGAGCCATCCGTCACCTCTATCCTCAGTCACTTGTCATTCTTAACCTCATCAAAGTAGGCCAAAAACAGGCCCCAGATAGTTGAGAACCTTTTAAGCAAGTTGGCTCTCAGGGACCTGAGTCTCTCCATCTGTATAACAGAGATCATGTCCATCAGCCACACCTGAAAAGAAGGTGAAGAGGAGGACTTCCATTCCTTCAGAATGAGTTTTTTTGCATTTGTGCAGGGTTGGCATGGTCTGTGGGGGTGGGGCCCAATGTGATAGATTTTCATGGGGCCCAAAAGTAATACTCACTCATTTTGCAAATTGCAAATAACTGTTGTGAGGAATAATTTAGACTTCCAGTCAGTCATAATTCAGGATTACTGAAAACTTGAAATTATGTCTTTAATATTTTTTTGTGAAACATGTGTGCACCTCTGGCATATCTGGCTCAAGAGGATTTTAACATTACTGTGACGTTTTCTCAGCAATAGATGGACAGGATGAAACAGACTGTAGAAAGTCTGATCTGTCTGTTTAAAGGTCCTTACACATCGGGTGCATACTGCATACTGTATCAGTATAATAAGCATTAGTATTAGTGTGTAATAGTATTTTTCAAACCTATATCCAGTCATTGCAACCGTGCAAACACCAACGGCGAAATTCCACTGAGCGAATTTGCGGCAAACATTTTTTCGGATCAAGGTTGATTTTTCAGAAATTCGCTTCCGACATGTACACATCTGTTGCTGTGATTGAGAGGTCAAAATTCCCCTCACAATTTCGTGCTGTTTATCCACGTCGCTCTTGGTGTGTAACGACCTTAAGGCTCGCAGATCAGAGTCTCCACCACAAACGTGTTTTCGAAGTACCGGATCTTGCGGCAGTTGAGGGCCTCACGCTTCTGGATGCCTGGAAAGAGAAGAGTTACTGTTACAGTGATTAAGGTGGATAAATAAACTTCTAAGATTCATTACTGTCTCTCAGCTTTCATGATGTCTAAATAAAGAAGGAACTGTGGTGGATGAGGGGTTTGCCCGCTTTCTTTTAAAAACATGTCATCCTCCTCGAATGATGCAGGCCTCCGTGAGCCAATCAGTAACAGGATGCATCATCTCTCCAAGTTTAGTCAAAATCAGACCAGTGGTGTAGCAGTTACGACCTTTCAATGTCTGACATTTTCATCTATAAGTTTACCTCTCAGCAGCACTGTCAGACTGAGTTAGAGTTAGTATTTGTTTTCTCGGTATTGGCAAGAAATTCTGTCAGAGGGTAAATGAGATCAGATTTGCTCCATTTGGGTAAAGAACCAGAATTTATTCATTATATTTTAGAATATTCAGGAGGGTTTGATAACCTTGCTTGCGAGGCAGCTGGATTCATGAGTGATCACGATCACCCAACAAATCCATCTTGCCACACTCCAATCTATTGGTTTGAATCTGAACCATCAGTGGTTCGTGCCAATCAGCATGCAGAGGCAGCTAGGGGCGGGCTTTAGGTGTGACGCCAGCGAGAAGCGAGCCCGTGATAGACGGTGATAGACAGATGGTTCATTCAATCACCTGCCAGGTATTTTTTGAAAGTGCCTGCACCTTTTAAACGGTTTCCAGAGCGAGTTCCTAGCTGGTTATGTGAAACAGCATTCAATATATAAAGGTCAACATTTTGCACTCAAACATGGTATTATGTATGAGTAGTTGAAGGAGTCACCGCACACAGGTAGGCTGAATTAAAATAGGTACAAGTTACATGCATGATGGATAAAAAAAGAACAACCTCACAGGTAAATAGGAACTAGAACAATTAAGCTGCTTTACATGAAACACCTATCCCTACTAAAGGAGAGGGGGGGGGGGGGTATATGGTACATGTATTATGTATATATCCAAAAATCTAAATTTGGAGGGATGCTTTTTGGATTTTTTATGGCCAACTGTGGCCTAGAATAAACAGCAGGTCTTGAGTCCCAGTACTGACCCAATTTATGGGCTCTGCGCTCCAGCATGTAGGTGTCGCGGCCGTGGCACAGGCTGTAGATGGAGTTACTGAGCTGCTCCACGTCTTCGACCCGCTCGGCCACTATCATCTGCTCACAGACCTGAGCCAGGTAGGTCCTCACCTGCAGAGTGAGACATAACATTTTGGCAATTTGAAACCCAACACAATGCTGCTCTCACCTTCATCAGTTAGGACTGGGAATACAGCTGGTTCATTGGAAGAACCAGGGGTGGAGGGGCTGCTGCATGATCTGATTCAGCATCTGTTAGGCAAGGGCCAGCCAGGGACAGCTGATTTAGTATGAATGGCTTGCAAAACATGTATGCATTGATTAATGTTAGCTCTACTAGTCTAGGAGGGAAATGTAAACACATTGGGCTCTATCGTTGCAGCGGCGCAGTTTCTAGGCCGAGCGCCAGCCGCAGCGCAAAGCAGTGGGCGTGGAAAGGCGCACTTGATATCTTGGTATCGGCGCTAAACTCAGCCTCAACCATTATAACCACGCCTTTTAAGCGTAAAATTATGCATTGTCCGCTCATTGGAGAATTGCAGGGAAGAGACACACGCTTGCCTTTTAAGCTCCAATTCCTGGACAAATCCGGTAAAACCAGACAAAGCCAAGGGCTCCGCCGCCCCCCCCTCCCTTCATCCGGTCTGTCTATCTCCATATATAGGCTATTATTCCATATTATTATGCTTCTCAAACCAATCTAACTGCAGTTAAAATACTGCAAGCATGTAAATACGCTACACTATAGCAAGACCAAAGTGAAAATAATGTTCTAAATGCATCTGATAGAAAAAAATATTGCCTATGGCTGGATGTCATGAGATTAGATGAAAGTTTGGCCAGAATGATATCGTTTTATCTCTCCTCCCCCACTGCACGATGCAACATCCTCTGAATGACACCTATCACTTTTACTGGATCTGATAACTTTATTCTATTTAATTTACTGGATTTTATTATTGAGTAATAGTATTTTATTTGGCCTATATATGCGTCCCCCCCACCCCCTGCCCACAGGCTCTGACAAATATGTTCATTCTCAATAAAATCTTCAGTAATCAATCAGAGTGACTTTAAAAGCCAGATTGGCAGCAGCTGGCCAGTGTGATCAATATGGCAGAGCAGAACAGAGCCACCAAATTCACAGCTGAGGAGCCGAGCTGATGGTGGATTGTGTCATGCCTCCAATGACACTGAGGGGATGTTGGAATGACCCAGAGGCATAGAAATACAAAGCAGCAGTGACTTTTACCGCAACGGGTAGCGCATGGGGAGAGCTGGAATGAGGCTGCAGATCATCTGCCAAGAGATGGCAGATGTCTGTCACAGCCTGACGGGTGAGGCGCAGGTCCCTCCGGCACTTCTCCTCGCTGTGGGCAAGCAGATAGGCTACTTTTCACAAACTGATTGCAGGGTGCTTTTACTGATACATATGCAATGGGAATTAGGAGAAGCAAGGCAGACTTAATACATGACAAGCAGGGTATTTTTACAGGGCAATATTTTCACTAAGCGTGTGTAGGTCTACCTGATGTTCAGGTATGTGGTCCTAGGCCGGTACACCCTCTCGGCCTCCTCCCTCTGCTGCCTCATCATCATGAGGGCCAATCTAAGATCCATTTAGACTTAATTGGATAAATAGTACAATAGATTAGCTAATGCACGACATTTTACCAATGAAATCAATGACTGATTGAAGTCTGTTCAACTTACAAGGCGATCAGGGTTTATTTTCTATGTTATCTTTTGTGTGCTATTTTCTATCCTGCTTTTCATTCAGGCTCAGCAGGTTTGCGAGCACAGAGGCTTATATAGGCTTCTAAACAGGTGAAGGGTGTCATTGGAAATTGCTACAGATTGCCACTGCTCTCCTATAGGCTGCCCTGTTGTGCTGGTCTTACTAGAGCGGGAAACAGGCCGACGTCTTGTTCAGCACCTCGGACAGCTCCGCTGCCACAGACGGGGGAAACATTTGGAAATAATTCTAACTACTATGCTTTGCACAGAGAAAATATAAATACAACAGACTATTCTGGAATGAATAGCTGTAAGGAAGAGTGGGGTTTGAAGAAGCGCTACACAACAGTTTATCCAGTTTCTCTCTTTCTCTCTTTCTTTCTCTCTCCCTTTCTCTCACATTAAACGATATACATGCCTATAATGTCAATTATCTGAATGAAATAATAATACATATTAATTAGGAATATTAGTAATATTAGTAGCCTAGCTAATTTCGGGGGGGGGGGGGGGGGGGGGTAATAAAACGTAGAGCTATATTACACATAAATGGGGATTATTATGATAGCCTAAACTAAATTTATGAAACTGCATTACAGCTTCACCCAAAGCCTGAGAAGGGTTGCAATCTTATATTCTATTGTATTCTAAAGTATTTTTTTCTATATATTGTATTCTCCATTCACTTTCCTGTCCCCGGTGCACAGAATCCTGCTTTAGGCCTGCTTTTCAAAAGCGCAAAGCGCTAAAAGTAGGCCAGGTCGGAAGATGGCTGGAAGATAGCAGTACGCCGGTATTTAGCGCCGACACGCCCACTTCGGCGCATTCAGGGACTCCGCCACGCCCATTCGGCCTAAAGCGCATTTGGCAGCCTAAAGCCTATTGCTATTTTCCCGAAACAGGCGCAAGGCACGTTTTTTTGCGGTTAAGGCCCGTAATAGCGCCGATGGCCTGTGGGAGAATAGGGCCCATTTTCTGTGAAGAATTCCACTAAGGACTAACAGGGTACTTCCAGTAGTTAACAAAAGTTGAATAATATTCATGACTAAAGATGGCAGGGCAGACTGGACAGTTATCTGGTTAACACATGAGATAGAGCTGTGATTCAGTCATGTATCTCTGCCTCAGCCTGGCACTACCAGCTTGCCCAAATACAGATCCATTCACAGACAACGCTGCATATATCTCAATGCACAGCACAGCACACCCACCTTCCTTCTTGCTGTAAAACTGAGTGAGGAACTGTTGCCCCCTCTTTTCTCTCTGCTCTTTCTTTTTTGCCAGCCTGACTTTGCTTTTACAAGCTGCTTTGACATGTTTTGTGCAAGTTCAAGTTCAAGTTTATTCGTATGTCCCAGAAGGGCACTTTGGGTTGCAGCAAAACATAAAAACATAGAAAACAGGCATAACATCAACAACATCCTGGATAAAAACATAAAGTGCAGACAAAGTTAAACACAATATAAGTACAAAGTAGAAGTTTAAAGTGCCAGTGATCAGTGCAAAGTGCAAGGCAATAGGCCAAAGTGGTCGTTTTGTCACTCAGCAATACACAATTACAAGAAATAAAATAAAAACCTACAACAGTACATATTGTATAAAAGAACGCAGCAGACCAAAGGCCAAAGTGGTACTCATTACAGCGCTACTCATTACAAGGAATAGAAAATGCTACAATAATACATATTGTATAAAAGAACACAGAAGACCAAGGAAGATTCACAGTTTGCTACTTGCATATATGCTAGTATAAGATGAGTTCAATCAAACTGAACATCATCATCATAAAGGCCTTACCTTCTAGTCTCGCAAACATTTAGTGCTTTAATGGAAACAGGCACAAATTAATTTTTGTACCTGTTTTTCCTAGCTAGGGGACACGGAGCCGGAGGCCGGATGGGAGTGGCTCATACTCTGAGCTCAGCGGATGGATGTCGTCTGAGCAGATGGCGCTAGCTTTTTTCAGCACCTGCTTGTTAAAAATATGGTCAAGGCCTACTTAGGTGAGGTCAGAAATGGGTAACTCGTAATTTGTAATTTGTATATTGCTGCACACATGTTTTACATAGCTTGAAAGCACTATGTTGTAATGTTTTTGTTTTTGTTTTTGTTTTTTTGGTCTCCTATTTTTTTTCTTTTCTTTTTTTCTTCTCTTCTCTGTCTCAGTTTGAATTCATTTACTTGCTTTTGTTTGGTTTTGTTTTGGTCTTTTGTTGTTTTGTTTTGTTTTTAATCATTTAAAACAAATATGTATCATAAACTGGATCTGTTGCATCTTGCATGCCTCTTTTCGCTCAATAAGCAAACTGAAAGGGCTCGAGCAGGCTTTCCGTTTTTATTAAGAGTTCTGCTTTTACCAACTTCTCAAACGGCTTCATAACCAGTGAGGTTAGGACAACTGGCCTGAAATCATTCAAGAGTCTTGGGGTTGATGCCCTTTGCAAAAGGAACCACAGTGGACTGTTTCCATAAAGATGGCACCCTCTGCTGGCGTAGTGATACATAACAAATTTAATAAAAAATTAATTGGTCAGCACAGACCTTTAGAAGGCGCCCACTTACATTGTCCGAGCCAGGACTTTTTTTGGGGGTTTGCACCCTTTGAAACCCAACAGAAAGCACTGTACAAGAATCAATGGTCATACTTCCTCACGTTTAGATTGCTCTACGGGGGTTCCCCAGGGTTCGGTCCTGGGTCCTGTCTTCTTCGGTATGTACATAAATGACCTCCCCCCCATCTGCGCAGATGTGAGAGTCCAAATGTACGCGGACGACACGGTCATATATGTACATGCTGACTCCAAGCAGGAAGCTGCATCTGTGCTCACAGTCGCTATGGAAAAGCTAGCTATGTGGCTGAATGACTCCTGCCTGACCTTGAATGTCGCTAAAACCGTGAACATAAGGCGTAATAACAACGCCCCCCCCCCCTCCCCCCCCCCCCCCCATGCATTCACAGTCAAAGCGGGCGGGCTGTGGAACACCCTGCCAGCAGTCATTAAAGGCTGCAGTACTTTCAAAGGTTTTAAGTCCTCTGTCAAGAAGTGGCTGAGAGAGGGTCAGTCCTGTGGCCACCTATAGGCATTAGTGTGGTCTCATGTTGTTGTGTTCTGACATTGTGTATTTATTTCTGATCATCTCCTCATTTACCACTATGTGATCTTAGGGGATTGCTATCTACCTATGTGTTATAGTTTACTGTGTTATATATTACTAATAGTAAGTATTATCATTTTTTGTACCATGTATATTGATTGTTTAGATACCAGGATTTTGTTTTATTTCTGTATTTTGAATGTACTGTGTGCACACAGGACTCTGTGCGCCCAGGGACTACAGATGCAAATGAGCTCTTAGCTATCTCTGGTGCAATATGTTTATTGTGTACTGTCCCTGCTTCAATAAACAATAAAGATAAAGATAAAGATAAACACTTCACAACGTCGTGCTCATCGAAGAAGGGATCCAGAGGGGGGGCCAGAAGAAGGCTGTCTCTGATCTCAGTGTTTCTCACTAAAATCGTGAACATCAAATCTGGCATAAAAATCATTGATCATCTCTGAGCCAACTGAACATCATTAAATCCATTCGACTGAATGTTACTCCTGTCACCCCCTTGACCCCAGTGATTATTTTCATGCTGTCCCAAGCAGATCCGAGCTGGGACTCAATTTTCTCCTTATATTTCTTTTTACCGTCCCAGATCTCATGTTTAATCTCCTTCTGCAGTCAACGCATGTCTAAAAGGTTACCTTCTCTAAAGGCTTTTTTCTTCCTGCTCAGGAGCAATTTGAGGGACTTAGACACCCAGGGTTTACTATTCGGAAACACTTGAACAGTTTTCACTGGGATTACAATACTTTCACAGTAAGATGACCAGCTACTAACAACATCAGTCAGTTCATCAATATCCGAGGAGGTTTCTTTAAAAATCTCCCAGTCTGTGGAATCTAAGCAGCCTTGGAGGGCCAGGCAGGCATCATCATTCCAGTCTTTAACTGAGATTTGCTGCACTTTTCCTCGTTTAAGTGCAGTACGATAAACAGGAATCAGATGTATGCAGTTGTGATCTGACATACCCAAGGGCGGGAGGGGAATGGATTTGTATGCACCTTTAATGGTGCCGTAGCATAAGTCCAGAATTTTGTTGTGCCTGGTTGGACATGTAATATATTGTTGAAAATCGCTCAATGTTGGGTTAGGGCGTACAGTGATTCATATCGCCTAGAATTATGTTTGGTGCATCTGGAAATATGGTTTGGAGCCTCTGTACAACTTGATGGATGTGCCCACAGGCGTTCCTCTCATTTGCCTTCGGGTGGATGTAAACAAAAGTCACGAATAACTGGGGAAACTCACGAGGCAAATATGGGGGGCGTAATGAGACAGATAGTAACTCAACATCAGCAGTACAGTCTTTCACGGACAATGCCAGATTTACACCACCGTTTGTTAATATACTGTACAAGCATACCCCACCGCCCGCTGACTTGCCTGTTATTTTGGCGTCTCTATCCAGCCGGATAGGCACCCCGAAACCCTCCATCTCCAGGTCCTTGTCTGAGTCCCTGTCTGACAACCATGTCTCAGTGAAAGCTAAAACACAGGCATCCCTAATGTCATGATTGTAGCAGGCTTGTGCTTGAAGTTCGTCAGTTTTGTTTCGAAGGGACTGGACGTAAGTAAGTAAAACTTTATTTATATAGCGCCCTTCACAGCACAAATGCACAGAGTGCTTTACATTGGTAAGAAAAGCAATACAATGCAATAAAACAATGTATTAAAAAACCAACAAAGTAAAATAAAAGCATGGGATAAAACAACAAATATGACAAGTAAAAAGTAAAAGCAGTGATTGTTTAACGATTGCCAAAGGCCTGTCTGTAAAAATGTGTTTTGAGCTGTTTTTTAAAATGGCTTTCTGATGGGACGGTTCGCAGGGCCAGGGGGAGGGCATTCCAGACCCTGGGGGCCGTTACCCCAAAAGCTCGGTCCCCTTTTATTTTTAGTTTGGTCCTGGGGACCGCCAGGAGCACCTGGTCAGATGACCTCAGTGACCGGCTGGAGGAGTATGGGAGGATGAGGTCTGAGATGTAGGAGGGGGCGTGACCGTGGAGGGCTCTGTGAGTGAAAATAAGGACTTTGAAGTCTATTCTGACAGGGAGCCAGTGCAGGGCGGCAAGGATGGGGGTAATGTGGCATGATTTTTTTTGACTTAGTGAGCAGTCTAGCAGCGGCGTTTTGGATTAACTGGAGTTGGTTGACAGATGATTTGTTGAGGCAGGTGAACAGTGAGTTACAGTAATTGAGTCTGGATGAGATGAAGGCATGTACAGACATTTCCAGTTCGGTATGTGATATGATGGACCAGAGTTTTGCAATATTTCGGAGGTGAAAGAAACAGGTGTGGGTGAGGGATTTGACATGCTTGTCCAGGTGCATTGATTGGTCACGTTTTCCTTAAAAGCCCCCAGGGGACGTTGGACAGAATGATAGACGGCAGCGGGATGCGAGAGAGCGGCTGGTTTTTCAACTTCAAACGTGCGCCGCCTCTTCTTCCCCGCTTTCTAATCCCGCCACCATGTCGTCCCCTGGGAAGGTCCCGATGGCCAGTTGTCTGAAATCCATCGAGGTTGGGGGGAATGAGATCAGTTGGTGGATCATCTTGTGTGTTCCACTGTAGAAGTAGCTCCCTGCTGTACTGCAGTCGCACGGGTCGGTCGGTAGGAGCGTGTGGCCCAGACTCCAGGCCAGATGGAACGCCATCCACGCTAGCCACGTAGCACAAAGATCCATGGTTGCCCAGCGTGTATCAGCACAAGAGGGTTCTCCGGGTCCAGGCTCTTTAGAGGAGGGTTCCTGAATCACAGAAGCTCTGTGGAGAGTTCAGCGACCCGCTGGGCACCTCGGTGCAGGAGTGAGGCCTTGAGGATTGGCTGCTAGTGTCGCTAGCATCAGCATGAAGATAGCTTGTATGCTAACTTGGGACACCAAGCACAGCCAGAGGTTTCTCAGATCAGCAGGCTCTTAAAAGAGGGTTCCTGGATAGCTGAGCTCTGTACAGGGGGGTATCGTTAGCCGGAAAGTAATCACAGAGGAATCCTTGGCTAATCTGTGCGGCGAGGAAGCCGTGGCTATGGCTAACTAGCACAGGCTAGCATGGGATACAGGATACCAAGAACCTCGAAATGAGCGTCGCAGCTCGATCTGACGACTCGTAGCCTAAGCCAGTTGTAAAAGAAAACACTTATAAAAGCACTTATGCTCGCAGCGAATAAATAAACTGCCAATAAAAACAAAAACAGTAAAGGACGTAAAAACATCAGACGGACGGACACCGTTTACGTTTGCTGCTGGTCGCTGTACGAGCATGCGCCCTCTGTCTGTATCTCCGCAGGCAGGCAGGCAGCAGCAGCTCCTTCTCTGACTGAAGGAATCTCAACTGATTAGTGCTGCTCCATGAGCCTCCTCTCTGTATGGCTTGGGGGCGTGGCTGAGACAGCCAGCCAGGCAGGGAGAAACTAGTGTCCTCTAGAGAGAGAGTGGCGTCAGCGGAGGACCAAAATGCGAGACTCATTAGCCAATGAACAGCCAGGAATGGGTCTCGCGCTACTTTTGCTTGAGAGCACGTATCACATTAGTTGGGTTTCCGCTGAAAAACCGACCCGAGTCATAGAAATGAGCCCACACACAGGTCTCTCTTTTTTTTGTTACAGTACATCCATTCACTCATTGGCATAATAGAAAACTGCATAATACATGTAAATTGCTTCGCAATCCATACAGGTATCTCTAAGTGTTCCTAGGTGGATTTTGCTTTAAGAATCAGCAGTACAAGTCTTTCCCTTTCACATCCAAGCTTTGACCTTGGCGGTTTGACTGTTTACCTTGATGTTAATGAGCAGCTCCTGCAGCTCTGTGGGTGGCATGAGTGGGGTGATGTAGCATTTGTCCAGGGTTAAATCCAGGTAGGCAGTCAGGCTCTGGGGTTAAAACACAAGTGAAGTTAAAAACATCTAGGTTTTTAACTAGCTGTAGTGTTGGAACAAGCAGATACAGATTATGGATGTGAGGTCATACAGAATGGGAATTTAAGGAGAAAATCAGGTTAATGAGAGCATCCCAACATTGAGCCAATTAGTGGCATCTGCTCCCCTCACCTTGTTGAAGTCGTGGACGATGTTGGCGGGGTCGCTGTCCGAGGAGTCGGGAATGCGCTCCACGTCCTCTTCAGCGGTCAGATCGGCGAGGATGTGCACAACCACTTTGGCCTGTAAATTGCAATGAACGATTAGTCATTTAGTTGATTAGTCCAGTGTTTCTCAACCCAGTCCTGTTTTTTGCTCCAGTTCTACTCTTGCATGTCTGAAGCACTTAGAGTAAGGGGGAATTTAAGGGTAAAGTCAGGGTGCAAGAGGTTAAGGTGTCATGTGTTCCCCGGATCTGGATCGACAAACACTGGATTAGTCAATGATAAAAGATTTATAGATTATAATTTTGATAATCCATTAATCACTTGTCACTTGCCATCCATCCATCCATCTTCAACCGATCAGGTTGTGGAGGTACCAGTTCCAGCAGGGGAAGCCAAACTTCCCTTTCCCTGGCCACATTAGCCAGCTCTGACTGGACAATCCTGAGGCATTCACAGGCCAGTGTGGAGATCCTATCTTTGTACGGCGCTATCGTTTGCGCTGCCGTTTGCGTGCCTCTTATTGCTATCTTCCCTGCATCTTAAAGGATGGCTTTCCCGTGGGGAATATGAATATATATTAAATCTCACGCCCCTAAGGTTTTCGAATCCGTTGAAATTTTTGAAATTGGTTGTTTACAGCCAGAGATATCAATCAAAATCCACTCTTTGTGGGGGGGGGGGGGGGGGGGGGGGGGGGCCTGGTGGGGGGGAAGGGCGGGTGCGGGGAGCCGAAATCCTACAGTTCCCACAATGCACTGGGTTCGCGTGGCCTTAGATTCCACGCCCACCCCTCAGGCATTTGGCTGATATCAAACTCCAGTAGGTGGCGGTAATGCACATATATGTTTGCCAACCGCCATAAAACTCAAAGAAGAAGAAGAAGAAGGCTTCGACATAAAAAAATTATGAGAAGAAGAAAAAATCAAAAATAAAATTGCCTCCAAATTGCACCAACTTTAAACCGAAGTATATATGTCGGGAGATGTCTTCATAATTTTTTTTTCATGCATTTTAAGGCATTTTCCAAGGAGTTACGCGCATCTGATGTTGTAACTATTTAATGTAAAAATGTGTAAAAACGGGTACATTGCTCAGTGTTGATTTCGTTACTTCAACGCTGATACAACCGAGATATGGTCTCTTTGCAAGGAGCTATGGAAAGCTAACATTAGCTACCGTAGGCTAGGTGGTTGAAAAAGATGGCTGCCTTTTGTTTTTCTTCAGACCTCTGAAGGGGCGTGGAGGACCTCTAGAGGTGGGACCATGGCCCACAGGCCCACAAGTAGTGTAGTTCATAGGTGCTCGACTTCCGCAAGGCTGGACATGTCGCCCCGACGCGTTTTGCGTCAGAGTGTCATGGAAATAATGTGAGAGATGGTTGATATCTCTGGCTGTAAACAACCAATTTCAAAAATTTCAACGGATTCGAAAACCTTAGGGGCGTGAGATTTAATATATATTCATATTCCCCACAGGAAAGCCATCCTTTAAGCTATCGTCTGCCCCCACCATCCAGTTTTGAGCTGGGATCTAAGCGCAGACAGAGGTGTAGGCGTGTCCGTGGGCCTCTAGCCTATCATCTGTCATTTCAAATGTAGACAACTATAGTGATTGTTGTCTACATTTGAATAGTCTATTTTCCTGTCATACCATCCAATTAATAGAACCTTTTGTATTTACCAATTATTTTCTAGTTCTTAATTGATGGGATAGCCTATTTTTTAACTTTTATGGCATTTCTTCTTTTGTGTGCCTATTTGATGTATGTGCATGTTCCTGCCCTGTGTCCTTGTTTGGTACTGCATATGGGCTGAGCCCTCTGATTAGCTGACTACACACAGTCTGGGGGAGTGTTTTGCCTGACAGCTCAATGTCTCTGATTGGCCTCATCTGACAAGGTGTAGGCTATAAGACCTGTGGTGTTCCCTTGCTCTGTATTTTAACCTGATGAAGGTCGATAGACCGAAACGTTGTTAATTAAAGTTTGTTGCAAGTAATTGACAGTGTGCGGGAATCCTCTTTATTTCTCTCATATGTACTGCATCTCCGACGCACCTGCCTTTAAGAGACTGAAGGTGTGTATCAGCTCCTTCTGATGTTTTGTTATTAACAATTTGTTTTTAATTACATATGGGGACCACTATGGAAATAAGCCCTAGGGCTTTATTGTGTTTTTATCCTCAGTGATGTCCTGTGATGTTTGTTCTTAACTTATGTTTGATATTTGGTGCTTGTCCTCTTCTTTGTTCTTTTTATCTTATCATCAAATAAATTCATTCATTCATTCATTCAAGCATAATGTTAGATTTCTGGCTCTGAGCCAAATGGTTCTTAGGCTATAGGTTGAGGCGATGTCTCGTCATAGACGCTGGGTTAGCTGGCTCAGCCTGGCTGGGGCATGGTCAGAGTGGGGTAAATCCCCCGTTCTATCCATTCAGCAAAGTTAGAATTTAGCTGCTAGCCCAGCCCAGGCAGACATGATCAGGGACTTAACCACCGCAGTAAACGCACATCTGAACAGACGTCTTGTGTTGTGCTCTAGAATCCCCAAGCCTGTAGTTTAGAGCCGCAGCACCAACCTTTGGTGAGTCAGCCCATTGAGATATATGGGCGGTTTTACCCCACTCGCGCCGCCAGCCGTATAAGATTTTGTGGGCATTCCCCCACATGCCGACTGTCTCTATTAGTCCAGGCATGTCCAAAGTCTGGCCCGGGGGCCAATTGAGGCCCGCGGACCGATTTTAAGTGGCCCTTGGCTTGTCTCTCAAAATATCCTATATGTGGCCCTCCACACTGAATCTCATGATGTACAGACAGACTGACTCATGAGATGCACAGACACACTGACTCTCATGATGTACAGACAGACTGACTCTCATGATGTACAGACAGACTGACTCTCATGATGTACAGACAGACTGACTCTCATGATGTACAGACAGACTGACTCTCATGATGTACAGCCAGACTGACTCTCATGATGTACAGACAGACTGACTCTCATGATGTACAGACAGACTGACTCTCATGATGTACAGACAGACTGACTCTCATGATGTACAGACAGACTGACTCTCATGATGTACAGACTGAATCTCATGATGTACAAACTCTCATGAGATGTACAGACAGACTTGACTCTCATGATGTACAGACAGACTGACTCTCATGATGTAACAGACTGAATCTCATGATGTACAGACAGACTGACTCATGATGTAGAGACAGACACTCATGATGTACAGACAGACTGACTCTCATGATGTACAGACAGACCGACTCTCATGATGTACAGACAGACTGACTCATGATGTACAGACAGACACTCTCATGAAGTACAGACATACTGACTCTCATGATGTACAGACAGACTCCGCTCACCACCACCAGCATCAGGACGACCAGCAGACACACATGCCGCCATCGACACCACGACCTGCACGGCCGCCTCCCAGTCTCCTGATCCTGGTCCTGCAAAACACAGACACACACGCACCCACACACACACACACACACACACACACACACACACACACACACACACACACACACACACACACACACACACACACACACACACACACACACACACACACACACACACACACACACACACACACACACACACAGGTGTGAAACAATGCACATACCCGGTATTACAGGCAGTGGCTTTCTCACACCTTGTCAGACACTTTCAAAGGCTTTGACGCTTTCAGATTCACTTTCATTATTGCCCGAAAACAGGAACTGGAACTGATGACAGTTCCTAGTAAGTCTTTGAGAAAACTGGCCAGGATGAGGATAAGGGCATCATCCTCCACTGCATTAACTCAGGAGAACAAAATTACATCTGGGAAGTGACAAATCCACACAAAAGGAGGGGAGTGAGATCACCGTTACGTCTGAGCTTTTCAACAGAAAAACAAACTAAATGAAAATGCCTGCACAATATTTCGCAATCAATAGTAGAAACAAAAGTAACAGAGGGAACTCTACTGACAAGGTGATCAATAGTGGAGATTATACAACAGGTAGTTCCAACCAAGAAATCTGATTGGTCAACTAGATATTTAGAACATGATCAAATCAGTGGCTGTCGTGCAGAATGTGTAAAAATATATATATATATAAATAAATACAAATACAAAATAAGGGGAAATTCAATGAGAACATCAGGGAGCTAAGGGGTTAATGAGAGTGCCCCAAAACATTTTTTATCAAGTTTTTTCACCGGATTTCACACAAGTTTTCTCCCCAAGTGTACTGGCCCCTGCTAGGCTGTCCCGTTGCTCCACCCCCTCTGCCGATCTGGGGAGAGTCGTGCTTCCTCTGATACATGTGCAGTCGCCAGCCGCTTCTTTTGACCTGGCAGCGAGAAGTTTCACTGGCAGGACGTAGCGTGTGGGAGGATCACGCTATTCCCCCCAGTTCAAACATGTGGCCCTCATGTTGGTAGGCAGGGAATTATACCGCTGCACTACCCGTATGCCCAGAGCACCCAACATTGAGCCAATCAGTGCCATGTGCTCCACTCACCTTGTTGAGGTCATGGTCGATGTTGGCGGAGGGGTAGCTGTCGGAGAACTCAGGCACATTGATGGCCACCCCCTCCTCCTCCACCACCGGGATGCTCTCCTGGCCGAGCCGCATGGCAGCCTCCTCCTCCAACCTGTAGTGGTCCAGGTTGCCCACTCCGCTGAACGCCACTCTGGCCTGTAAATTGCACTGAAACTATTAGTCATCATCTAATTGATTAGTCCAGTGTTTTTCAACCTATTCCAGTTTTTGCTCCAGCTCTAGTCTTCGCACACATGATTAACACAGCAGCTAACCCATACAGTCTGTGGTGGTGAAGTTGAGCATAGTGTATGTGATGGAGTTGACAGTTCAGCATGCCAAGAAGCCACCAGAAGCTATACTACACAAAAAGGTATCAAATGAAGTAAGCTACTCTATTGGTATATTGATGAGTTTAAGGGTACTGTTAGGTATCGTAATTTTTTTAAACGATACCCAGCCCTAGGCATCATGCAGTTAAGGGGAAATGTAAGGGTAAGTGAGGGTGAAAGGGGTTTAAGGTGTCATGATGAGCCCAAACACATGGATCCCCGGGCGATTCACTGCAGCTGCCCAACGCACCTGCAGCCCGTGGAGAAGGATGAGGATGGGGAAAATGACAAATTTTACAGTGGCTCTAAGCGTGTGTGTGTGTGTGTGTGTGTGTAATGCATGCACTGATGCATTGTGACAAATAAAGACAGGGTTTGTCCATCCTGTACCTCAACCTTTATCTACACTATAATGACAGGAGTGTCTGTCTCGTCTCTCTCTCTGTCCTTCGCGTATCTCAAGAACCGTTGGTTGAATTGACTTCAAACTTTGGGAGTGCGCTAAGGGGTACCTGGCGGAGTGCAGTGCCCTATTTACGTGCAATTCGGCATAGCACCACCTACTGGCAACAAAAAATGCGGTTTATCTCAAGAACCGTTCGTCCGATCGACTTCAAATTTGAGGACTGAGCTGATGGGAACTCGACAGTGCAGTGCCGAATTTCGTGAAATTTGGCACAGTGCCACCTACTGGCAACACAAAAAGTTGTTTATCTTGAGAACCGTTCATCTGATCGACTTCAAACTCGGGGAGTACGCTTAGGGGGACACAACGGAGTGCAGGGAGCTGAATTCCATGCAATTCGGCATAGCGCCACCTACTGGCAACACAAAAAGCGGTTTATCTAGATAGCCATTCATCTGATCGAAGTCAAACTTGGGGAGTGCGCTGCTGGGAACCCGACAGAGCAGTGCTGAATTTTGTGCAATTCACCACAGCACCACCAACTGGCAACAGAAAAAGCAGGTTTATCTTGAGAACCGTTCATCCGATTGACTTCAAACTTGGGGAGTGTGCTGCTGGGAACTCGGTGTAGTGCATTGCTGAATTTTTTGCAATTGTACATAGCGCCACCTACTGGCAATACAAAAAACAGTTTATCTCGAGAAACATTTGTCCGATTGACTGGAGTGCGGTGCCGCATTTCATGCAATTTGGACTTATGCATAGTCATAGTGCCACCTACTGGCAACAAAAAACTGTTTATCTCGAGAACCATTTGTCCGATCGACTTGGCGGGTGCGTTGCTGGGAAGTGGGAACCCAAGAAATTCCAGTCATAAACTTTGTGCAATTAAACCAATAAGATCACAGCTTTCACGTATCTCCAGGGCTGTCCGTCCGATCTACTTCTGTATGTCTGTCCTTCGCATATCTCGAGAACCATTTGTTGGATCGACTTCAAACTTGGGGAGTGTGCTTAGGGGGACCTGACGGAGTGCCCTGTGGTGGGAAGCGTCCACAGGGTGGTGCCTGGGGGGAACGGGCACTGCACTAGTTAGTCAAATGACAGAAAATGGTAACACTTTATAATAACGTTCAGTAGTAAGTCATTTATAAGCCGTTAGTTAATGATGAACTAACCATTTACAAAACATGAATACACATTTGTAGATTATTAATACATATTATGTTAACAAGTCATCTACAAACTTTTAGTAAATTAAGTGTTCCTCACCTATTATAAATAATGTGTAAATCATTTATAATTCATTTACAAGGCTTTCTGCATCCCCTAATCTAAAGTGTAAACCATTCATCACACATAAATGTGTTGCATACGCATTTGTGATATGTTAACATGTTAGCATGTATGTTAGCATTTATTAATAATCTACAAATGTATATTCATGTTTTGTAAGTGATTAGTTCATCATTAACTAAGGCTTATAAATGACTTATGAGTGAACATTATTATAAAGTGTTACCCAGAAAATGTATTGCTTATAATTTTGATAATGCATGCTATAGAATACATTTTGATTATATATCTTTATTTTGTTGATAACCATTCTATCATTTAGATTACACGAGAGGGTGAGCTTTACCATCATTGGCACTTCAGTGATGATTATATGGTCCCCAGCGCAAAACCTTGAAGTAATACTGTAAGCCACTCTCACAGGCTTGATCGTATAAAGAACTTTACAAATCTTTCATATGCAGAACATGAAACTGCAGCCGAGACTGTCCACCTGCACTCAGCCTTATATACTGTATATTTTCCTTTCAATTTGGGAATTTCCTAATTTCTAGAGATTTACAGATTTACGAAAGTGATAGTAGGCCTGATCTTAATGGGAGCAATATTGTCCAAGGTGGCTGAACATAAATTGTTAAAAACAGCTTGCCAAATCATTTACATGAGTGTGTGAGGTTTACAGTACACTCACCTTGAAGAGGGTGGTGCTCTGCAGGACGCTGGAGGTGCAGCACATTTCCCTGATGGAGTGAATGGAGAGCTGAGGAGCTCCGACATCCAGGATCGGGATTCCCAGCCGGGCCGCCAGGATCGGGTCGATGGCGTTTCCACAGGGGCTGTCGTTACGCACCATCACATCCTGGAGGGGCATGGGGTCAGACTTACTGAAAAACTATTTTGGTCTATACTCAAACTTTGCATTACACTTACATCTCACCTCTCCATTGACTTTAGTGATTTCATTCCTGAATTACGAACATGATTAAGGATATTGACATGTGTCAAAAAGCCAAATTAAAGATAGAAAAGGTTGTAACCAAGTCAGAACAAATCAAGGGTCCAGTATCAATTTAATATCGTAAAGAAAACAAAATAATATGTAGGACTTTTCAAAGCAATATTATGGTTTTAATGGAATACAAAATTAGTGAGAGCCTCATGAGTTTGATTTCTCCAGGCTTCAAATTAATCAACTCAACTAATCATAATTCAACTTCAATAAATTCAATCATTCCATACAAATTCAGATAACATAATTTAAATTCAGTGGTATGCTGGAAAAAAATCTCACCACTTTGAATCTGTCATTTACAAAAACAAGCACAAGATCTCAAGTCAAGACTTTAGAAAGCTTTTCAAGCCATCAAAGTAAGTCAAAGTTGAGTGAGTCCCAAGAAGTCTCCAGTCAAGTCAAATATTCTCTTCATGCATTAAGTCAAGTCTCAAGTGTTTAGAATTGGGCCTCAAGTCTGATCATGCCCAAAACATGAAAAAACGACAAGTAGCCAGTAACCTAATAGGCTATACTGACTGTTTGCTACAGTTTTCTTCTCATCAGTTTTTCTTCTCTGAAACATATTCCATAAAACTCTCAATTGAAACTGACTGACCGAAATTCTTACTCTCAATGGCTGATACAGTATATTACACATAGATATTTATACACTTTAATATTGTTGTTGTTATTATATTATTATTATAAGTTTATTAAACAGGTTTTAATGAACTCACCGTCTCTTCTGGAGCCTCATCTGTATGGGGTTTGTTGGGCTCCTTTAGGGCCAAAGCGGAGTTGTATGTGATTTTAACCATGTTATAGCCAACGCCTGCCTCGTTGCCTCGCCCGTTCCCTCTCTGTTCTCAAGGAAACTTGATTTGGTTTTCAGCTTCATTTAATTCATTCATTTATAGGTTTCCTTGCCAGTCCTGCTCGTGTCTCACTCTTCCCAGTGGTGATTCTAGAGTCTGTTGGGGCCCTAGGCAAACATTCCAAGGAACCCCTTCCAACCAGCATTCTTTCATTTTCAATTCAAGAGAAAGTACAGTACATGAAACATGCAAGTTTGACAGGAATGATTCACATACAGTATGTTCTCTTGAATTGAAAGTGAAAGTGAATGACTGAATCATTCCCGTCAAACAGGCATGATTCACATACATTCTCTTGAATGTATGTTTCACTTTCAATTCAAGAGAATGTACATGAATCATACGAGTATGACGGGAATGACATGGGGCCTCTTTAGGGAGGTTTCAATAGGCTCGTCGTTTGAGTTGACTGCCGCCTCGCCTGGAAAGCAGGCGAGTGCAGTCAGGCGAGGCATCAACAAGTCGAACACCGCCGACGGCATACTCACTGCTGCGTTTCTTTTTCTACAGTTTTGTTTAACAGCGGTTTGTAAACAAATTAAAACATGCATTAGCGCCACCCACACTCACTGCTCAAATGACACAGCCCTTCAGATTCCTTATTTTTTATTTTTATGTAGGCATTACAGGTGGTATTTATGTAAAATATGGAGTGACAGCTTGGAATAGATATAAAATTGAAGTTTCTACACTTCACTGTGGGTTTGTGATGCACCTGTGTTGAACCAATGGGCGCTCAGCTTGATGCGTTTCGGGCAGGCGGAGCAAGTCGGACAACTTTTCTAACCATCATGCAACGGGGCAAGCAAGGCGCTGGTCGAATCTGCGCAGAATTTGCTCATCTCAAACGAGCCTAATGTCATTGCAAATTGTCCATTGGTTGTTTATGGGGAGGGAGTTGCGGTCACTGCTGTGGAGTAAAGTTTCTCAGCCATCGGGGGCCCCCTAATGGGCTGGGGCCCCAAGCAATTGCCTGCATTGCCTGTTCACCAGCTGCGCCTCTGTCTCTTCCACCAACCAGACTAGACTGGTGTTGGTGACGTGACGCACACACGTAAACAACAAAGGCCATGTGCTGAGTGTTGCTTTCAGGAGCTGTCAGAAATGTAAGAATTATATTACTATAACGCACACGAACGCACAGTCGCACATGCTTAACTTCGTGATAAATGTGGGGAAAGGCTGAAAGACTAAAAGGCTAAATAAGGACGCAGGAAAATGCAATTTCATGTTGAGTTGCATACCATTAGGCTACTATTATCATTAAATGGGTAAAACATGTTTACAGTTCAACCTCAGATGCAGGAGCATCTGATCTGAGGCAAAACAGGACACTCTGCGTCTATCCGGGAGATTTCTCAGTAGAAAATTAGTGCAGTGAAGAAAAACTGAAAAAGCAACATTATGTGTAGGTATATATATACTTCAATCATGAGAGACTCTTAATATAATTTTAACAAACTTTATTGAATCAGAATAGACGGTTTGAGTATGGCGTATGACTCCATGATGTGACGCTCCTCTTGCTTATGAGAGAGGGCGTCGGTGCTGTATGAGATAGGACATCCCCCCTAGGTATATATATACATGTATATATAGTTACGGTCTCCACACTCAAAAATCAAACAAGGCTCAAATGAAGACCATAACATAAGAAAAAGACGCCACACAGAAAGTCAAAATGATGGGGTTTCATTTATTTTACCCAAAATATAAAAACTGCCCGAAATCATAAAACAAAATGACCTGACAGCTTGGCCAAAATAAGCAAAAGGGAGAGGGGTCTGGGCTGACCCCTATAGGATCGTCGAAGCCAGCCCCTCTCCTTAAACTAACAATTGAAAAGTTCAAAGCATAAATTTAGGAAACTAAACTAAACGGAAGAAAGAACGGAAAAAGTAGCTACCATAGCTGCCAGGTCAAACTAAAACAATAAAGCTTGGCACCTATTGTGCCAGGGCCTAACAAAGGAAAGAATGGGCAAAAGTTCAAACCAAAGTTGCAGGTGCTGATGGGCTGGTGTCAGATGAGTGAACTCGGGCTGCGTTCCAATCTGCTAGTAGTTCCCCTTCGAAGTGGACTGCACAGGGTATTCAGCCATGTTAAGTAATATGGCTGAATACCCTGTGCAGTCCACTTCACAGGGAACTACTAGCAGATCGGAACGCAGCTATGTCTGCCAGCAGCAAACCAGCTTTAAGCTCAGGCAGAGCTGCAGCAGCACATCTGCAGGTGTGTCAGCCTGAGACAATGAGGAGCAGAGAAAATCAATTAAGAAAAGCAGCACAAGCATATGTAAACGCACTGAATGTGCAAAATGAAACATAGCATGTGTGAAGTGTGTATGTCCATGGCCACACGCAACACCCCCACCCTATGATGGCGAATACCGGGAGTGCAACGTGAGGTCAATTAAATCAACCGAAGTTAACTGAATGTCGACCAGAAGTCAACCGAATGTCGAACAAAGTCAACCAAAGTTCACTAAATGTCGACCAAAGTCAACCAAATGTTGAACAACGTGAACCAAAGTGTTAAACAAAGTTAACAGACATTTTTAACCCAGGGGTGGGCAATTATTTTTCATGGGGGGCCACATGAGAAACCCAGATTGTTGCCGGGGGCCGAACAAATATTGTCATGCCATAACCCAGGAACTTTGATGATAGAGAGGGCCACACAAAAATGTCCTCGCTACCAGAGGGCCAGATTTTGCTGAGGGCTGGGGGCCAAACAGCGCCGGTGCGAAAAAATTTGGGGCATTTGAAGTCTGGTTTAGAGGAATAACTCATTTTAAATTAACAGTTGTGATGTCATTATTCAGTCTTAAACACCATAAACACCAATATTTGAAACTTTTCTCACTCACCTTACCTTCTATGTCACCACTTGCTCTCCCTGCAAGGCTTGAAGTTAACTTTTTTGACCACCTGCCAATATGGCTGCTAGATTTTAAAGGTCCCATTCCGTGCAAAAGCTGTTTTTACTTGTAAATGCATATATACTGCTGTCAGCCCCCCCTATAATGAGTGGTCACAAGCTCAGAACTGCCACAGTTGGATTTGTCCCTATCCACCTTCCCCCTGCAGTCTCCTCCAAGCCACACCCCCAAACGCTTCGTTTGCCCAGAGGGGGATTGGGACGTCACAAGCTTCCTCACGCATACTGCGCGGGTCTCTCTCACACAAGCTACCTGCACCATTTTGTCTATAGCCACAAAATTAACACTTCTAGCTGGAGCTACGCCAACTGTACGTGATCCAGCAACTGCAGAGGTGCATTCGGTAAGTCTAGGCATTTTGAGATGTCCTCTTTAGTGTAGCAACGTTAAGTTAGCGATAGCGTTAGTTGTGGACACCACCTAGGTGCTGGTCCACAGACGCTAATCTGATTGGCCGCTGGGAGCCTGGGGCGGGCTCTCCCTCAGCGGCCAATGGGAACTGTTAGTTCTGAATATATTATAGAAACAGACCATTCTTGGGACGCAACGAGATGAGGAAGTGACAACAAACGGGGTTGCTATATTTTTGACAAATTAATCCAGAATCATGTTTTATGGACCAGAGACACACGTTTTTAAAAGGTTACAGCTGCACAAATTGGGACCTTTAAAGTTACCAGCTAATTAGAATTTCCACTAGCCAAGATGTTTTTCTTGAAATAAACCAGAATATGAGTGGGTTAATTTAAGCACAAGTATCAGTAAGTGGCCCGGGATTCTCAAAGTCTGTGTTGAGGGTTACACACAAATGCAATTGTAACCCACATTAGTTTTACCACTTAAACTAACTTGCATTACACTACACTTACAACCTGAGCGTTCCCATTCTCACCAGTAGAGGTGCTATGCGCGCCGCAGCTTCTTTAGACGCCCATTCTTCTTCTCTCGCATTCCAGAGAACATTCCAGAATGCAGAGACGCGCTGAATTTAACGTCACGCAGCTGAAAGATATATCCTCTATCTAAACTCCTAACTTTCTTTAAGTGGATCAGAAAGCATAATCCTTTGGATCTTTTTGTTTTAAGGACGATTCAGACTCCCACCAGCATTTTCTTTTCACTAGTGAGCGATTCTTCGGTTGGTTTTTTTGATTGCCTTAAAAGACCAGAGCCATAGATGGCGAGCCAAATCCCAGCAAGCATCGTGGAGTGGAGTGTGGGCCAGCACTCGTGGAGGGTGTGACGTCCTGCTGCTTCTTTCTCCATCGTGTCCAGTGAAAGGGAGCAACTCAACTGTCCATCATCTGTTCTCTCACACAGCTAAGATCTTCTCCCCCCCCCTTTCCAAAGACACAAAATCATACTACCCGGGTAGATGGACACTGACTAAAACAAAACACTGAACACTGACTGGAAACAAAGACAGACAAACTTTATATTTTCTTATTGGCCAAAGTTTATTTTGTTATTTACATGTTACAAGTGCACTTTACTTTATTCTAAGGAAAAATATGTTTACCTGAATACTTACCTGAATACTTACCTGAATACTTACCTGTTGGGAAAATAATAATCCTATGCACTGAAAATAATTCTATACCTTGAAGAGTTCTACATTTATTACATTTATTATGTAATAAACCTGTGTTTACATTTTTTCTTAAACCTTTGTCCTTGTTCATTCAATTTATCCTCCCTGAGCGTACCTAACGTTACCATTGCCAATAGATATAGCCTAATCAGAATTTGCATTTCTTGATATTATATTGTGCTATCCTAAGCTACAGTATAACGGCCCATAAGTGTTACATCCTATTTTGTGGCGAGCCCAGCCAGGAGGATTTAAAGTGACCACGGACAAGGTTTTAAATCAATTTTTTTGATGTTTACAAACAGAAACTGTAATTTTGCATCTTTTCTTGTATTCCAGTCAAAGTGAAACTCTTCTTATATTCCGGTCAAATTGAAACCCTGAAACAGAAAAAAATACAGATTATTACAGATAATAATAATAAAAAAACAACAAATAGATTATTATTACATATAGTTCAAATAAATCCAGAACACCATACAAAATACAATATGGATTACATTGAACAGACGTACGGTATTAATGCAAAGCGGTCCATTTGCGTAGCCGGTTTGACAAAAACAGATACTAATGACGATATCATAGCTTCTCTACAGTCGTATGGAATTGTAGCTAAAGTAGTGCGGCTTCCAAGCACAGAACAAGAGGATGACAGTACAGTCATCGTAGAGTTTGCTTCAGAAATGCCGTTGGAAGTGCTTGAGTTAAACCTTCCCTTTGAGCTCCCAAACACAAACGATACCACAGTCACATGGTACGTAGACAGTCTTAAAGTACTTGCACATACTTTAGCTCGTCCCCAAGATAATTCCTCTGACTCAAGCAATAGCAGTGACTCCTCTGATGACAGTGCTGCTCACTCTGACCATAGCACTACGCCTCTCATACGAAGTTCCAAGAATAAGAAGCTTGACCTAGCGAAGCCCATCCCACTTCAGCTAAGTCCTGAAACAGACAACAGGGCTCAAGTACCAAACAAGAAAAAGGGCCAATCCGCAGTACGGAGGAAAACGATCAAAGCTAAAACATTGAAACTGGGAAATGATTACTTGAACCCACCTGAAGTGCAACGCATTGTGGTTGAGCACATCATCAAAAATGACACCTCCACGTCCCAAAGCCAATCCAAATGGCTACGCTCCTTCTCCGGCAAGATGCCAAAACCTCCAGGTGAGGCTGACTTTGAAACATGGTGCCTCCATGTTGACCTGATGTTTCAAGATGGAGTCCCAGTGGATGTTCAGCGTAGGAAAATATTGGAGAGTCTGCTTCCTCCAGCTTCGGACGTCGTCAAGCAGCTAGGCTTTTCCGCCCACCCCAGAGCATATGTGAAGCTGTTGGATTCCGCTTATGGTCTCGTGGAGGATGGTGATGAAATCTTCGCAAGGTTCCTGAACACCAATCAAAACTCAGGAGAGAGGGCATCGGATTTTCTACAGAGGCTCCAGGTGCTGTTGAGCATTGCTGTGAAGAGGAATGGAGTCAGTCAGTCTGCTGCAAGCAATCACCTACTAAAACAGTTCAAACGCGGCTGTTGGGACCACACACTCATACTGCAGTTGGAGCTGAAACATGAGGCATCTCTTGACTTTGCAGAACTGCTGTTACAATTGCGGACAGAAGAGGATAGGAGGGCGACTAAACTGGATCGGATGCACCGCCATTTTGGAACCTCCAAACCAAAGGCTGCTATGAATGTGCACTCTGTACCTGACATGTCTCCTTACACTGATCCCAATGCAAGTGTGTTACAGGCATATATCTCCGAGACAGAGACCTTGAAGAAGCAGCTCGCCGAATTGCAGCTGCAACTTAACACCAAGACGTCTAAGAAACTGAGAAAACGCGAGACCGAGGCAGCAGAAGGCCAAGAACCGCCCACACATCGAGCCGAGGCACAAGCTCACCAGGTGCCACCCAAACCTCAACCTAGGGCTTGGTTCTGCTTCAGGTGTGGTGATGATGGCCACATAGCTAGGACATGTGAGAACCCTATCAACAAAGCAGCTGTTGACCAAAAGTACAAAGAATTAAAAGCAAAACAAGATGAATGGAAAGCCAAACAAAGTCTGCCTTTAAACTGGACCGGCTTCCACTAGAGGGACATATTGGAGCCACAAACAGAAATGAGAGTCCCAAGATAAAACAGAAACAAAGAAAAGCCAAATGTGCACAGATAGAGTCCACTGAAGACAAGCTCCTCAGCAGCTTAGTTGGCCCAAAAACCACTGCTGTCGTCACCATTGAAGGAATCCAGTGTAATTCACTTCTTGATTCAGGCTCACAAGTCACTACAATTTCCAAGTCATTTCATGATACTCACCTGTCCACTCTGCCGATCCTGCCTCTCAATGACATCCTTGAAGTGGAGGGCGCTGGAGGTCAAGTTGTGCCATACCTAGGCTACGTCGAGGTCAACATGCTGTTCCCAGAGAACATTGCAGGCAAATCTGAGCTTGTCAGCACCTTAGCCCTCATCGTTCCAGATTGCAGGTCCAACACAGAGGTTCCTGTCCTCATAGGCACCAATGTACCCCTTGTCCGAAACCTGTGCAACATAAATAACATCGAACAAAACAAAGGCAAGGTGAGGAAAGTCAAGCTGCAATGCAAGAAAGCCATCGTAATCCCAGCTGGTGAGAAGATGGTGTTGAATGGCTACACCAGAAAGGTGCCCACGGGTACAGGAGTCCCTCTCTTAGTGGAGCCTCCCACTCAATCAAGGCTACCCAGTGGTCTGTTCTTCTGTAGCTACGTCATGTCAAGCCCTCGACAGACATCCTTCAAAGTCCCTGTCCTGCTCAAGAATGAAACCACACATAACATAACGGTGCCAGCGAACCGCAGTATAGCAGAGCTCTCCATTCCACTCACTCTCTCCCCACTGCCGACCTCATCAAACAAAGCCAATGAACAAAAAGTGTCACAACCGCCTGCTGAATGTATGGCTACCAGCACAACAAGCCATGAAAACGCAATCACTTTTGACTTCAGTGATTCCCCTCTCCCAGAGGAGTGGAAAGAGCGGATCACAACAAAGCTGAATTCCATCCCTGAAGTATTTGCAATGGGTGACCTCGACTACGGTCACACAACTGCAGTCAAGCATAAGATCCGCCTCTCTGATCCAACACCTTTCAAGCAGAGGGCGAGGCCCATTCACCCATCAGATTATGAAGCTGTAAGACTCCACCTGAAAGAGCTGTTGGATGCTGACATCATAAGAGAATCAGAAAGTCCCTTCGCTTCACCGATAGTGGTCGTCAAGAAGAAGAACGGCGCCATCCGCCTATGTATCGACTACAGGAAGTTGAACAACCAGACCATAAAGGATGCGTACGCTTTACCCAACATCGAGGAAACATTTGCTTCTCTCACAGGATCCAAGTGGTTCTCCGTCATGGATTTAAAGTCAGGCTACTACCAGGTGGAAATGGCTGAAGAGGACAAACACAAAACAGCTTTCGTCACACCCATGGGGTTCTGGGAATTCAACAGGATGCCCCAGGGGGTCACAAACGCTCCATCAACCTTCCAGCGAGTCATGGAGAAATGCATGGGCTCTCTCAACCTCAAAGAAGTCCTTGTGTTCCTCGATGATCTCATCGTATTTTCCGACACACTTGAAGAACATGAACAGCGCCTTATGCATGTTCTCGACAGGCTTAAGGAGTTCGGTCTCAAGTTATCACCTGAAAAATGTCACTTCTTCAAGAAGTCAGTCAAATACTTGGGCCATATAGTCTCGGAGAACGGAGTGGAAACGGACCCTGAGAAAATCACCCCTCTGACAACCTGGCCCAGGCCAAACAACATCAGTGAGCTGAAATCCTTCTTAGGATTCACCGGATATTACAGGAGGTTCGTCAAGGATTACTCAAAAATTGCCAAACCTCTCAACGCTCTAACCGCTGGTTACCTTCCACCCCGGAAGAAGTCAAAAACTTCCAAATTCTTCTCAAACTCTGACCTGAAACGGCCATTTGATGGAAAATGGACTTCAGAATGTGAACACTCATTCAAAACACTCATAGAGAAGTTGACAACCGCTCCAGTCCTTGGCTTTGCCAACCCCAGGCAGCCATATGTCTTACATACTGATGCCAGTCTGCATGGGCTCGGGGCAGCTCTCTATCAAGAACAAGACGGCGAAATGAGAGTCATCGCCTATGCGAGTAGAGGCCTCTCCAACTGTGAGCGACGTTACCCCACCCACAAGCTTGAATTCCTAGCGCTCAAGTGGGCTGTAACAGACAAATTCCTCGATTACCTCTACGGCGCTGAGTTCACCATCATGACGGACAACAATCCACTGACTTACGTCTTGACGTCTGCCAAGCTCGACGCTGCAGGGCACCGGTGGCTTGCTGCCCTGTCAACCTTCAACTTCAACATACAGTACAGAGCTGGCAAGAGAAATGCTGATGCCGATGGGTTATCCAGACGTCCCCATGATAGGGCTGAACCTGATCAGAGCACCCAAGTCGAAGACGACAGAGTGAAACAATTCATTTCAAAGTTCATGAATGAAGGAGGTGAACCCATTTTCCCTAAAGAGGCTGTCAAAGCGGTTTGCCAAAGACATGAGCTAGACATAGCTCCAGACACTGAAGAGGGCAGCCACTCGCCTGTCATCATCGAGTGTCTTGCCATTGATGTGAGTGCTATCCCAGCAGAGTTCTCTCAAGCTGACCTACTGCCTGGATCCAGCACCCTGCCTAGGATGTCGCAGCAAGACTGGGCTGCAGAGCAACAAAACGATCCCCTGATCAGCAGAGTCATGGACATTGTCAACACGGGGAGACGTCTCACCTACCGTGTTCGCCAACAGGAAGCCAGAGAAGTCCAACTCATGCTTCGAGTGATGGATCAGCTTGTACTAAACAATGGCGTTCTGTACAGGAAACGCATGAACAGAGGAGAGCCTTTCTACCAGCTCGTTCTTCCCTCGAAGTACAGAGAAATGGCACTTGAAGGTCTTCACGACACAGTCGGTCACATGGGAATGGACAGAACATTGGATCTTGTTCGCACCCGCTTCTATTGGCCAAGGATGTTCATGGATGTTGAAAAGAAAGTCAGAACCTGTGAGAGATGTATCCGCCGTAAGGCCAAAGCTGAGAAAACTGCCCGTCTTGTGAACATCCAGACCAGTCGACCACTCGAGTTAGTCTGCATAGACTACTTGTCTTTGGAACCTGATGGACGTGGAACGAAAAACATCTTGGTCATAACCGACCATTTCACCAAGTATGCCGTCGCTGTCCCCACCGCTGATCAGAAGGCAAAGACAGTAGCCAAGACCCTGTGGAACAATTTCTTTGTCCACTACGGCCTGCCTGAACGACTTCACAGCGATCAGGGTCGTGATTTTGAGTCCACCCTCATCAAAGACCTTTGCCAGCTGTTGGGGATAAAGAAAACAAGGACAACCCCCTACCACCCACGTGGTAACCCCGTTGAAAGGTTCAACCGGACACTTCTGGAGATGCTGGGGACTCTCCAGGAGGAAGACAAGGTCAAGTGGCGTGATTTCGTGCAGCCGTTAGTTCACTCATACAACTGCACTAAAAATGACACGACTGGATTCTCTCCTTACCAGTTAATGTTTGGGAGACAGCCAAACCTCCCCATTGACGTGGCGTTTGGACTCAATCCAGAAGGGCAGAAGAAAGTCACTCACACCGACTATGTGAAGAAACTGAGAGAAAATCTGCAAGAAAACTACAGGCTTGCAATTGAACACAGTGAAAAGTCTGCTCAACGCAACAAGCAGAGGTATGACCTCAAAGTCAGAGAGTCTATCCTTGAAGAAGGAGACTGTGTCCTCGTCAAAAATGTCTCAATACGAGGTAAACACAAGATCGCAGACAGATGGAGCAGTACTGTGTACAAAGTTGTAAAGCACATAGCAGATTCCCCAGTCTACGTTGTAGCTCCAGTAAAGTCAGACGGTCCAGAGAGGACACTGCACCGAGACTTGCTGTTGCCCTGCGGGTTTCTATCTCCCTCCATTCAAGATGAAGTGGAACAAGTAAAGGAAAAGAGAGGAAAAGCTCAAACTCCTCAGGAAAGCAAATCACCTCAAGAGGAAGGGGAACCAGAGCAACAGTGTGAAACTGAAGCGGAAGTGGAGCACTACTATCCACACACCACTCAGGAGAATATCACAATTCCAACAGTAACCATTGTCCATGAAATCCCTCAAGCACAAGTAAACTCAAATAGAGGGGATAACCAAGATGGAATGAGCATTGAAAAGTCAAATCTGAACCCAGAGGCCGATGCATTCCAGCCCATGGGAAACCTGGAAAGGGAAAATCTGGAAGAGGAAAAAGACATAGCTGTTGAAAAAAACTCACCTGTTGAAAGAAACTCACCTGTTGAAAGAAGCTCATCTGTTGAAGATGGTCCAGGAGTCAAAGGTGACATAGTCCAAGATGAATCTGAAAGAGAAAACACGGTTGACACAAATGAAGGAAATATCGAGGAAAATGATGATATGGGAGAAGTGGAACTTGAAGAGGAATCTGGAATGGAGGAACGGGATGCAAATCAGTCTTCAGCTGTCGAAGAGGATCCTGTTCGGGAAGAAACAGAAAATTCAGAGGTCAGAAGATCAACAAGACAAAGAGCAGAGCCTAACAGACTAAAATACACCACACTAGGCAATCCCTTCGTCTTAGTTATGCACTCTCTTCTTAACAGCCTAGACCAAGTCTTTACACAAGCTCTGGATTTTACTCCTACCCCTGACATTAGTCAACTTACGCCTATGTAAATGTCAACATGCAGAGACGCATGTAGATTCAGGAGGGGAGGATGTAACCCACATTAGTTTTACCACTTAAACTAACTTGCATTACACTACACTTACAACCTGAGCGTTCCCATTCTCACCAGTAGAGGTGCTATGCGCGCCGCAGCTTCTTTAGACGCCCATTCTTCTTCTCTCGCATTCCAGAGAACATTCCAGAATGCAGAGACGCGCTGAATTTAACGTCACGCAGCTGAAAGATATATCCTCTATCTAAACTCCTAACTTTCTTTAAGTGGATCAGAAAGCATAATCCTTTGGATCTTTTTGTTTTAAGGACGATTCAGACTCCCACCAGCATTTTCTTTTCACTAGTGAGCGATTCTTCGGTTGGTTTTTTTGATTGCCTTAAAAGACCAGAGCCATAGATGGCGAGCCAAATCCCAGCAAGCATCGTGGAGTGGAGTGTGGGCCAGCACTCGTGGAGGGTGTGACGTCCTGCTGCTTCTTTCTCCATCGTGTCCAGTGAAAGGGAGCAACTCAACTGTCCATCATCTGTTCTCTCACACAGCTAAGATCTTCTCCCCCCCCCTTTCCAAAGACACAAAATCATACTACCCGGGTAGATGGACACTGACTAAAACAAAACACTGAACACTGACTGGAAACAAAGACAGACAAACTTTATATTTTCTTATTGGCCAAAGTTTATTTTGTTATTTACATGTTACAAGTGCACTTTACTTTATTCTAAGGAAAAATATGTTTACCTGAATACTTACCTGAATACTTACCTGAATACTTACCTGTTGGGAAAATAATAATCCTATGCACTGAAAATAATTCTATACCTTGAAGAGTTCTACATTTATTACATTTATTATGTACCGTAAATTCCGGACTATAAGCCGCGGCTTTTTTCCCGTTTTTTGGCCCCTGCGGCTTATATAACGGTGCGTCTTATCTATGGATTTTTTCAGAAAAAAAAAAAAAAAAAAAAAAAAAATCTCTCTTTTTTAGCACTCTTTCTAACTATAAATCCACTTCTGTTTTAATTTCCTCTCTTGCCCTCTTTTCACCACACCGCGGACACTGTGTGCACTGTAAAAATAAACAACGGTGGTGTTGTGTTATGTTGTTTTGTTGAAATGTTACGGTAATACGGTAAATGGGAGCTTCCTCAAACAGCCATCTCTTTCCCGACAATCCCCTCTGTGCGTGACCACTTACATATGGTAATTACGGTAAGCAAACGGCCACAAGCCCATCAACTCCCTCCCCCGACTACCAGGAGAAAATCACAAACTTCGGCGAATTCACACAAAGGAAGATCAAGGAATATTCCATCGAACCGGAGCAGATCATAAATATGGATGAAGTGCCTTTGACGTTCGACCTGCCACTCACTCGGACTGTTAACAAGAAGCGCCCTGGAGGATTCTTTCACCAAAAAAAAGCTTTGCTCGTTCTCGACAGCATGAGAACGAGCAGTAGATGATCATGAGGTGGTTTTTCAGACGTGTCGATATAGCAGTTTATCGCAAAAGTGTAATGGAAACACATTTTTCGCATTTGCACGTCATGTGACCCATATTATCCCTTGGAAAAGGAGCGGAAAATAAGTTTGGTAAGTAAGGTTCGATAGCCGTGTCAAAACCTCCGCAGCAAGTGGAAAACTTTGAAGCAACGCTACCTAGCAGAAAGACGAGTGTTGCGCAAAAGCGTAGCCGGGCAAATTAGATAATGTTTAATGGCAGAAATCGGTCCATGGTGACAGCAGGCTGCCTGTGTGCGCGCATTTGGCACAGCGGCGAGATGAGAGGATGAAAAGCACACACTGGTGCTGTCTGAAGTGAATACAGTGACTGTGAGTAGGCTAATACATTGCACACGTTTCAGGTGCAATTATAGAACCAAATCAGCCTTTTCCCCCCTCCATCTCTAAATCGGACCAGTTGTAGGCTATTAGGCTACCTTTTTTCCTCTGCCTGTCGCGCTGACTGCATTCACGCAGCCAGCAACATTTTGCGACTCATTTTCTTTTGAATTGATAATCAGGCTCGTTTATATGCATTGTAACTTCATGTTGGGATTTCCATTGACCATTGGTTGGATTTGAGCATGCAGGGGACGGGATATGGGGCAGATCCCCGTGCGTAATCACTGTGGCAGCTGCTGCAACGGGGAATCACTCAAACGCAACTTCAATGGAAACGCCTACAAGTCGCAATTGTACATTGTCGAAGTTGTAGAAATATCGCAATTCTTTTGCGAAAAACTGTAATGGAAACACAGCTATAGATGAAGAGGAGTTCGTTGGTTTTGAGTGACAATGAAGGAGAGAGGAGAGTGGTTGACGAAGCCACCCTGAACCTGTTCGTTTCCGACACTGAAGATGAGGACT
Organism: Poromitra crassiceps; assembly: GCF_964638095.1. Taxonomy (NCBI): domain Eukaryota; kingdom Metazoa; phylum Chordata; class Actinopteri; order Beryciformes; family Melamphaidae; genus Poromitra; species Poromitra crassiceps. Next base: position 55,266,889 of record NC_139625.1, on the reverse strand, counting down.
TTGGTGGTTTCAGTACGCAGGAAGAAGAGGAAGACGAGGATTAGTGACTTGACTTCTCTGGTTACAGGTTTGCTGCACATATAGCCTATTGTTGTGTGATTTTGTCTGGGGATTAGTGACCTGACTTTTGTTTTGTTTTGTTGAAATGTTAATAAATGGGAGCTTCCCCAAACAGCCATCGCTTTCCCGACATTCCTCTCTGTGCACGAACCCTTTCATATGGTAATTAAACATCAAAACACCCGCGGCTTATAGACCGGTGCGGCTTATAGAAGAAAAAAATAGTCAATTTTGGTCCCGCGGCTTATACACCGGTGCGTCTTATAGTCCGGAATTTACGGTAATAAACCTGTGTTTACATTTTTTCTTAAACCTTTGTCCTTGTTCATTCAATTTATCCTCCCTGAGCGTACCTAACGTTACCATTGCCAATAGATATAGCCTAATCAGAATTTGCATTTCTTGATATTATATTGTGCTATCCTAAGCTACAGTATAACGGCCCATAAGTGTTACACACTCTTGAAGCTAAATAAATCCAAAACCAACAAGTTAATTATTTAAATTTTTACTTCAATGTAGAACAGTCATTTCTTACACACGAGATTACTTTTATCCTTTTATCCATTAAGATTATTGAAAGATATTCCATATATTCCAGACTGAAATGTTATAACAGAAGTGGAGTATTGGCCAGAATGATATGAACATTTGGACACTTATTCAGTGGGTATCTTGCATGTTGCGTTCAGGTGCACTGTTAATTATTTTTATTTTTTTCAATTCCAGCGTGGGCCACACAGGAGGCGCTCGCGCGCCGCATGTGGTCCGCGGGCCGCCAGTTGCCCAGGTCTGTTTTAACCCAACCTAAACCATCCTAATGTTAGCCACTGCTAACCTTTCAATGTTAACCACTGTTAACCCATCATGTGGAAAAACCCACTCCTAACGTCAACCAGAGTTAACCTCTTCCTAATGTCAAAATGTCAAAAGAGTAACATCAAGGCCATCCAATGTTTACTGCACAGGTAACTGAATGACAGGACTCACTCAAGAGAACTTAATACAGGTATAGAAAGGGTGTTGCAACCACATAAAAGTTGCTGCAAACATTCCTGTAATCTCCATCAAACGTCTGAGCCCACGGCGACTGACAGGAGTGGGAAACGACAGGACAGCTTCTACTTTAGAATTTTTCAGCTGCCCTAAAGCAGCAAGCTTCTGGTACAATGCCAAAGTGGAAACAATGAGAGCTGTAGTAATCATATTCTGAGGTAATGCAGCTATATGGTAAAACAGGCGTGATCATCAAAATATCTTTGTTTCTCTTTCGGTTCACACCAAATAACATGAATTCTGAGGAACAAAATGCTCCCATGCATGCATAACATAAATACTGCTTCTCTTGTGATACGAAATTGAAATTAATTGTATTCAATTAAATAACATTTACTGAATGGAGGGGGGGGGGGGGGGGGGGGGGCATGTGAAGCAGTGATGTTTTTGATGATGCTTTGGTTGGTGGGATGAAGGATGAACAGAACTTAAGAAAACAACAAATGCAAATATTGCTGTTATATTGAATAGAAACACGAGAAAGTCTTGCTTCTTCATCTGCCCATTCATCCAGAGAGGCTTATGTAAGGCATTTTGCAAGCAATTTGTTTTAGTTAATGAAAGGCTATATATCAGGGTGACCAGGGTCAGAAATTAGCGGGGGCTCGGGGCATTTTGCCCTTAAAACCCCCGAAATTGCCCTTGGAATTGGGATGACAGGCGCTTTCCCCCCCCCCCCCCGTAAAATAAAGTTGAAATGGCCAAACCATCATGTAAATGCTTAAAGGGGGACTGACCCCCCCCAGTTTTCTTGCAAAACGGTATTCTACTTGATTTGAAAACTCTGCAGACAAGATGGCCGCCTATAGACCCCTTATACAGCTTGTCAACATGGAGCTGCGCGCGCATCGTGTAGGCAAAAAGCCCGGAGCCGCTCATTGACACAGACAGAGCTGTGTGAAAGACGTCGCTGTCAGGACTGCTCTGTGCTCATCTGCGACACACAGTTAGATTTTAGTTTTAAAATGCAGTTCTCGGCTTACTACCACAGCTTATCGCCTAGTGATAAGCAATGTTATGCATCGAAATTAACGTTGGTTAATGGGATACGTCTTACAGACCCATACCATACGCACTGGCGCTGTCAATTCGCCAAGCCTAGAGTGGCCAGCAATACATATATCGTGCATTCCTTTATAACTGGGGATAGCGTAGATAATTATTCTGTAACTTGCAAAGATATATTGTTATGTTGATAATGCACACAACTCAATAATGACATTATGTAACGTTACTTGGTCGTTCTGACCGAGTGATGTGGCTGAGCAGCCTACAGTTTCAGGCAGCTTACCTGATTATTTAGAGCACTACATTTCGTGCATTTTTAATGATGTCCTCGTTCCAATCAGTTCAACTCAATAATGACATTTGATTTAACGTTACTTGGTTGTTAACTAACCGAGCGATGTGGCTGTCACTAGCAGCCTACTACAGCATACCTGATATGAAATGAGCGAGCACTGCAAAGTCGGGCATTTTTAACGATTTCCTCTTTGGGCTTGCAACCAAAGACACCTACGGTTAGCATTAAAAGCAGTATGAGTTGACGGGATTCAGTAAAACTTTAGTCCTTGCTTTGTTGATAGTGTAACAGACTGTTCAGTGTTGTGTTGTGTTCTATTGCGTGTGTGCGAGGCTGTGTATGTTCCCTCCGGTTGCCGTAGAACAGGATATGTGGGGAGAATAAAGGTGAAGCTGGTTATAACGTTACAGCCTGGCTCTATCGTTTATTATTTTATTAACCAAGTGTGAATAGGCGGACCCGAATACTCTGCTACAATAGCTTTCCGATTCTGGCATCCCACTGTACAACACGAAGACATGTCTTGCTCGAATAGTTTTCGGACCACTGGAAAACTACTTGACAGGGCTGCGCGGAGTCTGTCTTTCTGCCTCCGTCTTGCGCATCTGACGCTGTTTGTTGTCATTGTGACGTAGGCGTATAATTGGTCTATACTCCCTTCTGTACCCTGGCAGAATAAACTATCATAACTTGGCCAATAAGTATGTAAGATACAAAATAAAACAAATTGTAATGTCTTTATGTAACCTGTAGGTTAGGTCACGCCCTGGCACGCCCATAGGTTATTACCCTTGCGACACAACCAATCCAGTTAGATCCCACATCAGCCCCCGGAAATAAATACCGGTAACGTAGGTGCCTCCACCTTTCATTCCCCCGGTTGGAGCGTTGCTGTCTGGGCTGCTGAGCGTGTCCTCACACTCCCTGGTTGAGGTAGGCTGAAGTGATTGCTTGTGTGTGCGCACATTTGGCCACTTGTTCAAATGGCTCGCTAAAGCCGTAACTGTCTTTTAGACGTATCCGTGTGCGGCTGCTGCTGGTCTGGAGACTTGTGTCCCGTCCGACGGGTTGGTACAGCAAGCAAGGGAGGGAATGCACCGACGCCACGCCCCCTCCCGAACACGCCCCCTCAGCCGGACTGAGCAGCACTGAGTGTCAAATTTCCAAAACAAACGTGGCTTCTGCCAGGGGTAGTAGCGAAACCACGGCTAATATAAACGATTATCTGCTTAAAATAAAGGCAGTTGGACTCGAATGTGACCCTTACAGCTTGCCAAAGAACCAGTGGTCCATGGACGTAGACATGTGGCCAGGAATAGGGTTTCCTGACATTTATATGTAGGCTACTTAATATCGACGCCGGGGAAATACACAAACCAAAGCATGAAAGCATACAAGAGCCTGGACGCGTGGTCATACTTCAAGGCTGGATTTGTTGGCGACATTAAAGTAACGAGGACAGCAATGGATATTCTGGTTGTATGTGGAGAGGTACATATTTATTTTATTACAACTTTTATTAAGAAAAATATAGCATACGCTGTCCCTAGCTTTGTTCATAGTGAACACTATCACTCATGTAACGTTATATCTGTGCAGGTAGAACACAGCCAGAGAATGAATGAGCCCTCATTGAAACCCTGGATAGCTGCAGAGAAGACCGGGGCCGTTTCATTAGCTTTCGGCACCCTGTAAAAAGATACCTCCGACGCCTTGTTTAATCTATTTTTACAGTCAATGGCACAACAGCACTTTACCATTTTCGTTGTTTTCTCGCGGAAGCTGAACGCTAAACACCCTGACCCGGCGGCGCCACCTGGCTTGTTTAGACGTTTTGACACTCACTGCAGCTGAGTGGGCGTACCCGCACTGACTGTCGCGTCCGTGAGGTCACGTGCATTCCCTCTATTGACACTGATCTTCTACCTCACTTGTAACCAATTGATATCCAAACTAATGCATGCGTGTATCCTTGTGCTCTGTGATCAGAAGACGGCGTGTGAAACCCAGCGTGTGTGTGGCCACAAAACGGCATGTGAAACCCAGCGTGTGTGTGTGTCCAGCGTGTGGTATCATTCACAGCCAATTAAGGTACAATGTTTGGTAATGGTTACTGTAGTGCATTCGAGGTGTAATTATCATTCATGTATTAATGCTTGTTTTTGTATTTCCTTGTACAGCAGAGACTGCCGCTGCTGTTTTGCCTATAGCAAAGCCTTTGTAAAACAAGCCACTTGAGGTGTCCTTTTATTTCTTGTTTTTATTCTCCCAGCGTTTTAAATAGAAAGGTAATTTAATTTAACTTCTTACCAAACCTTGTTGAGGATAGATACATTCTATCGAGGTGCCCGGCCACCTTTATAGGAGGGCAGCATAGTGGTCCTTTTGGTTTTCAATGTGCATTTGTTTGACAGTGTGCTTTTGTCATATTTTATTGTAGTGTTTGGTGTGGTTTAAACCACGACTGCGACTCCTCTTATACTGTAGGTGGGTTAAGTTCCCTCGTAGTATCATCGATATATCCTCCATTCCTAATAACTTGTGTTTGGTTAGTTAGTATTGGTCATTCTACCTACTGAACATTTCTTATGCTGTTCACATCTTTTTATCAGATTTATTTTATTGCGTAAAATAAATCTATTTTGTATCTGGTATCTCTCTCACGTCTCTGATTTAATTTGTGGATTCCTGTGTGGGGTGAAACCATATTTGTGGTTACTCTGGTCTGATACCAGTCTCGATTTCATACAAGGTATTCTTTGGGTGAAAGTCCTAAGGTGGCGTTGTCGAAATTTTAATACAATTGGCCGAGTTACACTCTGGCTCGGTTACATTTATTTGCTGTAGAATGCAGAGGACATGTAACTGTTTAGTTGAACTCGCATTCCAGGAATATTGTATTTACTGCGCTGCTCTAAAGATAACGTAAGTGGCTCGAGACTGTTTCGTCCTGAAACCCACTCACTTTGCGCTGGAACACAATCGATTTGGGGGATTGGCCAACGCCAACGCCAGTGCCCAGAACTGTCAAATCAAATCATCGACAGAGACGCTATGGCCCGCCTCCCAGTATTTTCAGTGATAAATAATACGATAAATGATCAATACAGCCACGTTATAAACAACTAACCGACGCTGATGGATCCGTATGGAAACGGTTTTGCCCGAAATGGTTAAAAGTTACATCAATTTGGTCATTCAGTGGCGTTTTACTGCCATGTAACATAACTAACTAGCAGCTAACATTAGCCACAGTAGGCGATTCCCCATGATGCATCGCGCTGTTAAAGGGCTTGCGCTAAAAATGGGTCCATTGGAGTGAATGGAGATGTTGCAACTCTCCTGGCATGAGTGGGAAAGGGGGGAGTACGCCGTGACGTCAGGTTGGACCGTTTTGGAGGGCAAAAAAAGCTGGTTTGAAGGACACTTATGCTGTTGAAAATGATAAAGATTGTAGAATATTATAAATTTGGTCTCAAATGTGGAAATTCTGACCAGAATTCTTTACACACCACCCCAAAAGCCATAATTGGAAGGTGGAAAAAAAGTGTTTTGGGGTAAGTTCTGCCTAAAGGCATGTTTCAAGATGTGTTTAAAATATTATATTTTAAATAATAATTTGTGTCTGATTTTCCCCACAAAAAAGGTTAAATTATGTTGTTAAAATCCTTAAAATGACTTCCCCTTGTTCTCCCTCATTAAAAAATCAAAAGCAACCAAATGGGATGAATTTCGTTTGAGGCTTTTGTTCAAAGCACAGCAGAAAGATGTAAACGATGATAGTATCAAAGAGAGGAAATATCTGCACAACCGTGTGCGTCAGGTGCGTCGGAGAAGCAGGATCAGTTGAAGAGGAAGACTCCCGCACACTGACTTCACTTAGAGAAGACTTTTATTCAGTACAATGCAATGTTTCAGTCATGCGACCTTCATCTGGCATATGGTATGACAAAGACTGGAACCTGTTTAAATAGGAACCAGGAAAACAGCCAAAGTCAGCCAATGGGGGCAAGGCAATTATGTAGTAGGCGCATGGTGCAAATCAGTGCAAATCACACAATTACAATTACAATAAATTGACAAAAATATCCAAACATGTAAACGATGATAGAAAAAAGACATCCAGGAGTGTGACTTTTACCGCTTCAAGAACATTTCAACCTTGCTTCTGATTCTCGCTGGTGCCGAACTACGATGAGGGCTGGTGTACCAGGCTACTACATTTGAGCCATTGGTTTGCAGCATTTACTTCACTTGTGGTCAAATGATAATTTCTGTGCATACAATTGATCATTTTACGAGATCTGACTGACAGTGAACCCACCCTCAAGATAAATATAATTTATTTTATCTTTAAAAAAAAGGAAAAGGAAAAAATGGCTTTGAACTCAAACCTCCTCCATTGCCATGTGCACAATACTCTATATCGGCAAGATGGTTCTTTGTCACCTTTATGATAATGACTTTAACAGGCCTGGTTCAGAAAATTTTAGACAATTTGAATATAAAAATGTATATAAAAAATATATACAATAATAATATATAATTTATATAAAAAAGATTTCTACAAATTTGAATATAAAAATGATCCAGAAATGTACACTGTGTACAACACTATAGTTTTTTTTAAAGTCAAAATTTTCAATGGTCCAATCAGACTCCTCAAACCTCTGTGTTCCACCTCTCCAGCCTGTTGTCCAATCAAATTTGACATGGGAGCTTCAGTGCCCAGGGGCCACTGTGGGTGCTAATCTGGCCTTGAGAATAGTATACTTCATAACTTGCTGCATACAACCATTGCTGGGATGTGCCGGTAATGCTGGCTGGATGGGAACCGTTGTTAAACAAAAAGAAGAAGAAGACGAAGAAGAAGACGAAGATGAGGAAGAAGATGAAGACGAAGACATGCTGGGATGAATTTCATCATCAAACAGGGAGGCAGGACGCGGCGAAGCGAGGCTCCAGTGAGTGAGTGAGAACTTGCTGCTGTTTATTTTCTTCTCTTTTGTTCTAAAGCACAGCAGAAAGATGGCGTGTAGCCTAAATGATGAGAGATTAAAGACGTCCAGGAGTGTAACATTGACCGCTTCAAGAACACGTTTTCGGTCACTTCTTCTTGATGTGGACCAACAGAGAGGCTAGTTCTAAGTTTTCACTGTAGCAGTTCATAAGGGGTACTGAGCGGTAACCTGTCAAAACACAAAAAACATGCATCCTCCTTAGTGACTGTGTTAAACAATAATATTACTTGTCCTAGTGACGGAGTAACAAATTACCATTTTAATTGCAGTAAAAATATGTTTTATATTTTTCCTTAGTATTGTGATGTCAAAGAGCATAATATAGTAATTATTTTTTATTTGAGAAATGCATATTGTATCTCTGGATTCTGAGACTATATGCACAGTGGGAGTTTATTTTTATAAGTAATATAACGAGTAGTGTAATGAATTGAACTCCAAACCCATCCAAATTCCAAAATGAGCTGTCTGCCATTTGGAAAAATTGACAATCTTACAAAATGACTACAAATGATACTTTTTAGCAAACAGAAGGTAGGGTGCTTGGTAGGGGTGTCACGATACACTCAGTTCACGATACGATACGTATCACGATAACGATACGATACGATACGATTTTAACAATATTTTTTTAAACTTGAATAATGACAATATATGACTGGAAAAGTAGTATTTTATTTGAAATGCACAAATACAAAACATGCTATTGTGGGAAATTGTTATTACAATAACAACTAGAAAAAACATGAGATTGGAGATAAGGCTTATCTTGAAATAGAATGAGTTACACCGTCACTTAGATTTACTTTGAACTAAAAGGTTTCTCAGCAGTATAAATTCTCATTATGCATCTTCAGTTTTTCTTCAAACTCAAACAACAAGACTTTTCTTAATCTATTTTTTATGCATCTTCAGTTTTTCCTGTCAAGTAAACAGTTTTGCCAGAAACTCAATTGAATGGTTTCTCTCCTGTATAACTTCTCATGTGTCTCTTCAGAGACTTGTCCAACTGAACTACTTTCCACACATTGAACTTCAACAAACAAAGACGTTTCTTAGTCTATTTTTTGGAGAAAAAAAAGAAAGAAAAAAAAAAGATTTTTTTCGCGATGAGATTTCATCTCAACGATACATATCGTGACGTTTTACCATCGCGAAATTTCGTGGGACGATATATTGTGACACCCCTAGTGCTTGGATGACAAAATGGCAGCACTACAGACTGACTCTATACAGACTGATACACTATCAACACTGGTGTACTGGACGTGTTGTACATGGGCGTGTTCCCACCTGAGCGGATGCCTCTGACAGGAAATGTGGCCTGAGCTACGAAGTTGGGGTCTGAGAACATGTCCTCCTCGTTGACCACGAAGCGCAGGAAGGTGAGCTCTGGCTCGTACACCTTGAACACCATTGGTGTTGGTGCTTGGTCATTCCACACCGGGTTCAGACCGTTATCACCTAGGGAGACAAGCCACCAACCAAGGTTGAATTAACATGGGCAAGCAGCCAACCAAGGTTGAATTAACATGGGCAAGCTGCCAACCAAGGTTGGATTAAAGTAACATGGGCAAGCAGCCAACCAAGGTCAGATTAAAGTCACATGGGCAAGCCCCCAACCACGGTCAGATTAAAGTAACATGGGCAAGCCGCCAACCAAGGTCAGATTAAAGTAACATGGGCAAGCTGCCAACCAAGGTCAGATTAAAGTCACATGGGCAAGCCCCCAACCAAGGTCAGATTAAAGTAACATGGGCAAGCTGCCAACCAAGGTCAGATTAAAGTCACATGGGCAAGCCCCCAACCAAGGTCAGATTAAAGTAACATGGGCAAGCCCCCAACCAAGGTCAGATTAAAGTAACATGGGCAAGCCGCCAACCAAGGTCAGATTAAAGTAACATGGGCAAGCCGCCAACCAAGGTCAGATTAAAGTAACAAAGTAACATGGGCAAGCCGCCAACCAAGGTCAGATTAAAGTAACATGGGCAAGCCGCCAACCAAGGTCAGATTAACTCATTGAGTGCCAATGACGTCTAAAGACGTCAATTCAAATAGTAACGTAGAGTGCCAATGACGTCTAAAGACGTCAATTGCGTTTTTTGACGGTGGGACGTGGATCAAAGCCTGATGCATCTCCTGTAAAAATATGGGGGATGTTGAACGTGTATAAGCTATTTTACGGACCCATTAGTGGCGACAGTGCTCTCCAGATTAGAGAAAGGTGAGGAAAAAAACAGAGAAGAAGCCGTGGGCACTGGGCACACGGAAACCGATGCATGCTGTAACGTTAGCTGTGCCAATCTGCTCCCACACGCGATAGCCCCTCCACATGATTAGTTGCCAGAAAAGGAGCACCCGACACGAGCGTCTTTCTGAAAAGATTAATTATTCTCAGCTGGAAGCGCTGGGAGCCGGCGACAAAAACGGCGGAGTGCTGTGAAAATAGGCTGGGTGCAGCGCACTTTGAAACGTGCAGTGGAAAATTCAGAGCAGAGAGCCACCAGAGACACTCCCACGGAGGAGGAGTGTGCAGTTGAGGGGGGTGGGGCACACAGGGCACCATACAACACCGACCCAGACAGCAGGCTTGATGGACAGACAGATTGGCAAACACAAGCTAGAATATCTGATGCCCACCAGCAGTAAATCAAGACCACACAGGGGCCAGCGCTGCTGGTTGCAGCTAAAAAATATTATTTTGCCATCAAAATTCCTTTGTTTTTGCTCTTTTATTGAAGGAAATTATTTTTGAGGTGTCACTACATCAGAAAATATTAGCTTCAGAGTCAGTGATGTGCTTGAAATGCTTCATTTCACAAAAGGCTCATTATCTCAGCTTCTAGTTTGAAACGTCTGTTTTTGGTGAAATCAACCTATCTTCTCCGGCTGATAACTAAAGAACGGAAAATGATATCAATAAACCTTTTTTTGCTGATGATACAAGAGAGTCTCATCGTTCTTTGGGCATGTTCGGTGTTTACATAGTAATATCACACAATATTCTGTGGGTCTTCAGTTATCACTGAAAACGCTCTGAAAGGGCTGGCACTGGGAGCATCCGTTTTCCAAAAGTGGCTGGCACTCAATGAGTTATAGTAACATGGGCATGGTGGTGCAGGGGTAGAGTCTTGAAGAATTATACTCAAGTAAAAGTACAATTACTCCCATAAAAAAATGACTCAGGTAAAAGTGAAAATTGACGATTGAGAAACCTACTCAAGTAAAAAAAAAAAAAATCTGACTCAGTGTGCAAGGTTCCTGTGCATAACGATTATTGGATGACTAATTAAAAAACACATACTAAACAAACAGACTGTGTGTGCAAAGACCTTTACTCATGTGTATTGTAATGCGTTCTACCTACTACTAAGTTGGCATGTTGGCTGGCCCAAAGACCAGCCAATAGCAGATGGTCAGTTCAGTACCCTACTTTTCACCACTAGATGTCAGTTTTCCTCACATATCTGGGGTTTAGTTACTCTTTAATCAATTTTGGGGCAGTGGTTGTCTGTCACATCGACAGGATCCTCCACTCTCATTCCTCCCTTCCCCCTCTTTCCTTGCCCATACCTTTAACTTTGTCTTCTCCCTCCACTAGCCCCCTCAGCCCCTCCTTACGTTGGACACTGGTCTTGAATTTGCGGGATTTGCTCTTCTCCTCGTTGTCGGGGGATCCACTGGTCTTGGATTTGCGGGATTTGCTCTTCTCCTCGTTGTCGGGGTATCCACACAGCTCGACCTCTACAAACGGACTGACGATGCGGTTGAGCTTAGGGAGGTGCCTGGCGGCGATCACCTGCATGGGGTCCAACACAGACATGGATATGATGCAGTTTTATGGATTTCTTTTATTGATGGATTACATAATGTATGTATTGTACAATTTATTGTATGTATGCATTAATATTTTATTATCATAGGTTTCAACGGCAAGTTTTAATGTCCCATGATCTGATGATCAATTTGCCGGAAACAAATGCTTTTGGGGTTGATTTGTGGAAATCCCATTAGTCATAATGACGCAACTGATCCCTAGTCACTGAAGTCATGCCAGGTGAAATGGGAAAATGTCAGGATGCAGCAGTATTTTTTCTTGTTTTCTCTATCCTCTTGTGTCCCCCATTCCCTGTGTGTGTGTGTGTGCATGTGTCTGTCTGTCTGTCTGTCTGTCTGTCTGCCTGTCTGTATCTGTGTGTCTGCTTTCACACCGGCCTTGAAAGCGGTAAATGTTACGGAATATGTAATCCGCATCTCCGATGTGAAAGTGATGAAAGTGGAGTCATGGATAATTGTGTTACGCCTTTCGTTCCGCCAGTGGAGGTAGTCATAGCGCCGGATCAGGCTCCATCCCGCCTCCACCTGGGAGCGGCGTCACGGAACGGTGCGAATGGTCAGCTCATTTATAAAAAAAAATACAGGGAAACCACCTCACACAGCAAGAAAGGCTGCCCTCCAGGCTGGTAAGCAAGCTCAAGGATCTGGGACTAAACACAGCAATGTGTGACTGGATCCTGGACTTCCTGACAGACCGCCGCCAGGTTGTGAGAGTGGGCAACCTCACCTCCTCCCCACTGACCATCAGCATAGGAGCGCCCCAGCGATGCGTCTCCAGCCCCTTCTGGTACGACCTCTACACCCACGACTGCGTGGCGACTCAAACCTCGAACACCATTATGAAGTTTGCAGACGACACAGCGGTCGTGGGGCTGATCTCCAGGAGCGATGAGACGGCCTACAGAGAGGAGGTGGAGGCCCTGGAACAATGGTGCCAGGACAACCACCTCTCTCTAAACGTCTCCAAGACCAAGGAGATAATTGTAGACTACAGGAAAGGGGGAGGGGCACACACCCCCCAATCACCATCAATGGCACAGTGGTGGAAAGGGTGGACAGCTTCAAGTACCTGGGAGTCAACATCCACCAGGACCTGACATGGGCCAGCCACACTGCCACTGTTGTCAAAAAGGCCCAACAGCGACTACACGGACTCAGACGCCTGAAGAAATTTGGGCTAAGGCCAAAAATCCTCAGGGACTTCTACAGAGGCACCATTGAAAGCCTGCTGACTGGCTGCTTCACCACCTGGTATGGGAACTGTACCACCATGGACCGCAGGGCGCTAAGAAGAGTGAGGCGCGTGGCCCAGCACGTAACAGGATGTGAGCTACCAGAACTGCAGGAACTGTACAACCAGCGGTGCCTCAGGAGGTCCCTGAAGATCATCAAGGACACAAACCACCCCCACAACAGCATGTTCTCCCCGTTACCCTCAGGGAGGAGATACAGGGTCCCAAAAGCCTGTACAGGGGGCTGCGTGAGATGAGTGCACTTCAGACGTTCCTAGCTCACGCAAGCAACGACCAATCTTAACTTGCAGCATATCAAAATGACGGGGAGAAACTCAGCTAAAATAATCTATCAAGCATTGCCACCCAAACAAAACACAATTCAACCCCCAAGAGATTATATTGCCATGTAACAAAAACACGAAATCAGAGTATGTCCACTTTAGTGCTTCTGCTAATTTCACCACTTCAAGCAACCCACACAAACAAGTGGTAATTTGAAAGCAGAGACTCCGCTGATTTCAGATATGTCTGCCTCATCTCTGTGCAAAGAAAACTCAGCGAACTAGCAGCCAAAACGTAGCAAATATAAAACTTATCAAAATCATATAAAGTATGTCTTACCTTTGCTGTTTTGTGGTCAAAAGTTATATTCCAGCTCGAAAGCACGCTGCATAGTATACTTCAATGACTCTGTGTTAGTTTGATATGAGTCACGGAGGTCCTGGTTGTTGACATAATGATAAAAGGGTTTTTAGAGTGGAGTGTGCTATCTTGCTACAATATACTATCTTTGGGGTTACTTCTTTTGCTTCGTTCTGGATCGTCATTGGTGTTTCTAGGGTGAATTTGGGTGCCACCCCTCAATTCTCCTGACTCTGACTGGTCGATAGAGGTTTCGATCATAACATTCGGCCAATGGGTTGCCGAGTTATCCATGTGCGTAACGCGTCAGTCTCAGCTGCGGTGAATTCACCATAGACCCATTTCACGGGGGCCATTTTGTGCCGAAAAGGCAGGGTAAACACAGGTGCAAGCAACACCACATTCTAATCATTGGAAGTTGGAAACCCTCATTAGTGTTTTGCTTGCACCTGTGTTTTTTCGGCACAAAATGGCCCCCGTGAAATGGGTCTATTGGGAACAATGGGACATTTGGTGAGTCTGCCTGGACATGCCTGTGGTAAAACATCTGTACAAACTGCTCAGGTTCACTTTTTTAGCATCTACTTTTGCACAGTTACTCATCAGATATTACTTTACTAATTCCTATATGAATTGGGCTACTATCCCATGATTCAAAGGTGGTTTTCACTCAAAATAATGTGTTTTTTTTAGGCGGAGATAAAAAATAATTTTCTGCTGTGTTCCAGATGAATTGACTCTGACACAGTAACACATATCTTGATTCTGACACTTATGTAGTAATCTCATGGGTCTTGGCTTTCTTTTGAGGGCAAGATTATTCATACAGCCCTTGTAGTTGTGAAGATATACTCTATTTTGGGTAAGTCATTTCGGATAGGAGGCAGAAGAAATAGGCCTTGTGATGAATACTGGCAACTTTTGCTCTGCCTCCGACTCTGCTTCTGGGTTAAAACTCTTCAACTGTGACAAAAAAAGAAGGGGAAAAAAGATGATGATGATGATGGTGTGTGTGTGTGTGTGTGTGTGTGTGTGTGTGTGTGTGTGTGTGTGTGTGTGCGTGCATGTGCGTGCGTGCGTGCGTGCGTGTGTGCGCACACATAAACGTACCTTGATCTCAAGGGTGTACTTTTCTTTCTTCTTCTGGTGAGGGTTGTAGCCGTCAGTGAGCATCATGTCTGGCTTCAGCACGTAACCCGTGCGTCCGTTCAGACTGAAGAGGGAGCTGTTCAGCTGGGTGTATCTATCTGTGTGGGCACACAAACACTATGGCTGCGTTCCAATACCCATACTTGTACTTCTTTCTTGTAGTATGTACTGCCGCTGCCCTCACAAAGTATGGATTGTAGTGTGTAGCATGCATGCAAAATGCATACTATTGGGACACACTACATCTGTCGTCACATGAGCTTCCTGAACCCCGACCTCTTGCTCACTTCCGCCGACGTCCGCAGCGCCACATTTTTTTTTTTTTTTTTAAATTCAATAAACAAAGTCTGGCAATAACAAACAGTACATTATACAAAAAATTCAGACTAAGCATTTACAAAATTGGAACAATCAAATAAACAAATTGCTGTTATGTTGTAATGTATGTTGTTGTTTCTAATAAACTGATGTGATGATACTTACATGCAGTCTCATTCTTAACAGTATAATAACGTGCATATTTCTGTCAGTGTTTTTATCATAGTTATTGACGTGTTCACGGCGTCATGGAGGTGAGCGTGGATTATACACGCAGCTCAGTCAGTGCGACGTAACTCCAGTAGGTGGCGGTAATGCACAAAAAGTTGTTTGCCAATCGCCATAAAACATTAGAAGAAGAAGAACTTCCGCTGCGCAATGGATTGTGGGGAAGTTTGGCTGACGCAGCATGCATCGATGCATACTCCGAAATAGGAGCTGATGTAGTACAACATCCTGGTACTCTTGGCATACTGCATCTGACATACTATGTATTGGGACATACTAATTCTTTTTTTGCCTACTAAATAGTATGGAAGTATGGGTATTGGAACGGGGCCTATGCTTCTTAGAACAAAAAGGGGATATGCGCGGATTCCCCGCTTCAGCTGACAAACCTTGGAAAACCGGTGCCTCTCAGAAAAGGGACCAAATAATCAAAAATCTAAAATGATTTCTAGAGCACACACGGTCAATTTGAGCAATTTAATGCGCAAACAGACTGACTTCGACAAAACCAAATCTTCGTCAGAGACTTCCTCATTGACTCCGAGGAAGAAATGTGTTTGTTGAAACATCGGTCTGTTTGCACAATAAATTGCTAAAATCCACCATGTCCTCCAGAATTCATCTTTTATTTTTGATCACTTGTTACAGTTTGTATGTAGCCTACACACAGCAACACACAGCTCTGTGTTAGCCCAATTCACAAAGTAACAGCTAGTGCAACTTAAAATTGTATATTAAAGTCCCTGGAAAACAAAATCCACAAAAACGTTCTAACTATGTTATTTAGGGTGTTATGTTAGTAATTTTGTGCCTCCGAAATTATTATACATTACTTTCAACCCAAAGCCTTAAAATCGACACTTTTCTACAAGATTCTACAAAGTACTTTCTCATTGAAGACAGCAGTGCGCGAGGTGCTAAAACGCAGGAGCTTATGACGTCATAAGCTCTATATAACCTTTGTACACGCGCGCAATCCGCACCCCCCCTCCTTTTGTCCGTTCTTTGCCCCCAGTGACAGCGCTCCCTCGCTGTCCGTCTCCCTCCCACTCTGTGTGCCGTCGTGCCAAGCGCTATGCTTCTCTCTCTCTCTCTCTCTCTCTCTCTCTCTCTCTCTCTCTCTCTCTCTCTCTCTCTCTCTCTCTCTCTCTCTCTCTCTCTCTCTCTCTCGGGACTAGTGAGAGAGAGAGCACAGAGAGAGACACACAGGCTGGTGACGCGAGGTTACTCTCTCTCACACATTTTAAATACTTTATTTGGTTCCACAAATTACATTTCATAAACAGGGAAACAAATATATCAGGGTCAATTAATACTGAGCACTTATGGATACACATAGCACCTCCTTCTCCACACTGCTAGACTGCCAATAATTGCTGCGACAGAGCAATATTTGACAGTTTGTTTGGCTCTTGCTTTTGTCAGGCCAGCAATCTGCAGGCCTCTCATGGTGCATTTTTGTACATGTCCCAGGCTTCCAAATATAACCACACTGTATCTACAGGTATAACCTAGGCTCGTGATGGTCTCGAGTAGTGGTTGGTATTTTATATATTTGTCTTGGAATGCCTGGTCCATGTACAGGTCAAAGACACAGCCTACCTCTAGCATCAGCACCTGCTTATGGCTGGTGTCAACAAAAACAGCGTCGGGTGTATTGGGGATATTAGCAAAGACATCACAGGCAGACCCAAACCACTCTGGTACCACTCTACTGTGCTTATACAGTACTGCACTAGCAGGCATGATGTTATGGACTGCATCAGACACAATATTTACAATACGGTCATGGCGAGCTATGTACAGTTGTTTGTATGCATGACATCCATTCTTTATGTGTGCTGTGGATTCTAGATGGTACTGTGAATCTGGATGGTTCAAACAAAATGGATTGTGAGTGTGGGGGTACCAGGTAGACAGATTATATTTCGTGGGTAGCACTTGCAGTCTCGCTTTGATGGCAAACTTTAGAATGTCCTCACCAACCGCAGCGTTCTTAAGAACTGAGTGTGAGACTGAATGGTCAGCAAATCCTAGACACGCTAGTTTCCCCTGCAGTCTAAGTCCACACCAGTGCTGCCTGACCTCAGCCTGCTTTGCATTAATCAGGACTCTCCTAGCTGACTCTGTGGTCAGTCTGCTGTGACCAGTTCATCGGAGACAGGGACTTCAGTTGCTCATTCATTCCCTGTCTACTGATGTAGGCCTTCTGGTGGGGGGAGATAATTCCTGTGTCCACCAGCCAGGGCAGGATGCGGCTGAGAAGGCACTTCATAAAAACTTCATAAATAGTGGGGAGTAATGAGATGTCACGCCAAGTGGAAGGGTCATCAGGAATATTGTCTTTTTTTGGTATTCTGTGAATGAGGGCACCTTTCCAGGAGTCAGGCACTTTCTCATTGATCAGGCAGGCATTGAAAATATCAGTAAGAGTTTGTGTTGACCATAGGTGTAGTGCTAATGTAACGCGGGGGAACGGCGTTCCCACACTTCTCCAAGGGGTGTTTTGTGCATTATTATTTACGACAGCATGAAGAAGAGTGCTACTGCGATGCGTTATTATGGGACCCACCACGGTTCTTCCCAAGGAAGAAAAACAACAAACACCTGAATAATGTCATGGGCAAACTGGAGGAGTGCAGAAACGCCCGTTGAGCCGTGGGTGGCGGCAGTACAAATCAATTGGCAACTTTGATGATATTTCATCTGCGCATTGAAACCGTGGTCTCCCCCTGTGCGTAATTGGGCAGTGCCAGCTCACCTGATCCAGCCGCTTTGATCTCTGTTACAGCTCCCGATTCGTAGCTACAAGCTGATATGAACTTATATTGCTACAATTAACGCATTAACAGTGTGTAACAGAATACATTCAGTGTGCAACAGAATAGCCTACATTCTGACTGTGTGTTATGGAACGCATCTACCAGCGCCCACAACGCCAACTGGGCCAATTTAGAGAAAGCGTGTTAAAGCAGAATACGGGACTATCTGGAGAAAACAAAACAAATGAACAATCTGAGCTGGCAATGTTCTTTTGTTGTGGAATGCGCAGTGCATGGAGACTTGCACGGCTGCCTTAATCGAATAGAGGTGAGCATTGCTTCTTTGTGAAGAAGGAATGGAAAATGATCTCAATTTGGCCATACCAGTGATAATTATAATAATTTTGAGCATATTATGCATCATAATGTATTATTTTATTTCATGGCCAGATGTGGCCTTTCTTATCTCATATAGCCTATAGTGCAAGTCGAGCTGTTTATGTGCTTTTGTCCCATGCGTGATGCCCTCACGCTGCCTATGATTTTGACACTGAACATTTGTTTCACAAGCGAAAATAATTTTTTTCGGGGCACCGTTAATGAAATCGCCGGGCTGGGCGCAGTGTTTGTGATGTGGGAGATCCGAGCTGTCAAGAGGCAGAGCTGTCAAAAGGGAATAAAATACTCGCTCCTGGCCAATCCCGGAGCTTGACTGCCACGTAGGCGGGCACAGGGCATGGTTTTGCCGGAACCGCGGTGTGGGTTCCATAATAACGCGTATTTGCGTGCGGGGGGGGAGGGGGGGGGGGGTTGTTGGGACCTGTGCGTGTGCCAGGGGAGGGGAGTGTTCCCCATAGTGCGTTCCCCCACTTCTCCAGATAGCACTACACCTCTGGTGTTGACGTGGGCCTGGTGGCTCTCAACGTCTCATAAATTACTCCATCAGATCCACTTGCCTTGTTATTGGGTAGGGAGGACAGAATTGAATCCACCTCATCTGTTGTAAACGGATGGGTGTTTGGGAAATAGCCTGGCTCTATTTTGTCAATGAAGTTGTACCAGGGGGGCGTGGCCAGATTTGGAGTGGCAGCTCTCGGTACACTTTGACATTTAGCTTTGTAATAGTTATACACTTTGGATGTGTCACTAACCGTGGGGGGAGTTTCAGGAAAGCAGCTATTGTTCAGAATGATATCGATTGCCTTTGATTTGTGATGTTGCCAGAGGTATGTCAGCTTATTCCTGGAAACTTTCTTTTCTTGTCGAGTTGTCTCAGTTCCAGAGGAGCGCAGCGCCGGTTGTATTCTCTCTCGGATGAAGCAGAGTTGTGTTTCTATCCAAGTGGTCACCGAGTCAGATGTAATCTTCTCCGGAAAATCGACAAGGATGGGAAACTTCTTCAAGATCCTGGCGACATATTTCAGCATCTGGAATCCATACAGACGTCCATTGCGCTGAGTCGCGGAAAATATTCCATTCTTGAAGAACGCGCTGATCAGAATGGACACCAGCCTGCCCCACTTCTCTGCGCCACCGGGGGTGACAGCAAAGGTAGATCTTGCTTGGAGCAGTTTTGTATCCAGTGTCTTTCTGTACGCTCTCTCATCGCTTTGGAAAGTAATCCATTCATAATCCGACATGGGCCGCACATACTGCTGGAAGTCGACAGTTGCGCCTCCCGTCTCAGCCACTGGGGCTGGATCGTGGACGTTCAGCTGTTGTCTGTAGACTCTGCCGGTAGTCAGGGCTTGTTTAAAAGCCAATCTTAGCGTGGTAACAAGGCACATATTGCACCAGAAGCACCCAGTACATCTTAGGGCGGGTTCACACCAGCCTTGTTTAGTCCGGTCTATCGGACCTTTCCCCTTTAGTACGGTCCATAGGGTCGGTGTGAACGCTCCTACTCGAACTCTGGTGCAGACTAAAAACCGCGCTCTGGTTCGCCTGTGAGAGGTGGTCTCGGTCCGCTCTCAAGCGAACTCTGGAGCGGCCCATTTCTGGTGTGAACCCCACCCAGACTAGTCGGAGGAAGCACGTGGTTTTTTGTGTTGATTTTTTTGGTTATTTCCTGTTTTGGAAGCTCCCACTGAAGAAGAAGCTGCTTGCTAGCTGTAGCAGTTAGCTAGCTTATCTCGTCTCGTTACCAGCGACATCACAAACAGACACAAATGACTAGTGGCAGGGTTTGTTTACTTTTGCCCAGACAAATTGTATGGCCAATCCACCTTATTTTTGGCGGCCATGATGCACCATGATGCTTCCTTCTGCTGTCCTCTTCCCCCGTTACGTCTAGCTTGACACAACCATAGACTGTAAAAAGGGACACAACACAGCGCGTCTATGTACCCATCTGTAAACGTTGCAGCTGAGCTGATAAATGCCGACTTGTTCAACGAGCAACAGGTTAGCGGATGTGATAGAAAACATTATTAGGCTACATTCCCAAAACTAGTGTTATTTTGTAACGAGCAAACTTTTAACGTCGGAGTTCAACAAGGAAATGCGATGCGAGGAGGCACCGGGAGGCACGCGCTGCAGTGCAGATTACCCCGCTAGCCAGGTGCTTCTCGCTCATACAGTGCAGAGTACTATCCAGGCAGCGTCAAGCCAACAAGCGTAAACACACAGCTGCTCACGTTCTAGTCCAGATATTGCTTCCAGAATTATTTTACAGCGGAGCCTCACAAAAATAGTGTGGATAATAGAACGAGATTTCTGCCCACGTGACTTTGGTTCGTGTGGGCAGAACTAGTGGATTTTGGCCTTGTGAACGCAAACCGAACCAGCTGAAAAACGAAACAATGTATCATCCTCTTCTCTGGCCCGAACCAAGGACCCAGACTTTCTGGTGTGAACCCGACCTTAGATCCCTACTACATTAACGATGGCAGTTACAACGGGCGTGTGTGTGCTTAAATGTTAGAAATGATGAGCGCCGGCGTCTCACCCCTCACTGACAGCGGCCATGCACACACACACACACACACAGACACAGTAGCGATGTGCAGTCGCAGCAAGTCTCTCTCTCTCCCTCTCCGAGCAACGAACACACACACACACACACACACACACACACACTCGTGCACGAGTGCTGTGTTCGACACACAGCACTCGATCTCTTTCTCCGTTTCCCTCCCCCCCTCTGTCTCGCGCTCTCTCTCTCTCTCGGAAAACCTGCTGCAGACGGGACACGCCCACACAGTCCGCGGGAGAAAATACACTCTAAAAAATAATTGATTCTCATGAGTTTTGCCATGACTGTCAAACCTAAACTTTGCGACGTTCATCATCGTTCAAATTTGGCTGGTGGCTTATTAACATAGGGTCCTGTGATGTGATGAACTCAAAATGCTAAATAATAAAGAAATATTTCTGGTTTCCAGGGACTTTAAGTAATTATTTAGCACTAGTCTTTATGTGAATTGTGCTAAATACTGGTGTAAATAGAGGTCTTTTGGGCTGAAAGGGCTTCAGAACATTATGCTCCCCAATCTGTTTGGAGTCATTTTATGGTACTTCTGCCCCTCCACACACACGTTTGGGAACTCTAAAGAATAATTTACCATTCACTTCAGTTGTGTTGGAGAAGGCTGACATGGAGCTGCGCTACATAGCCTACCTGCGTGTTATGTGGACATACAATCTTCACCAATGTTCACTTCTCGACTGACATGAGGAGTAAATGACAACAGTTTTATTTTTGGATGAACTATTCCTTTAAGGTCGGCTAGACCTAAAATAAGCATGGAATCAGTTGTTAAAGATTTTTTTCCCGTTTGGTCATGTAGGCTACTTCATGACCTCATCGACTTACCTCCTGTCTGGAAGTTGAGCGCCACCATGTGGCAGCCACTGGCCCACGGGGGGTAAGGGTCATAGTTGGACGAATCCACACGATCATGGCCTTTAGGGTAGACTCGACTCAAGGCCTTACGGTTGTACTGCAGGATGTAATGGATGAACAGGTTCTCTTCCCTACTCTTCCCTCGCAACTTATCCTCCCCAAAGGAGCGGACCTCTTCGTATGTGTAGTCTGCACAAAGATAGGTGAAGGGATTGATCATAATATCTAACACTTGGATTTATATGGCAAGTGTGTATAGAGCTCAACAGTCACGTGACATTTCTTGCCCCGGAAGTAAGTTTTCCATTCATTTCTCCATAGACATAAAAAAAAATCCTTATATAAAATATTAAATATAACGAGTTTTAAGGGTGGAACCAAGCAAAACCGTGACCTACTGAATCGTGAGTGACATTTCATTTGGAGCAAAAACAAAAAATAAAGAAAAAAAATTAAATTTTCTCCCCGTTATTTTTTTTTAAGTACTGGACGGACAAACCCGTCTTTATTTGGACGGCTGTGGCTCCGGAGGTAGAGCGGGTCGTCCACTAATCAGAAGGCAGGTGGTTCGATCCCCGGCTCCTCCAGTTCGCATGTCGAAGTGTCTTTGGGCAAGACACTGAACCCCAAATTGCTCCCGATGGCAGCACCCTGCGTGGCAGCTGGCCGCCTTCGGTGTGTGAATGGGTGAATGTAGGCACATTGTAAAGCGTTTTGGCATAAAAGCGCTATATAAATGCAGTCCATTTATTTGTCACACCACAACACATGCATGTGGCCATGCCACACACACACACACACACACACACACTCATGCCGATGGTGGCCGGTGAAATAGAGAGGCAAAGTGAACGTCACTTCCTGCTTCAGCACTGTACCAGAGATTTTCTTCCGCAATTTATTTTCCCATAGACATTTCGTAAAATGCTTATAAAAAGAGTTTTACTTGGTCAAACCAAACGGTTCAGCTATATTTAGAATCGGGAGAGACCATAGAACTCGGACCAAAACGTAAAAAAGCAACATAAAACAATGATTTTCTTTAAACACGCAATTGTTTACGTTTTGTCAGAGTTACATTTTATGCGATCTCTCCTGTTTCTAAATCTATCTGTACCGTACCTGGTACAAATGACGTATTAATACATCATTAAAAAGTCGTATTTGGAAAAGGAACTTCAAAAACATCCATTAAACAGTCTATTTCAAAATGGAATTACGAATATGGATTCATGGATTCACGATTGACACTGTTTGGCTGGGGACAAAGAGCAAAAAGTGTCATGTTAAAACGAAATGGTTTTCCAAACGGTTTTTTGAATTAGTTTTGAAATAGTGACTTCAAATACAATTACAAATGGTTATTTCGAATAGGAATAAGGAAATTATGTATTAAATGATGTTTTAAATGATGTATTCGTAATTCCATTTTGAAATACACTGTTTAAATGATGTTTTAAATGATGTATTCGTAATTCCATTTTGAAATACACTCTTTAATGGATGTTTTTGAAGTTCCTTTTCCAAATACGACTTTTTAATGATGTATTAATACGTCATTTGTGAATTCTTTTTGAAATTACTCTTTTTAATTGTACGATTAGATAATTATTAAAGGAACACTCTATTCATTAGCTTAAGACTCTCCAGGGCCTACAAGGTATGTCAAATTTAAAATTAAAGTACATGTCTAATTTGCATTGTTTTACAGTTTTTCTAGGCTAAGGCCAAAAGTGTCATGCAATGGGTAAATGGCATTTCCAATCGTTATTTCGAATCAGGGATTTAATATAGTGACTTCAAATACAATTCCAAATGGTTATTTCGAATAGGAATAAGGAAACAATGTATTAAATGATGTTTTAAATGATGTATTCGTAATTCCATTTTGAAATACACTGTTTAATGGATGTTTTTGAAGTTCCTTTTCCAAATACGACTTTTTAATGGTGTAATAATACGTCATTTGTGAATCCTTTTTGAAATTACTCTTTTTAATTGTATGATTGGATAATTATTAAGGGGACACTCTATTCATTAGCGTAAGACTCTCCTGGTCCTCCATAGCGCACTTCCCTAGTACGGTGTCCCTAACGTTCACCCGTGAACGCGAACAGTCATTCACTGGAATGATCTACATCCCCTTCCTTTAGTTTGTGCCTCCTCTATAAAACAAAGAACATGGGTTAGCCATTAACATGTGGCAAAAGCAAAACAGTTGTGTTATAATTCGGGCAGCATTCGTTACTGAGGAATTAAAGTATGTGGCAGTTTGAAAGACAAAATTGCTATTGACAATAACAATTAATGGTACTTTCAGTGAGCACAATAAAGCAATTTATAAGGTGAACTCAGTGCATACAAACAACGCTTATCTGCTTTTTCTTTTCATCCCTTTTTTTTTTTAACTAGCATTCTTTCAGACCAAAAACAGTAGAGTCCAGTGCAAATGTCTTTTTCTTCATTTTTTTTTTTTTTTAGTCCCCGGCCTATGAAAAGTCACTGCTCATATCTCGGATTTGGCCTGCAAGTGCAACCCGAGCGTGTTACATACGGCACATTACCGACCTCGGTAGGAGAGGGAGAGTGCCCCGTGGGCCTCGGCTGCCCGCTGGTCATCATCGTCGTCGTCGGCTGCGGCGTGGCGGGGAGACTGTCTGGCGCGGCTGGGCTGGAATGTTGACGGTCGAGGTCGCCAGGGTTGACCTGCGGTGGCGGTGGCTCGGCAACTGGGAGGATGTGGCGGCGGTTTCTCCTGTATGTCCCCCCGTCGGACTGGATGATGTAGGATCGCGGTTCCTTGCATACCTCCTTCACGGTGCCCAGGCGGTCGTGCCCCTTGGTGGTTTGCATCCTGATCACCTGTCCCTCTGTAAGCGGCCGTAGTGGGTGACTTGACGCATCGTAGTAGCGCTTCTGGGTGAGTCTCTTGTTCGTGAGTTGGGCAGCGATCTGTTGGGCGTTTTTTAAGGCTGGCTCCAACAGTTTGGTGCTGACAGGGAGAGCTGAGCGTGTCTGACGGGACATCAGGCGCTGGGCAGGTGAGCCCAATGTTTGATCGCGGGGATGTTCCTCATGTTCAGGAGATTGAGGAACACATCAGTCCCGTCTCGGTGAGATTTTTCCATAAGCTGTTTGGCGCTGCAGACTGCCCTCTCTGCCAGCCCGTTCGACTGTGGATACTCAGGGCTGCTGGTGACATGGATGAAGTCCCACTGGTCGGCAAAGTCCCTGAAGCGCTGGCTTGTATACTGTCGGCCATTATCAGAGATGAGGGTGTGCGGCGCACCGTGAACAGAGAAATGTCTTTTCAGCTTGGTGATCACAGCCGCTGATGTTGCGGAGGAGATCACTTTCATACCACCCTGAGTACGAGTCCACCAGCACCTGGTACTGTTGACCATGCCACTCAAACAGGTCTGTGGCCACGGTAGACCACGGCAAGGCTGGAACTGGGTGTGGCTGAAGAGGTTCCTTTTGCTGGTGCGATCTGGTGCTATTGCAGACTGCACATGAGAGCAGTTCCTCCATGATGTCATTGTTCATCGTGGGCCAAAAAAACGTACTCTTGGCCCTGCGCCTGGTTGAGTCGGAACCTGGGTGGCCCCTGTGCATGATACTGATGTATTCTCGATGCAGAGAGTGCGGAATGACAGCTTTGTGGCCCTTGACGACTACTCCATCCTCAACTGCTAACTCGTCCCTGTGGGAGAAAAATGGACGAATAGCAGGGCAGACACCATGTGCTTTGGTGGGCCATCCACGTTGGATGACTGAGATGAGGACTTGTACCACCTCATCCTCTGCTGTGCGTGACCGGAGCTCGTCTAGCCGGGAGGTTGAGATGTAGCTGACAGACATAACCTCAAACATGTCCTTCTCAGATGGGTCTTGCGAGGTGGATGTGTTCGGGGCCCATGACAGGGTATCGGCCAGGTACATGTGTTTACCTTTCTTGTACACCAGAGTGATGTCATAACCAGAGTTGGGGGTAACGCGTTACGCGCTACTGTAGTGTAAGGCACTACTGTACCTAAGTGCAGTAATCACATTACAGTTACTAATCAAATGCTTACCTCGTTACATGCGTACTAGCAACATAAGTATAGAGAGAAAAGATCTCCGTTTTAATAGCAGATCCTGTGTCCCATCAGACGGGTCATTTAACTGCACAGCAGAATCAATCATGGTGCCAATATTTCAACTTTGTATTAGCATGCAGAACAGCACTATTAGTCGACAGATAGCTTATCAGATAACTAACATCATGCATATAGAACAAGAAATCATTTTAACCTCCAAAACACATTGACAAACAAACGACACAAAAACACAGTACCCCCAGGGCATGCTGGGAACTCCGCCCACTTTCCTCTTCCACAAGTTAAATTTCCCAGAAGGCTTTGCATAACTTTTTACACTCTGTTTTACAATTAAATCAGGCTAAAGAGTGTTAGATATAAATAATATGTATTTTAACACAACATGCAATTCTGGAATATCTGAATATTGGACAAAATTAAATTAAATGTAAACGTAAACCATAAGAGAAACCCACATACAGCGATGGGGTCTGTAAATACCCCTTGTAAATACAACGTGTTCTAGTGAAGTGGGCGCAGTGCGTATGTTCCGTAATAGTCTGCCAGCAATCTGCCAAAAAGCGCCGTCTTCTACAACAAGTTTTTGTTGCGCGGGAGGACAAGAATGTGACACTGCAAACGCCCTGGACAGAAGCAGCTAGCTACGGTAGCCTACGACATAAACCTCTCAAAGCATCTGCAGTGGAAACATGCTAACACAAAGCTGGTTGCAGACCCAAGCTGAGTCGCCTGCCTCGACCCCAAGCAAGCAGCAAAAGCTTTCTTTTCACCAGGTAACATCAAAATCAGAGATGGACAGGCGTGTTGCCTCCTTCTACATGGTAGAGGAAATGTTGCCAGTTTCAACAGTAGAATGAAATCGCCATTTTTCAGAAACATATTGAGCAAAATACAGATGGCAGGGAATGGACAGCCACCATCAGACAGGAAACGTTTTGAAACCTACCTTATTACCATAGAGATTTGTGCTAATATATGGGCATATATGTAAGGATTAATGTTGTATTGTTAACTGGCAAATTACGTGACAATGCATCTCAGGCGATGTTACGGAGTAACACAAAAGTAATGTAACGAGTAGTGTAACGAATTACTTTCTCCAGGGAGTAATCAAGTAAAGTAAGGCATTACTTTTTTTGAAAGTAATGTGTAATGTGTAATATATTACTTTTTTGAGTAACGGACCCCAACTCTGGTCGTAACTCTGCAACTGTAGTAGCATCCTCTGTAGTCGGGCAGGAGCTGTGTGAATCGGCTTTTTCATGATCGTGACGAGGGGCTGGTGGTCAGTCTCTACAACCGTGGGCTTCCCATATACATAGTCCTTGAACTTGGTGCATGCAAACACAACCGCCAAGAGCTCCTTTTCTATTTGGGCGTAGCGGGTCTCGGTGTCTGTGAGCGTGCGGGACGCATAAGCGACCGGTCCCTCCCCCTGCAAACACGCAGCACCAAGTCCATAACACGATGCGTCACAGGTCAGTGTGACTGGCTTCTTCACGTCATAATATGACAAAACTGGCGGGCTGGAGAGACATGACTTGAGATGGTCGAACGCCTGCTGGTGCTGTGGAAACCAACACCATGCAGTGTCTTTGTGTGTCAGCTGTCTCAGAGGTGTTGCCATCTCACTCAGGTTTGGGATGAACTTCCCAAGATAGGTCACCATGCCGAGGAAACGCTGCAGCGCTGTAACATCCTGAGGAACACGAATGTCGGTGATCGCCATCGTTTTGGCGGGGTCGGCCTTGAGGCCCTCCTTTGTGAAGATGTGACCCACGTAGCAGACCTGGTCCAGGCGAAACTTGCATTTGGCAGGGTTTAATTTGAGGTTTATCTCTCGTGCGCGGTCGAGCACCATCTTCAGGTTAGCATCGTGTTCTGCAACATCACGGCCCCCGATGAGGATGTCGTCCACAATGATTGCGCACGGATACCCTGCAAACAATTGTTCCATTGTGCGCTGGAACACCTCGCTCGCTGAGCTTATGCCGAAAGGCATGCGGAGAAACCTGTATCGCCCAAACGGCGTGCTGAACGTGGTCAATATTGATGATTTGTGATCAAGCCGTATCTGCCAGAATGAACTTTTTGCATCCAACACAGAAAACACTGTTGCGTCTGGCATCTGGGTTGCAACTTCCTCCACGCCTGCGCATAGGATAGTGGGGTCGTTTCAGGGCAGTGTTGAGGTCTTTCGGATTAATGCACAGCCTGATTTCTCGTTTGTCCTTTTTGTGTGTTGCCACCATGGATGAAACCCAGTCCGTGGGCTCAGAGACTGGCGTTCTGACAGCTTTGGCTTGCATGCTGTCGAGCTCGGCTTTGACCCATTCCTGCATCGCCACGGGGATACGGTGTGCCGGACGAACCACAGGTTGTATGTCCGGATCGAGTGTCATGGAGTATGTGGTTGGGAGCTCACCGAGTTCATCATTAAACACGTCTTCGTACTGTGTGAGGATTTGTTTGGTCAAGTCAGCACTGTTCTCGGTGCTGACCTGGTGAACGTGCAGGCTCATTGTGACTATTCCCATACGTACGCATGCACGAAATCCCAGTAGCGGCAGTACATCCCGGTCTACTAAGAAAAAAGGAAGCATGTGACACTGTCCATTTAGACAACAAGGCAGCGTGACTATGCCTATAGTCCCGATTTTGCTGCCTCCATATGCTACCAGGTTGATATCATTATGGCACGTCACTGGCTGCTCGCCACTAGCCAGCTGTTTGAAAGTGTTCTGTGACATCACATTACATTTAGCCCCCGTATCAACCTTCATTTCAATGGGATTTTCATGTACGTGCAGCGTGACAAATCTTTCATCTTGCCCCTCAGTGTGAGGATTTACACTGTCGAAAAATGATAGAGGTCCGCACACTGTATAATGCTCCCGAAGTGGATTTATTAAAAGCACAACGTTTCGGACGTCACGTCCTTCATCAAGGTGCAAATCATTGCACCTTGATGAAGGACGTGACGTCCCGAAACGTTGTGCTTTTAATAAATCCACTTCGGGAGCATTATACAGTGTGCGGACCTCTATCATTTTTCTTAAGTTATCTCATTTGGTCCAGCACCAGTCTACTAGGATGTGCGCGCATTCCACTTTTTTCAGGATTTACACTGTCAACACACCTGTCAGGCCCGACACCATCCACGTAGAAAGTGTCATCACTGCAGCCGGGCTGTTCTGGCTCCAACTGGTGCACCGACCTCCTGAAGTCCCTGTATTCACTGCCTTGGCCACTGGGTGCATCCCTCCTATATTCAGTGCCTTGGCCACTGGGCATGGACCTGCAACACTTAAGGTCCTTACACACCGAGCACGTTTTTTTCGTGTGATTAATTTGCACGTCAATAATATTTTCCGAACCTATATCAGTCAATGCAACCGTGCATACCGACGGTGAAGTTTCGCTGAGCGTTATTGCGGTGTTTATTTTTTCGAACCACGGTCGATTTTTCAGAAATTCGCTTCCGACGTGTACACATCTGTGGCTGTGATTGACAGGTGGGTCAAAACTGGCATCGTAATTTCGTGCCGTATATTCGCATCGCTCTTGATGTGTAAGGACCTTTACTGAAGTGATTCCATTTTTTACAGTTACGGCATTGTTGCCCAAAGGCAGGACATCTGTCTCTCTGTGCACCGTGATTGTTCCCACAGTTGCTGCAGTTGGCAATGGACTTTGTGTCATTTCTGTTCATTTGGGTCCTGTACCTTGAGCGCCCCCCACTGAAGCTTGGCTGAAGCACATCAACGTTGGTGGCTGTTTGAGGCTTGGCTAGAGCTTTGCTGTTCTCCTCAGTCATCTCATGTATGCGGCAGATTGAAACGGCTTTGGCCAGGGTTAAGTCACTGTCACGTAGTAGCGCCTTCCTTATGCTGTCATTGTTGATGCCACATACTATTCTGTCACAGACGAGTTCATCAGTTAACACTCCAAAATGACAGCTCTTAGCCTTGATCCTCAAATCACTGATGTACGACTCAATAGTCTCACCTTGTCTCTGATTCCTTGAGTGAAACTTGTGTCTCTCCAAGGTTTTGTTGTGTAGAGGGTTACACACTTCTCCAAATTTCCGTTTCAGGCACTCGGGGTCCTCCCTGGATTCAGCTTCAACGATGACCGCTCCACCATCGCCTGGCGCCCTCACCTCTGCTGCATAGACAAACGAACGCTCCCGTTCTATGGCCTCCGGTCCTGCAAGATTGAGGAGGATGTATGCCTTTGTCTTGGGAGGCTTGTCATAGTGCGCCGCTGCGATGAAGATATCGTATTCTTGTTCAAAAACTCGCCAATTTTCGGCGATATTCCCGTCGAATTCATTTTGTGTTTTCATGTACGCTATATGAGGAACCAAGATTGTCTCTATTTCAGTTAATGCAAAATAAGAAACCAGAACTATTTTGGTCAGGAGATGATGCGAAGTTGGAATGGTTGTTCAGAGATGAAGTCCTCAGTTTGGCCAGGTTTATTGGGAGGGCTTGGAAACTCAGAATGGAGAAGCTGTTCATCTGAATATATAACTCTGTCTTGTTTATGTTTGAGCGTTTTGTAGCTTGTTCGTTGATTTGTTTGTATTGTTGAACTTGAATGATTTGTGTCTTGTAAGCCCAGACGGGCTGGGCACCTTGAATATGGTGCATGACACAGAAATAAAAATCTATCTATCTATCTATCTATCTATCTATCTATCTATCTATCTATCTATCTATCTATCTATCTATCTATCTACAAGGGGTTCGGGTCTGCGAAACCCGTCCATCGTCGCCTTGCTAACGTGCTCTCGGCAAAAAAACAGCAATAAAAAATAGCGCACCGAATGAACTCACAGGCGAGAGATTCGTGCCGTCTTCTGACACCATGTTGAGAGCACAAATCACACCATTGCTTTAACTCCAGGGGTAGTTTATTTCAGTGCCGGTGGTGAACATGAAAACATACATACGGACTAGTCATCAGCTAATGCTAGCCTGTGTATCTGAGCAGGAGCTACATGTAACACTCACACCTACATACTGCCATGCAGCCCCGCGCACTTCCCTAGTACGGTGTCCCTAACGTTCACCCGTGAACGCGAACAGTCATTCACTAGAATGATCTACAGCTCTCTATCTGCATTTATCCCATCCAGGCTTGTCCTTCCTACGGGGGACAGCCAAGGGCAGTGGGCAGCTTTCTTAAGGTGTATTCACACCTATCTCGTTTGGAGCAGTTGAGAGAGCATTTTCCCCCTTGGTGCGGTTTGTTTGGGGGAGTGTGAACACAGCAATCGCACTCGGATGCGGGACAAAACAAGCGGACCGAGATCGCCAAGAAAGGGTGGTCTTGGTCCGCTTTAAACGAACTCTGCTGCGGTTCGTTTGTGGTGAGAACGTGATCCGACCTCGATCCGCCACAACTGCAGGAAACAGTGCGCATTTTTGGATAAACCAGCTGCCGTAGTCAGCTGCGCTGTGCGTAATGTCCTGAAGAACGAGCATTTTTATCGTTTAAAAACATTTTCATTCAGATCCTGTTTTGGCGACTTGTGACTTGCATGGATAAACTTTGGGGGATTTTTGGCTCATCACATCAGCAGTTTGAACTCAATCAACTTACCTCTGGTCTCCATTCAATAAATGAAAACAAGTCGTGGTAATCAGAGCCAGCCTTCTTTGTGATAAGATTGTCTGGTTCAATCAGACAATCAGACTGATTGCATGTCTTCCTCGAAATGTCCATTATTATTAAATTATTTATTAATATTTTATTCCTGACAGGACAGGTGTTCATATAGCCTATGTCTCGGCTAATCCTCGTCTCCGTGATAGTAGCCTAATAGCAGAATTTGCGAGGGGACCATCTTCACTGGCAGTAGCGGCTGGTGCATTTTTGTCCAGGGAGGGCAGGAGGGCTATACCAAATATAGGCCTGGACAATGGGGTTGAAATCAATATGATAATCATAAGGATTCTTCTCAATATCAATATCATATGTTTCACGTATGCAAAATCAGTGTTCATCTCATTGAACTGAATGGTGATGTCAAACAAACCTTATATTTTCAAATAATATTCCTGCCATACCTCATTTGATCAGTTTTTAAGTAACATTTGCTTGTCATCATCAATTTAGACAGCAAAAATGTCACCATTAAAATAACTTCATATCATCACGATGATTCCACTGAAAGACAACAATAATAGGCTATTGAATTATCGTCCACTCCAGCCCTAAATCAAGCAAGTAGTAACGGACGTTACTAGCTACTAGAAACGTCTGAAAAACACCGAGTGTATTTTCTTCCTCTGTCTGTAGCCTGTTGTTTAATGGCGAGCTCAGGGTGATCTGGTCCAAGCTCTTTCACTCGATGCTTCTCCTGTAAAGTCCGTCTCTCAAACATCGTCGTTTTGAGTGACTTCACAGAATTTTCTTTCTCCATTCTTGCAAAACGTCTTTTGTGTTTTATGGCAGTTGAAAACCAACTTCTTTGCTTCGCGCGCGTGCTGCAGGAAGACAACAAAGCCGTCTGTGTGGGACTGCTACTAGTGTTTATATATACTGCGTCGCTACCCATCTACATAGCCTAGCCTACGTCACGACACTCACTTTACCTGACCCCACCTCCACCTGGTCGCTAGATACACGCGCCCAGAGCCCTCCCAAATCCCTTTGTTTTTGAGAGTGAACAGTGCATGTGCAACTTCACAGATCCTGATACTCTAATGATCTGCACTGGTGTAAACCGGAAGTAAACCGGAAGTCCCCGGACGGCGTCTGTGGCAATTCGGTGCAAGAAAATATTGACCCAAAAACAGTACACATGTACATAATTATGAATCTACATATTTATTGCAGATTATATACTCACTATCTAATATTCACCTCGCTCATAATTTTTTTAAATATATATAACGTTTTATTTCCCATGTGGATACAGTAGGTGGGGCGGCGCCCTGGCGCCCTCTAGTGGCCGGCTGCCACTGTTCACTGGTCGTCACTGGTCAGATGATCTTCTGCATGCTTTTAGTGCTGGTCTATACTGATATTGTATGGAGGAACCCCACGGGAGCACGGGGAGAACATGCAAACTCCACACAGAAAGGCCCTTTTGACGATCGGTAGCCCACCAGTAGGCCACTGAAGACATGCATGACATAATTTTTTTGGTTTTGCTACAAATTAAATGTTTTATGGTCACTCACGAGGTGAGGTGATGGTCATGGGTTAGCTTGCTTCAAGTCTTAAATTATATAAGGATTTTTATGCCTCGGGTTAGGGTTGGGTTAGCGATAGCAAGGCCGGAGGCATTATGGATCCGGGTTGTCCGTCCGTCCGCCATTTTCAAGCTTGTTAACACGATATCTCAGGAATGCCTTGACGGAATTTCATCAGATTTGCCATAAACATCGACTTGGACTCAAGCATGAACTGATTAGATTTTGGTGGTCAAAGGTCAAAGGTCAAGGTCACTGTGACCTCTCGAACGCCATTTACAAGCTTGTTAACGCGATATCTCAGGAATGCCTTGACAGAATTTCATCAAATTTGCCTCAAACATCGACTTGGACTCAAGCATGAACTGACTAGATTTTGGTGGTCAAAGGTCAAGGTCACTGTGACCTCTCGAACGCCATTTTCAAGCTTGTTAACGCGATATCTCAGGAATGCCTTGACGGAGTTTTATCAAATTGGCCTCAAACATCGACTTAAGGATGAACTGATTCGATTTTCGTGGTCTAAGGTCAAGGTCACTGTGACCTCACAAATGCCATTCCCAAGTTCGTTAAAGCGTTATCTCAAGAACGGCTTCATGGAATTTCTTCCAATTTGGCTCAAACGTCGACTTGGGCGCAAGGATGAACGGATTACATTTTGGTGGTCAAAGGTCAAGGTCACTGTGACCTCACAAATGCCATTCCCAAGTTCGTTAAAGCGTTATCTCAAGAACGGCTTCATGGAATTTCTTCCAATTTGGCTCAAACGTCGACTTGGGCGCAAGGATGAACAGATTACATTTTGGTGGTCAAAGGTCAAGGTCACTGTGACCTCTCCAACGCCATTTTCAAGCTTGTTAACGCCATATCTCAGGAATGCCTTGACGGAATTTCTTCCAATTTGCCCTGAAATGGCGATTTGGACTCAAGAATGAACTAATGGCGGAGGCATAAGTCCGCGGTGCGGTCATTCTAGTTTGAAATGTCTATGGAGAAAATGAATGGGTCACGTGATTGTTGAGCTCTATAATAGACAGAAGCAAAAAATGGGAAAAAAAGGAAAAAGTATTCCACCAAAATATTACATTTTGTGCCTTTGGGTAACTAGAATGCCATCAGTATGTGTATGCTTGCACGCACACTTCTTGTGTGTCTGTGTGTGTGTGTGTGTGTGTGTGTGTGTGTGTGTGTGTGTGTGTGTGTGTGTGTGTGTGTGTGTGTGTGTGTGTGTGTGTATGTGTGCGCGCATGCGTGCACGCTGTACCATGGCAGTCCTGAGGCTTCCAGGTTTTGGACTGACAATAGACCACCAGCTTTGACATCTCCTCAGCAACCTTGTCATCCTCCTTGTCATCCTGATCGTTCTGCTGTTGCTTTCCCTTAGCAACTTCATCCTTCTCCTGATCCTTCTGCTGTTGCTTCTGTGATTGAATGGGGGAGAGGGGGCACACACACACTTCCTATTTGCATGGTAACACTTGTCACTTCTGAGTGACTCAGTGAGTCCACTGGGAGATCTGAGTCACACATGTGCACTTGCTGACTGTCAACCCAAACTCAGTCTCGTTTTACATGTTAGCTGGTAGCTAGCTTTGGTGAAACGAAGTAGTAGTATCCAGTTATGGACTTATATTCATCACCACTAGCTTTGGTCAACATATGATTGGAAATGAAGTAGTATCCAGCCAGGGAATTATATCTATGACCAGTTTATCCACATTATCATTACTTTATATCACCACTTTGGGTTGTTTGCTAATGGGTTTGTTTGCTACATGAGTTAGCTAGCGAACTCGCTATTATTAATCATTATTAATATAAAATGGCTATGGCAACATAAAAGCTGTAGCTGGCTAATGAGTCCGCATCAACTGTAGGCTAATGCTATTCAAGTGTGAAACGATTACATTTGTCTTTCCAATTGAAGATGCACATTCATTTGTGGTAGTGATCTAATGGCTAATAGCTACCGGTAAATGGAGGTCTGTGCTAGGAACCGCGACTCACATCTACAACTCGGGCAGTGACCGTGCACAAACTGCACATGCACGACTCAGATCTCTCAGCGACTCTGACAGTCTGCCGTCCTAAATCCTGATTTAGTTGCACTCTTTCCTGTAATTTTTTACGTTTTATTTATGGCCTATAGGCATTGTCTGCAAAAAGTGGCAAGAAGGCATGGTCGAGCCAAATCGGGGCATGTATCGAAGTGTTTGGAAGCTCACAGGACTTTCTAATATGGCTCCAGATTATCTGAGCAGGACAGGATTAAATGATCCTTTCTACAAGCAGACGGAGGCCTAGTAGATGAA
Source organism: Poromitra crassiceps (assembly GCF_964638095.1). Taxonomy (NCBI): domain Eukaryota; kingdom Metazoa; phylum Chordata; class Actinopteri; order Beryciformes; family Melamphaidae; genus Poromitra; species Poromitra crassiceps. The sequence goes on along the minus strand of NC_139625.1, from coordinate 55,231,811 downwards.
AAGAGGAGAGCAGGGAGAGAAGTCTTAGAAATTAGGTTTTTTCAATGGCCACCCATGGGGGCATGTCAGACCCGTCCCCATAGAGAGGCAAAGTGAACATCACTTCCTGCTTCAGCACTGTACCAGAGATTTTCTTCCGCAATTTATTTTCATACAGACATTTCGTAAAATGCTTATACAAATTGTTTTACTTGGTCAAACCTGTTAACATAGTAGACTTATACCTTTTGTCTACTTGCGCAGCGGGAAGGTGAATATTCTCAAAGTTCATAAAGATCGCACAGATAGACGGTTGTCTTTCTTTAGCCAGCTCGGCGTGGTTTATTTTGGTGGAACAAATTGCTGCTGCTCTCTTCGGAGTCAGTCAGCCAAGAGAGAGAGGGGGCGTGGCTCGCCTCCCAATATTCAGGGTAGTGACATCACAATCATGCGACTGTACATTGACAATACCCAGCGCAACAGCGCTTCCTCCTGGATAAAGTGAGTAGTTGCAACTACTCCCATAAACACAGTTTAAGGTACACAGTGACACATGTAGTCATACAATATACATATCTGTCATATGTCAACAAAACCAAATGGTTCAACTATATTTAGAATTGGGAGAGACCCTAGAACATTTCACTCAGACCAAAACTAAAAAACAAACATAAAAAAAATATTTTCTTTAAACCCACATTTTACGTTTTGCTCAGAGTGAAATGTTATGCGATCTTTCCTGCTTCTAAATATATCTGTACTGTTTGGTTTAAACAAGTAACGCTATTTTTACAAGCATTTTACGAAATGTCTATGGGAAAATAAATGGCGGATGAAAATCTCTGGTACAATGCTGAAGCAGGAAGTCAAGATCCACTTTGGCTCTCTATTATCCATACTGCCAGTATACCATGACTCTGACATTAGCTGCCCAGTAGTAACTTCCTCCCTAGGTTTCTGGAGATGGCTTTTTGAAATTCTATGTGCCTTATATCCCCAGATGAAGGGCATGATGATAGAATCAATTAACTTAAACATTTAGCAAGGAAACCATTTTGACAGCATTCACACGGCCAATTAAAGAAAGAGGTAATGTTCTCCATTTCTCTATGTTCTTCTTCAGTTTGTCGAGCTTTTCCATGAAGTTGATTTTATAGGGGTCCACTGGTTTTTTCCATATTTTAATGCCCAGATATTTTATATAATCATAAGGTTATTTTGAACTGTGTACTGGCCAGGAATGTTGGGTCCAAATCAGCAGTTATTGATATGAGCTCACTTTTTTGCCAGTTAATGGTATAACCTGAGACTTCTCCAAAGAAGTTAATAAGCCGAAGTAGGTATGGGATTGATTGCTCTGGGTCAGATACAAAGAGGGCAATGTCATCGGGATATAGGGAAATCTTATGATCAACTCCACCCAGTGTTATCGGTCTAATGAGGCCGTGCTCTCTTATGCTGATTGCCAGGGGTTCGATGGCTAACGCAAAGAGAAGTGGCAAGAGAGGACATCCCTGCCGTGTTCCCCTTTTGGAGGGGGAGGGGAGGTGATCTATTCTGATTTGTGAGGATGGAGATAAATTCTATGCATTTATTTAATCTATTTGCCAGTATTTTAGTGGAAATCTTAAAATCTAAGTTAAGCATGGCCGGTATGAGGAGGGATTAGTTTAATCTCTATCCGGTTTCAGCATGAGAGAAATATTGGCATCATACCAGGTAGAGTTACCTGAGCCACACATTTCTTGTAGAACTCGATGCTAAAACCATCTGGACCAGGGTTTTTTCCATTTTGTATTGATCTAATAGGCTCCATGATTTCTGCTGAGGACAGTTCTGATTTCAGGGCCTCGCAAGAGGTGTTTTTCCTGTCAGTTTCTACTGTAAACTATCAAATAAAAACAAAAAATGCCACACAAGTTTTATTTAAGTGTAGCCAACGATGTAGTGGCTAAATAACAGGGTGAGTAAAGTATGACCTCCAATAGAAACAAACATCAATTCAGGAAAATATGAATTCATGCATTTTTTTCTTTTAAAAGATGTGACAGTTTAATATACATTATGAATCTGTCATGAAAATGTATAAAGGTGGGTTCACCCTCCACCATGAGATACTAGCCTCTTGTTTCCATGCGATGCCCAAGGCCACATGGTACCATGCCCACAGCTCCTTCTGAGAGTCTGCTGCCAAGTCAAGCTGCAGACTGTCGTCCTCCATGTCCTGCAGGTTCAACACGTAGTCCTTCCCATTTTTACCGTTCTTCACTGGAACCAGAGAAGAGAGGAAAGTAGGAACTGTGAGAGAAGGTGAAGAGCGGTGCGTGACTCAACTCTGCTGGCCCTAAAAGTATGACTGAATCACTACACAAAACCTATTTGTGCTGAAGCAGCATCATCATGGAGCCATATGCCAAACCACATACGCCAAAACACAAGTGTATTGTGAACTTTCATTCTAGTCTCTCATGATTGAATACTGGTAATGTGCTGCATGTGTGAAATGTATCGGGCGAAATAATTAAAAAGACAGCACATTTCAAAAGTAACGCAAATGTACTTTTACTTGAGTACTTTTAAATAGGCTACTTTTTACTCTTACTTGAGTAATTTCCTGGACTAGTACATTTACTTGTACTTATTCTTGACATAACTTTCACTAAAGTAACAATACTTGTACTTGATTTTTCTAGGATTTGTCAGTACCCTTTCTACCTCTGACTTGGTGGCTTTTTTCTTTCTTTCTTTTTTTTGTAATATTTATTATTTTTTTGTATTCAGATTACGTTGCCGAGCAGCTGAAGTAGATTATGATGAGAAGTCGAGTTTGAAATAAAGTAAAACCTGAAAGATATTTGAATGGATGCTGGATGTCAAACATACAATAGTATAAAACACAGATATACTCACATATTTTGATTTTGCACTTGGAGATGTCCACAATGCCCAGTGGGTTGCCTTTCATCTCCTGTGGCACAAACACATCATGAGAGGTCACTCTCTTCTAGTGTATATTGTGTTGTGTAAACTTGTGTTGTGTTGTAAGACTAAACAAGATGGGCAAAAATAATGTATTCCGCTCTTCTATTTAGGTTAGACTTTATCATTATTTTATTATTTTATTATTTTTTTAGGGGGACCAAATTTTAAGGGGGACAAAATGTCCCCATGTCCCCCTGCTTCCAGCGCCCCTGAAGGATGGATGAGGTTTGTGAAAGCGGGAGAGAAAATGAATGGCACAAAAATGTATGGTAACACTATACTGTATAGTGCAGATTATTACATCTGGAAAATTACATCCAATTTAATACCATGTTATTAAGCACTTTTTTTGCACATTGTGTTTATTTTATCAAACATCATTCACCACAAGTAAAGTGATCCCATGTTCATAAAGAGTCAACAAACATTCCTTTTGCTGTTCTACCTTCCTGGGATCTTCATCCTCCTCCTCGGATTTCTCTGCGTAGTACAGCTTGTCATCCTTGATCAGACAGTGGTGCTTGTACCACCGCTGGGGAGAAATTAAAATTCAGACATTTAACACATTCAAGTATGCATTAAAATTTGGTGCAGCTCCGCCTACATACATGGAGGTTTGTAGAAGGGTTCAGAAGGATAAAGTGTGATTGAAGGCAACTTGCTTTTTTTCTGATTTCTGATATTTTGCCAAATTCTACACACATCATACAGTAGGCTACATCTCTTGTAAAAGCAAAAACAATTTTTGCAAAACTCCGGGATGCGGAAAGGTTCATGGCACCTGTCGCAAGCGCAAATTAGAGCCATGCCAAAATCATCTGCGCCCCAAAATGCCTGTGCAAACGGGATTTGGGCGGTCTTAACTACCAGAATTATTCACAGGCGTGGCCAGGCAAGGCTGGGCATTACGTCAATCAAAACCAATCAGATTCCCGTCTCGCAATGGCTGTTTGCGCGAGGCTGCCTCGCCGAGGCATGCAATATGCTGTAATTCTCTCCATGCGTAATAGAGTGTACTTACTCGTGCGAGGACAGAGAGAGCTTATTGACAGATCGTCTGTGGTGCCAATGACCCTCCGGGTGGTTATGAAGGTAAATAGCCTATGTCCATTGTCCAACAAGTTTTCTCAATTCATTTCCCTCTTTGCGATGTGATAAAAGTTTCTCAGTGAGTTATAGTTGTTTGCCTCACTGAATTATCTGCTAATACCCAATTTTCGCAGCATAATTTGATGTCTAGGCTGTGCGTAATGACATCTCCAAAAGGAATTCTACTTTGCACTGCGCTTCGCGGAGATTACGGGTGCGCTCCGAAAGCGCGAGGTATTTGTGCGTAAAAGGTCATTTTCAAAGCTCTTAGCGCAAAGTAATTGCGCGCTGCTGACGATAGGGTAATGCCATCTATCAACACATTTTACCGCTGAAACGCCTGCTTTGGCTTGTGGCTGCCAATACCCAGTACAATTATCACAGGCATGCGCTTGTGTCCGCCCCCAATTTGCATTGCGCACAGCGTTAAACGAGCGCAAATGCTAAATTAGCCCTTTGGGAAGATAGAGGCCAGAGTCTGCTGTCCTCCAGCAATGGCTTCCAGAGTGATAGGGGAACAAGAATCCATAACCTTATGCATAAAGGATCATACACATTAAGGATCATAGTCACTGATGTAGATTTTTTTAAAGTGACATTAGCTTTATTTACATAATCAATAGCTATAAAGCAGATACACATAGTTATTAGTTATTAATACATAATTACACACACACACACACACACACACACACAGAGATGGGCGAAAATACATCATAAAGTATTTTGATACAAATTACAAATACTTGCTCAAAAAATGTATCACAATACAAATACAAAATACCTGTCTGAAAATGTATTTGAGATACAAATACGTATTTTGTATTTTGAAAATACATGAAAATACATTTTATAAAAACTTATAAAGAGCTGCAACGATTAGTCAATTCATAGATGAATTGCCAAATATTCAATTAATTGCCTATTTTGATGATCTATTAATCATTTAGAGACATTTCTTTAAGGAAAATGTCCTAATTCTCTGATTTCAGCTATTCAAAAGTGAAATTTTCTGGTTTCCTTAGACAGTAAATCCTCTCTTTAGTCCTCTGTCACAGTATGTGTACTCCCTAACACACTGCAGTTCTTCCATTTTAGTTTTAGTTGTTTTTCAGTAGAACTAATTTCTCCTTCAGCTCAGCTGTTAATCACCTTCTGTGAGGGCTTTTGACTTAAAGGCAGCATTTCTGCATGTTAACCTCAAGTTTTGGAACTTTGACTATGTTTAGCCATAGATATCTGACATCATAACACAATATATAAATAACTGAAATAGGTAAAAGGCATAGTAGGTCCCCTTTAAACAACTTCACATTCACCACCATATCAGTAACTTGTCGTCACAGTATTTATTTAACGTGCAAACATATTTATACAACTAGAAAATGTTACATTTCAGTAATTGAATGCCCTGATGCACATCCTGTCTAAGGTTGTGAAATTGTGAATCGGTGAGAGGAACGATGAGAAACTGCATCTCAAACAAAAAAGGCCTTCCATGAAATTGGACTCTTGTTCAAATCCTTACATCCTTAAAATGACTTCCCCTCCTTCTGCTTCATAAACAAAATCCAAAACAACCTGGCTATCTAGAACATAATTACTAAAGAACAATCACTCACTGAATACAACTTTCCACTATCAGCAGTGGTAACACCATTCTAGTGTCAAAATCTGCACAGCCATCATTATGCACAGTGAAGCTCAGACATCCTTGTAGCAACAGAAAGACATTTTTGATTTTCATTAGGGTACTTTGGTGTTCAGTTATAGTTTTTCAGTATAACTAATTTCTCCATCTATTCAAATCAGGTTTATGACAGTTAGTTGTTTTTCAGTACAACTAATTTCTCCTATTCAAATCAGGTTTCAGTTTAGTTCAGTTAGGTTTTTTTTCAGTACAACTTATTTCTCAATCTATTCATATCAGGTTTTAGTATAGTTCAGTTAGTTGTTTTTTTTCCAGTACAACTTATTTCTTCAGCTATTCACATCAGGTTTCAGTTTAGTTCAGTTAGTTAGTTTTTCAATACAACTTCTTTCTCAATCTATTCTGAATCTATCAGCTTTCAGTTTCAGATTTCAGATTTCAGATTTCAGATTTATTTTATTCAGTTTATTCAGTTTAGTTCAGTTAGTTGTTTTTCAGTACAACTTATTTCTCTATCTATTCTGAATCATATCAGGTTTCAGTTTAGTTCAGTTAGTTGTTTTTTTCAACTTATTTCTCCATCTATTCATATCAGGTTTCAGTTTAGTTCACTTAGTTGTTTTTAGGACAACTAATTTCTCCATCTTTTCACATCAGGTTTCAGTTCAGTTAGTTGTTTTTCAATACACCTTATTTCTCCATCTTTTCATATCAGGTTTCAGTTCAGTTTAGTTCACTTAGTTGTTTTTAGTACAACTAATTTCTCCTATTCAAATCAGGTTTCAGTTCAGTCCAGTTAGTTGTTTTTTAGTACAAGTAATTTCTCTGTTTATTCATATCAGGTTTCAGTTTAGTTCACTTAGTTGTTTTTAGTACAACTAATTTCTCCATCTTTAGTTTAAACCTGTGTCAATGTTTACATGTGTCAATTTGAGAATAAAAAGAAAAATGTATTTTATGTATTTGAAATACACAAAATACAAGATCTGAAAGTATCTTGATACAAATTACATCTCATTTTTCTCTGCCCAGCCAAATACAAATTACAAAATACAAAAAAGTAGTTGAAATACGTATTTCAAATACAAGTATTTCAAATACTGCCCACACACACACAGGCACACCATTCAGATAACATTTGCAGATGCTTTTCACTCTGGTACACTCAGCTGTGGCCTTCATCCCTGCTCTCCCTTCCTCTCTGCTCAACGGGGTTACATGTCCTCTGCTCCGAGCCAAAACATGCTGAGTGCATGTGTGCTCTCACTAGAAGATCTTTGACTTTCTCATCCCATGCACAACTCTTACAAGCACAAAAGCACCTTATGTGGCTGCTAGCACCAGGTTGTAACATTGGAATGTCGATATTATGTCTTCTCTTTCTTTTCTTTACCTGTGTCTGAGCTTGCTTGTTGGTGTGTGTGTGTGTGTGTGTGTGTGTGTGTGTGTGTGTGTGTGTGTGTGTGTGTGTGTGTGTGTGTGTGTGTGTGTGTGTGTGTGTGTGTGTGTGTGCGCGCACATGTGTTCTAAGGAAAAAAGAAGAAAGAAGCAGTGATGCTATAGTCCAGGACAGGAGGCTTCTTGCTTGGAAGCGGTGAGGAGGGTGTGTTTGTGTGTGTGTGCCAGGCGGGCACACACACAGTGTGTTATACAGTGTGTCTGTATAACCTAAAACTATACCTTTATTTAACTTTATAATCAAATTGTTTTTTTGTTTGCTTTTTATTAATATTTTTTCCCTGATTTTTTTATCCCATTTGTATACCCCATTAGTGCTAATTTGAATTTAATTATCCTGGTTGCTGCTCCACCCTCTGCCGATCTGGGGAGAGCCGAATCTGACTCCATCATGCTTCCTCCGAGACATGGGCAGTAGCCTCTTGTAATGATAAAAACAACAAATTGTGATTCATTCATTCTAAGGTATCTTGCCATACCCATTTGATGCCCATGACAGTACCTGGTCGATGGGATCCCAGATCTCCAGGTCTCCCGATTTATCCAACTTCAAGTCCTTGCTCCCGATTTCTCCTGATTTCTCCCCCTTCCTGAAGATTTTGCTGAAACCTCTTCCCTTGTGTCCTTGTTTCTCCCCCTTGTTGACTCCACCTCCCTGGTCTCCTTGTTTCTCCTCCTTGACATCCTTGCTGGTTTCTCCTTCGTCCACATCCTTCTTCTTGTGCTGGATGAAAACAGCGAGGAGAGCATGGTCATGGCCATCAGACACAAAGGAATGGAACACAATGGAATACAATACAAATTGCTTCTGTCTGGACTGGTCATATAGTAGACGCACCCAAGAGATGAAAGAGGGACCAAGGCCAAATTCCTCCAGGACCCTTAAAATATATCTCCACTCAACTTAGTGAAAAGCTTTCTCTGCATCGAGGCACAAAATAGCTTGCTTAGTGGACCTATCACTATTATGGTACATAATGTCCATTACCCTCCTAACATTGAAGAAGGAAATCCTATTAAAGCCGGTCTGGTCTGTATATGGATATGGATTCTATGCATTTATTTAGTATTTTAGTGGACATTTTTAAATCTAAGTTAAGCATGGAGATTGGCCAGTATGAGGAGGGATTAGTTTAATCTCCATCCGGTTTCAGCAGGAGAGAAATATTGGCATCATACAGAGTAGGTGGGAGCTATTCGGATTCAATGGCATGAGAGAGCATCCTACTGTATGTAGAATCGGAGTTACCTGAGCCAGACATTTATTGTTGAACTCGATGCTAAAACCATCTGGACCAGGGTTTTTGCCAGTTTGTATTGATCTAATAGACTCCATGATTTCTGCTGAGGACAGTTCTGAATTTAGGGCCTCGCAAGAGGTGTTTTTCCTGTCAGTTTCTACTGTAAACTATCAAATAAAAACAAAAAATGCCCCCACAAGTTTTATTTAAGTGTAGCCAACGATTAGTGGCTAAATAACAGGGTGAGTAAAGTATGACCTCCAATAGAAACAAACGTCAATTCAGGAAAATATTAATTCATGCTTTTTTTTCTTTTAAAAGATATGACAGTTTAATATACATTATGAATCTGTCATGAAAATGTATAAAGGTGGGTTCACCCTCCACCATGAGATACTAGCCTCTTGTTTCCATGTGATGCCCCAGGCCACCTGGTACCATGCACACAGCTCCTCCAGAGAGTCTGCTGCCAAGTCAAGCTGCAGACTGTTGTCCTCCATGTCCTGCAGGATCAACACGTAGTCCTTCCCATTTTTACCGTTCTTCACTGGAACCAGAGAAGAGAGGAAAGTAGGAACTGTGAGAGAAGGTGAAGAGCGGTTGGATGTGGATGGATGTGATCAACTCTGCTGGCCCTCATGGAAAAAGTATGACTGAATCACTACACAAAACCTATTTGTGCTGGAACAGCATCATCATGGAGCCATACGCCAAACCACATACGCCAAAACACAAGTGTATTGTGAACTTTCATTCTAGTCTCTCATGATTGAATACTGGTAATGTGCTGGATGTGTGAAATGTATCGGGGTAAATAATTAAAAGAAAACACATTTTAAAAGTAACGCCAATGTACTTTTACTTGAGTACTTTTAAATACTTATTTACCTACTTTACTTTATACCTACTTTTTAGTCTTACTTGAGTAATTTCCTACATTTACTTGTACTTGTTCTTGACATAATTTTCACTAAAGTAACAATACTTGTACTTGATTTGTCTAGGATTTGTCAGTACTCTTTCTACCTCTGACTTGGTGGCTTTTTTCTTTCTTTCTTTTTAAATTTCTTGTAATATTTATTATTTTTTTGTATTCAGATTCCGTTGCCGAGCAGCTGAAGTAGATTATGATGAGAAGTCAAGTTTGAAATGAAGTAAAACCTGAAAGATATTTGAATGGATGCTGGATGTCAAACAAAACACAGATATACTCACATGTTTTGATTTTGCACTTGGAGATGTCCACAATGCCCAGTGGGTTGCCTTTTATCTCCTGTGGCACAAACACACACATCATGAGAGGTCACTCTCTTCTAGTGTATAATGTATTGTGTTGTGTAACTTGTGTTGTGTTGTGTTGTATTTAAGACTAAACAAGATGGACAAAAACAATGTATTCCGCTCTTCTATTTAGGTTAGACTTTATCACTGTGTGGCATTGAGTTTCTAAGCTGATGAAACTCCAGTCAAACTGTAATAAGCTCTCATCTTTACCTGTTCTTTGGCCTCAGGCTTGGCGTTGGACACCTGCTCTACACAGCTGGCTGGGAAGTACAGCTGCTTCTTTCCATGATAGTCCCCTCTCCACCTGTAGCAGGAAGCATGTGTAGCACAAAGATATGACATGAGTATTTGCTCATGCAAAGGTGAGTGCAGGCGGGCGTCAATTCACTAAACCCTAAAATTTTTTCATAAATGCCTCAATTTATTTTGCGATTCAGCCTTGGAACAACCACACATGCAATAGAGCTCGACAGTCACGTGACTTTTCGTGATGTTTTCCGCCCCAAAAATAAGTTCCCCATTCATTTTCTCCATAGACATTTAGAAAAATCTTTATACAAGTTTTAAGGGTGGAACAAAGCCGACCCGTGACCTACTGAATCGTGAGTGACCATAAACATTCGGTTTGAGCAAAAACAAAAAATAACAACGGGGAAAAAAATTCTAATTACGCTCGGTTTTTGAAGTCCACCCGTTGTTTTAAATGGCCGAACGCGCACCAAGAGCGTTCTGACACGCGTCAAACTGCCTTGACGCCCGTACTCCGAATCTGTTTCGATTTTGGAGCATCAAATGAGGACCCAGCAGCAGTGATCAAAGCGCTCCCTCTTTCTCGCTCTCTCTTTCTCGCTCTCTCTCTGCATGTGTGTGTCTCTCTCTGTGCAGCCACTTTCATCCCCGCGTCCTGTCTCATGCTCTCATACTGTATGCTCCCCAAACATATTTCACGGCAGTTTAAAATATAGCAATCAAAATATAATGCTACACTACAGCAAGACTGTCTGAACAAAGTGAGAATGTTCTTCTAAACACATCATTGGATAGCAAAATATAGCCTATCCCTGGATGTCATGATGAGATTAGGCCATGTTCAGACTAGGAGGCCAAATCTTATTTGTGAACTTTAGTGACCTATTCATGACTTTATCCAGATTGGTTTTATGAGTCTGGATGCTCCAAGTCTGATTTGTGTCACTTGTAACAAACCACATATGGAGGTAGTTTCCAATCTGCTTCAAATGTGCTTTTGACTGATGTGTCTTCAGTGCGGACGCGCAGATCCACCAAATCTGATTTGAACGTCACTCGGAACTCGTCAACAAATACTGCGCAGGAAAAGCACATCACGACGTACGTATTCACTGACGGCCACGACGTTACCATAGCAAGCCATGCAGATAGGCTGTTTAGGTCTGGACACAGATCCGACTTGAAAATCAGATTTGTGGCAGTGCTGACACAAGTTTAGAGGGGATGACCTCTAAACTTTCTAAAGCATATAAACTTGTGCCTGCCTACATAGCGACCTTTTCGGGTGAAATACTGCTGGTTCTGTACTGTTGGTATTTGGTAGGCCATCTGATGCCTGCAGTGCGCTATCAGAGCATCAACTGACGGGTCAAATGAGGGGCGTCAATTATTGCTTTCTGTGCATTTGGGGTTTTAGTCACTAACCGTGACCTGATCAGTGTTGTAGTAACGCGTTACTAAGTAACGCATCCGTTACTAAGTAACGCGTTACTGTAATTACAATTTCCAAAACAGTCATTATATTACAGTTACTAATCCAAGTAACACTACGTTACTGCGTTACATAATTGCCCAGCCAGAATGCAGTGTTTTCTATGTAAAAAGAGAAGAAAATAAAAAATTGTATCCTCACGGTCTCAGGTAGACCTGTCGCACACACATATACCTCATCTATGACGTGTATGTGGGCACGACAGCGTCAGAGCGTGGTTCTGCACACGGCACGCCAGCTAACCCAAAACAAACCGAAGCATGATGGAGTCTGAAGAGGGAGAAGAGCAAGAGAAATATGCACTCAAAAGCTGGAAGTAAAGCCATTATTTTGAGTTTGTCTCCGTCAAAGATGCAAAGAACATTGCTGTCCGTTGTAAACTATGTGCTGCGAGCAGCAAAACGTTTTCAACCGCGAAAAATACTACGTCTAACTTGATGAAACATCCTCAAGGGCAGCACAGCACTGTGAAACTGGTTGGGGGAAAAAAAACAGACGGTGAAGTGACTGCTGATAGAAAACATCATTTCAAATTGAGAAATAAAATGTTTCTTCATTGGAGGTCACAGGGGGGGAGTGAGAACTTCCTCTCTGCGAGGGGACAAAAGGCCGTGAAAAGGTGAAAAGTTCCTCCGGTCCAGATGGACAAGCACGTCACAGTAAATGATTTCACCAGATGGTTAAATTGTCCGGGTTATCAGTCATTTAGGACATGGTCAGTTAACTGTAGAGCAAAGGTCACGGAGACCTAATGGATATATGCCTCTGCGCAGTCACTTTGGGGACAAGTCTGGAAAACATTACAGGTTTATAGCGTTTTTCTAAGACAAATGGCTACGAGAACATCAACAGAAGTGGGGGGGGGGGACATTCCACCAAGTGCCCGCAGCAGGCAGAATCTATGTGAGAAGGTTCACAGTACTATATATTTTTAAGAAACTAGTGAGTGATGTTTTTCTTTAATGCTTGATTATTATTGCTCATTATTCAATCTCCTTGTTGCTGTTTGATATTACGTTTATAGTATTCACTTAATTGCAAGTATTTATCATTTAACTTGTATTAGAATACTATTCAGTTTACTTATAGAATAGTACTAATTTTTACTAATTACTTTTTATATTGTATGTGCATTGATGCATATTGTGACTATATATCCTACAGATTGACTGAGTGGATTTGATGTTTTATGAAATAAAGTGGGGAGCATGCACTCGATGCGCTGACCTCTCCCCCAGAGAAGGAGAGGACTTACTTTAAGTCACACCACATTCGAATCTCATTGGGCCAAGGCTTTGGTCTCGGGGAAAGAACACATTAAAATTTTGATTAATGAACTAACCAAATATATGTATAATTAAAAACTTCTTTTTCAGGTCAGTAGAAAGGATTTCTTAGCTATTTTCTTTTCATTTTCATTTTAAATCCAGCTATTTAATAAACTGCTATGCTTGACTGCTTGCTTGTAAAAATTAAGAAACCATTTGGATTGCATCCGTGGATTTCTGATCCAAATTGGGTTGTACCTAGACGGGCCCATAATGGGGTGAGATTAGCTCATGACAGCGTTTTTACTTAACCCCTATGGCTAAGAAATTTCCGTCTGCTCACCGATTCTGTGACAATTGGATCTTTATTGCAATGTTGTAAGCTTTTGCTATGTATAACGCTGTGTATGGAATTTAAATGTATCAAAGCTGGTAAATATTAGCAAATGTATTGACAGTTGTTTTATTATAAAGGAAAGTTAATAGATGACTATTAGTGCATGTGTACTCCTGCTAAAGTGCCATGACATGTGATGAGGGTCCCAGAGGAAGAGAAAACACGCCTACCAAGGAAGAGGGGGACGGCTAAGGAAGGCACGCCTACATACCAAGATCCTCCCAGCAGGGAAGTGTTTAAAAACCAGAGTGAGAGGAGAACACAGGGTGCTTTTTCCATCTTTTGATCTCTGCTCTCTACAACTGGTTCTGGTTGTGGCCCACGGGAGAAAGAAGGTTGAAACTGGACCCAGAAATTTCTGTTTGGTGGTATGAATATTGTTAATTGATTACTTGATTCTGCTCTGTATACTGCAATTATTTCTATATAAAAGAACATTTTAATATCAGAAAATCATTTTGTCATTCTGGTTTTGTCATACGTTGAAATCAATTGGACACGTGGGAAAAGTATTAACAACCTTTAAATTACCTTCTGATCGGAGGCCAGGTGCTGTCCTTGGGGACAGGGGCCGGACTGGAATCCAACTTTTCCCAAACACTGCTAGTGGCAGTGATACTACTCCGGCAAACAAAAACTGGATTTCAGCCGAGTAAAACCAGCCAAAGTGGAGAAGGGCTTAAGAAGCTCGTCGCTGGGTATATCGTGGACTCGCCCTCCACTGTTGACTCGCCCTCATTTCGATGCATCATAGTAAGGGTGAATACCTGTTTTTGCAAGTGGGGGGGACGCAAAAAAAATGTGGAGCGGCAACCCTCTTGGGGGTCTGGGGGCATCCCCCCCCGTAAGATTTTTTTTTACATTTTAAAGTAAAATGCATCAATTTGGTGCACTCTGAGGGGAAAATTAAAGGGGGACTAACCCCCCAGATATGTATCAGAACAGTGATTTGAAAATACCTATGGAAAAAACCAAGAAATGACATATACTCTTGTCTATACTAGACTCTTTGGCTGTGTTCAAGTCAAGATTTTTTTTCGGAAAACGGCGCCATTACAGTTTGCCTACCGCCTCAAAAATAATTTATTTGAGAGGGGCAATATCTTTATAAATATCAACAACTAGCCAACGCTGGTGGTCTGTATGGAAACAGCGTTGCTTAAAATGGTTGAAAGTTATATAAATTTGGTAATTCAGTGGCGAACTAGAAATTGTATTATTTTTTCCATGTGTGTGTATGTGGGCGTCTTATCGATAAGAGCAAAGTGATGTGCGGCTCGTTACCGCAGCACACCGCACAATACGACAAACCCCCCGTTCTGGGGTAACACAATGCGAGATTTCTCTACGTCATTCCCTCGTCCAACTTGCCATATAGTCCCTTTTTCATTTTAGTTTGGGGGCTTTTCGTGATTCTTGTTAAAAGTTGTGCAAAAGTTTTCCTCTCAGCGCAGTGCAGGCTGCGCCTCCTCCCTCCTGCCAGACCCCGGCTGGCGAAACAGCCTGCTGCATGCATGGGGCGCTCTGTAACCTCACGGAGCAACAAACAAACACTGACAGAAATAGCTGGTGTGCGATTTTTCTGCTCAATACAGTCTGAGATTGGGTACAGGATTGAGGGAATCCCGTATCTGTTTGCGAAGGTGCGACTGGACAGGACGCTTTTCACAGACGGGCACAGCGTCAGTAGCTGAGTAGCCTGCTATAGTCGGAGCGAGGTGTCTCTCAGGGCACAGCTGCAGATCTCTCCTCCTCCTCCTCCGCGCATTCAGTCTGTCCAAAATCACAATGGGGTAACACAATGCAAGATTTCTCCACGTAATTCCCTCGTCTAACTAGAGATAAACCGCGCAATGAAATCCGTTTTTAATTTGCGTTTTGGGGCTTTTCGTGATTCTTGTTAAAAGTTACAGCACCTCTGATTTTTCCTCTCAGGGCGCAGGAGGCAGCGCAGGGCAGAGCTCTTCTCCTCGTCAGCCCATTCAGTCTGTCTAAACTCAATACCGATATAATATCAGTAGGAGGGATGCAGGGAAATATATGATAGTAGCCGATGTGTTTAGAGAAACTTTGTCACGTTGTCACGTCGTCGTATAGCGTTATATTTTACATGTGCGAAAATGTCAGACTGTTCCCATGCAAATCCCCCCGAGGAGCACACACACAGACAGAGAGTGTGCTGCTCCAGTCCCCAGTCGCCAGTCGCTCTGCTCTGCTGACTTCATTTCCTGAAAAGTTGGCGTTGCTTGTACACAGTGATATATAGTATATATAGTAGCCGATGTGTTTAGACCAGCTTTGTCACGTTGTCACGTCGTAGTATAGCGTTATATTTTACATGTGCGCTAAACTGCGACGATGTTTGCGGAAATGTCAGACTGTTCCCATGCAAAAGCCCCCGCCTCTCATGACTGAGGCTCAGCACTGCTGCGTACTACTGCTGCTGCTGCGCGCGCCCCCCCGCGGGTGCATGAGAGCAGACTCTCTCCTGGCCGGGAGAAAGTGCTTCCAAGTCGGACTGATAATATAAACATCATCATTCGAGCTTATCCAGGTAAGATATTAATAAAGTAATGACACATTCAGCGGGAAACTAACTATAATTAAGACATGTGCCAACTTCGACGACGTTTGATTCAGTATTTTAAGAGCAAACTTCCTGAAAAGTTGCTGTTTTGGAGATTTATAAAAGGTTGGGAATGATTTTACAGCAACACAATGTCATGTCCTTCCTTTTATGATTATAGTGGTGTTTATTGATAGTATTGTGTTACATAGGAGTTGGTAGGAAAATAACAGGCGATTGTAATAAATTAACAGGTCAAGTGACATCATGGGAATAGGCTTGGAGTTCTGAGGAGCCGAAAGGGTACAGGGGGGGTAGGGGAGTAATTATCTTGAAATCCCATAGTCTTTGGGGACAACCTGACGTCAGGTTGTACCAAATCTCCCATTCATTTGAGAAAAAAAAAAAAGCAGTGTTCCACCCTTAGAGGGCGCTTATGCCAGGTATGCTGCTGAAAAATTATACAAATGGTAAAATGGCAACAGTTTGGTGTCAAATGTGGAAATTCTGACCAGAATTCTTCACACATCACCCTCAAAGTCATATTGGTTAAAAGCTGAAAAAAAGTGTTTTGGGGGTTAGTTACACTTTAAGAGGCTAGATCTATGATGAACTACACACATCACTCAATACATGCCTTTTAGACACCACCTCCTCCAACTCATCAGAGCTCTAATATGAAAGCAGGTGACATGAACAACAATACTGATGTGAAAGCCAGAGCCATAATGAAATCACGTTGGTTGTATTATTATTATTATTATTATTATTATTATTATTATTATTATTATTATTATTAGTGTGCTTTATTTTAAATTCAACCATGTTCACTGCAGTGCTTACCATGTTCACTTCCTCTCATCACCTAACCCTTTATACAGCAGCAGGGACGTGCAGAGAATGTTAGAGGGGCAGGGGCTGGCAAAAAAGTTTTAAAGTTTTTAGCCAGATTTAGAGGAATAGCTTATTTTAAATTAACATTTGGATGATACTAGTCTTAAGCATCAATATGTGCTCCTTTTTGCACTCACTTTCACGTCACCACATGCTCTTTAGGTCATTTTACACTACAACAGACAGATAGCAACACAGGCTTAAACATTGAAGCTCCTCCTTCCTATCAGCTGCCTGTCAGACTGTCACATGGGGGGGGGGGGGCTCTGCAGTATGGCTGCTGTCACTGATGATCTATGAGCTATTCAGCATTAATGTTACAACACTGAGTGACAACAACCTTACCCTATCAGGAGACACATTGACCAAAAAAAATCTTTCCAAGAGCCACACTCCCCCCAAAATTGCCTTTGTTCCCTTTATTTTGATTTTATTTATTTAGTTAGGCTATGTATTCATTCATTTATTTATTTAAGTGTGACTTGAAAGAGCCAGCACTACCCATAAAGGAGCCTTATGTGGCTTTTGAGCCTCGGGTGTATATCACCGCCCTACAAGTAGCCTACAACAATCCAGTATAGGCTAGATGAATGGTTATCAAAGCCAAATTGTGCAGTTGCAATTATTTAGTCAGTTTTATCATGTAATGCATTGCCTGATTGCCTAGAAGACCCTTGTCAGTCATCATGTGTGATGATCAAAATTCAATTAGCAAATTGTGAAATTACATTGGACTGAGAGAGTTAGAAATGTTGCATTCAGGGTCAGGAGAGCTCGGAAAAGCCATACTATTTGAGTGCTGCCTTCGGGGACGGCTTGGAAAGGGGAATTTCCATACAGAGTGCCATGGTCTGGAGAGGGCACTTTTTACAGATGAGGAAATCCGTGGCAATCTTTTGGAGTAGCCTATAGCTTATAATCAGCAACTCAATTCACATTCTCAGCCAGAATATGATGGCTGGTCAAACAGTAGCATATTAATTAACTCATTGAGTGCCAGCCACTTTTGGAGAACGGACGCTCCCAGTGCCAGAGTTTCAGAGCGTTTTCAGTGATTTCTCGAGGCCCACAGAATATTGTGTGATATTACTATGTAAACACCGAACACGCACAAAGAACGAGCTGACTCTATTGTATCATCAGCAAAAAAAGTTTATTGATACCATTTTCCGTTCTTTAGTTATGAGCCGGAGAAGATAGGTCGTTTTGAGCAAATAGGCGTTTCAAATTAGAAGCTGAGTTATTCCGCCTTTTGTGAAATTAAGCATTTCAAGCACATTCACTGACTCTGAAGATAATATTTTCTGATGTAGTGACGTGGTGTAGTTGTGTGGTGCCTGCGTGCCCCACCCCCCTCTCCCCCCCCTCAGCTGCAAACTCCTCCCCACACTAACACATAGCCTAACACGCACCCAGTCTATTTTCGGAGCCTCCGTTTTTGTGCGCCGGCTCCCAGCGCGACACGGAAGAGCCAAACCGGACTGCTGAGAATGCTTTGGCCCTTCGGCGTCGGGTGCTGCTTTTCTGGCGGCTAATCGTGTGGAGAAACTATGCAGACAGACAGACAGAGGCAGAGAGGCTCAGTGTGTGGGCGTGGATTGACTGCTGTTCGCAGCCAACGTCAGCTCCAGACAGAGCAATCTATATGGCTCTGGCTGCAGCATGAGCGGTTTCTTTTTCATCACGGGGCTTTTTCCTGCTGTTTTCCGGACCTTTCTCTAATCTGGAGAGCACTGTCGCCACCTAATGAGTCCGTAAAATAGGTTATACACCTTCACTAGCTACAATATTTGTACAGGAGATGCCTGAGGCTTTGATCCACGTCCCACCGTCAAAAAATGCAGCTGATGCTGGATGAGGTAGACTTTGTTTCCATGACAGCTGACATCTGGAGAGCTAACAACAGAAGCTATATGGGTGTAACAGTTCATTGGATTAGCAGATCCGCTTTGGAGCGCAGCAAAGCCGCCTTAGTATTGTAGCGAATCAGTGTTACACATACAGTGGTGAGCAATGGTAGTGTCTCAACTACAGATAGGAACTGATGTGTGGGGGTGTTACTGGGGAACACTATGCTGGTGGGAGACTTCCGGGGGAGACTGAGCATGCGCGGGCAGTCTCCAGATACCGCCTAGAGGGAATGCTGCTAGCTATGAGCGTGACAACCGCCAAGAGTTGTAAATATGACTAACTGATAATAAAGAACCCTGTACCAGCAAGAAGCCTCTGCCTCATGAATACCAGGAACGTTACACTGGCGTCAGAAGTTTAAACGGTGAATATTGCCTCCAGAATCGGCGAGATGGTTAACAAGTTCCTGAAGAAAGAGCGAAAAAGACTCAAACGAGAGGCGGGAAAAGAGAGAGCCGGGGCAGACAACCAGGCATCCGAAGAGGAGGATGACTGGGTAGACGCAGCCGCTACCACAGAGACCCAAGCGGGGAAACTAGCAGAAAGCCAGGGGTTGGTGATGATAAAATCCGAGCTAGACAACGCTATCACCGTAGCCACGGAAGCTATCCAGCGGCTCAAGGAAGCTAGCCAGCAGGCTAGCGAAGCGGGAGAAGGAGCGGAAAAACCGGGGCCGGTGAGAGTGAAGACCGAGCCTGTTGACATTGCCGCTGTAGCCATGGAGGCTGTGCCACAGCCCAGCGGAGCTAGCCTGCGAGCCGGGGACAAAGACGGGACACGGATCGAGGCGACAAAGGACGGCGGGCACCGGGGAAAGAAGGAAATCACCCCGCCAAAATACAACGGTAAAGGCGAGTGGGAGCCATATTGCACAATGTTTAACGTAGCAGCGGACATGAATGGCTGGTCGAGAGAGGAGAGAGCCAGTCACCTGGTGATGTCACTCGAGGGCGAAGCTATAACATGTGTGGCAGCAATGGCAGATACAAAAGACTTAGACGTTGTGATGGCGGCCCTGAGGAGGCGTTTCGGACAGTGCAAAGAAGAAGGCATCGTGGTCGCGGAACTGTGTAACAGGCGTAGACGACCAGGGGAGTCGCTGCGGCCGCTGGCTACAGACATTGAGATCCTCAGCCGGCGCATATACAGCCGGATGCCGCCAGAAGCACTGGACGAGCTAGCCCGAAATTACTTCATCCAGGCTATCGCGCCGCAAGGCCTAAGAGATCAAGTAATGCTGCAACGGCCAAAGACACTAGAAGTAGCGCTGGAGCTGGCGTTTAAAAGAGAGACAGTAGAGGGCTGGGCCATGAACAGCGACGAGGGGAGAGCTGTCCCCGTGGCGAGAATGGCAGCAGAAAGCCCGCTACAAGAAGAGCCAGCGTGGAAGATGGCGTTGACAGAGCAAGGCAACATGGTGAAAGAACTGTCCGAGTCAGTACAGCAGCTAAAAGAACAACTGCTCCGCAGAGCGACCCTGCAGCCCAACCCCGCTCGGCAGACCACCCCGCGGAACAACAGCTGGCCCAGAGGGAGCATGATCTGCTGGGGATGTGGGCGCCCTGGACATCGGGAAGCAGACTGCCGCCGGAGAACGTGGAACCAGGGAAACGGCACAGGGCCTGTCCAGATGGGGCGAGACGGGTCTACGATGTCACAGTCCCCGTAGCCACGTCGTCGCAGGAAGGAGCCCACCGACAGCAACGGGGAGGTGGGGCTCCGTCGTTCCCCGAAGTAGACGACATCGCCGGAGCTGTCAACATGCAGAGCGGGCCGCGCACGATGAACGGCTGCCATGTTCCAGTCTACCTACAGGGGAGATACTGCGTCGCCCTGGTGGACACGGGGTGTACGGCAACGCTGGTGAACGTCAACATGATGCCCGAGGGGACGCGTCTGGAGCAGCCAGTGGCACAGCTGCTAAGAACAGTATCCGGTGAGTTGATGCCAATGAGGGGGAGCGGACACGTAATGATAACAGTGAGGGGACAGACAGTGGACTTTCCCGTGTGGGTGGTAGAAATGGCGGGGCCCTGCATCCTGGGGGAAGACTACTTAACGCTGAACCGATGCACAGTAGACCTAGGAAAAAGCACATTGACATTTGCAGGGGGGCCAGTAGTCCAGATGGGCCACCCTCCCACCGTTCCAGGGGAGCGGCCTAACGTTAACAACATCACCGTATACCGCGTCACCGTAGAGCATGAGCCCCACCCAGCAGACCAAGCCCCTCCACAAAACCACGCCCCTAGCCCACCTCCGAACACTTGCCCTCAGCCAGCGCAACAGGCAGAGGGGGAGACCGAGAGGTTAGAGATGCTCAGGGGATTACACCAACGCCAGAGCGAAGGGTTAGAACCCCAGCAGAGCGATGAACTGTGGAGAGTACTAGAGGAATATAAAGACATTTTCGCGATGTCGGACGATGAGCTAGGCTGTACCCACCTGGTGGAACACCAAATAGACACTGAAGGGGCGCGGCCCATCAGGTCGTATCCCCGTCGAGTCCCCGCAGCAAGGAGGGATATAGCGAACGAAGCTGTAGAGAACATGCTGAGGGCGGGGATCATCGAGCCGTCAGCCCATGGGCGTCGGGGGTAGTGTTGGTGAAGAAGAAAAATAGCGCGAATATGCGATTCTGCGTAGACTATAGAGGGCTGAACAAAGTGACAAAAAAAGACGCATACCCGCTGCCCGTCATCGAGGAGCTGTTAGACATAGTGGGGGAGTCATCCTGGTTCTCATCCCTAGACCTCCGCAGCGGGTACTGGCAGGTGCCCCTCTGCGACGACGCCAAACCAAAGACCGCCTTCTGCACCGAGAGAGGACTGTGGCAGTTTCGAGTACTCAGTTTCGGACTGTGCAACGCACCCGCAACATTCGAGAGGTTAATGGAGAAATTGCTGGGAGACATTCCCCAAACCGAATGCGTCGTATACTTAGATGACATCTTGACACACGGGGGCTCGTTTCAGGCAGCGGTGGGGGCATTACGAAAGGTCCTACAGAAGATAGCAGAGGCGGGTCTAAAGTTACACCCAGATAAGTGCCACTTCCTGAAGAGGAGGGTGGAGTTCTTGGGACATGGCATCAGCGCGGGGGGCATTCGCACTCTGGAGGAAAAAACACGGGCACTCGTGGAGTGGCCCACCCCCAGAGACAAAAGAGAACTCGAGAGCTTCGTAGGGTTAGCATCCTACTATAGGAAATTCGTGAAAGGATTTTCTGACATCGCAGAGCCACTGTTCCGGCTAAAAGAAAAGAACGCAGACTTCCACTGGACAACAGAATGCCACCTAGCGTTCGAAGCCCTCAAGAAAGCGCTGACCGAGTCCCCGGTGCTTAGAGCACCAGACCCCGCACTGCCGTTCCTATTAGACACTGATGCCAGCAATGGGGGTATGGGGGCCATGCTGTCCCAGGCGGGACCTGAAGGGGAGCGGGTGGTGGCGTACTTCAGCAAGACATTTGATAAGACAGAACGAAACGACTGCGTCACACGCCGGGAGCTCCTAGCCGTCGTAGAAGCACTAAGACACTTTAGATACTACCTCCTGGGACAGCCTCGGTTCACCATACGGGCCGATCACTCGGCGCTGCAGTGGTTATGGTCCTTCCGGGAGCCGGAGGGACAGGTGTGCCGCTGGTTAGAGAGAATGGCGGACTACAACTTCACCATAGAGCACAGAGCAGGGACACACCACGTCAATGCAGACGCCCTGTCACGACGACCCTGCGCAGAAAGGGGGTGTGTGTACTGCGAGAAGAGAGAGGGAAGAGAGAGAGAGCTCGAAGAGGAAGCAAGGATATGCCCTAACCACACAGGGGATGGACCAGTGTGCAAGGCGCTGCGGATGGCAGAGGCAGCAGATTGGAGGGCCCATCAAGAAAACGACAGGGAGCTGTCGCCAGTACTGCAATGGGCAGAAGAGGGCCAGAAGCCGCCATGGGAAGAGGTGGCAGGGGCCACCGACACAACCAAAGGGCTGTGGGCAGGGTTCGACACCCTGAGATTGAGCAGTGATTGAGCAGCGATTGAGGAGCCAGCGACGGGAGAGAACAAGTGGCGGAAAGTAGTGCCGACGACGCTGAGGGAGGAGGTGTGCAGGAGCGGCCATGGAACTGTAGGGGCCAAGCACTTTGGGGTAAGCAAAACCCTCCGTCGCATCAGACAAGGCTTTTATTGGGGGAGGATGAGGAGAGACGTGCAGGATTTCTGTCGACGCTGCGACCTCTGCGCAGCGTACAAAGGTCCGTTAGACCAGTCTCGCGCCCCGCTCCAACAGCTAGCAGCAGGAGCCCCCATGGAGAGGGTGGCAGTGGACGTGATGGGACCGTTCCCACGCACAGACAGTGGAAATTTCACAAAATGGCCAGAGGCATACGCACTGCCCGACCAGGAGGCAGGAACGGTGGTCGACGCACTGGTGACAGGCATGTTCAGTAGGTTCGGAGCACCAGAGACCCTACACAGTGACCAAGGAAGAAACTTTGAGTCACGAGTGTTCGCCACCATGTGCGAGAAACTGAACATTAAAAAGACACGGACCACAGCATTGCACCCCCAGAGCGATGGCCTGGTGGAAAGATTCAATCGGACGCTGAAAAAGCAGTTGGCCATCCTCACTGAGGAGCACCAGAAAGACTGGGACACGCACCTGCCTCTCATCCTCATGGCGTACAGATCTGCCACACAAGAGTCCACCTCCTGCACACCCGCCCTGCTCATGTTGGGCCGAGAACTGCGGACGCCAGCAGAAATGGCGTTCGGCAAACCACCAGATGCACTGGATGCGCCCCCGGGGCGAGAGTATGCCAGGAGGCTACAAGATCGATTAGAGTCCGCTCACAACTTCGCTCGGGACCAGCTGGAGAAAGCGGGCATGAAACAGAAAAGGAACTATGACGTGAGGGCAAAGGGAAACCATTTCCAGGGGGGGGAGTTGGTCTGGGTGTACACACCCCGGAGAAAAAAAGGGCGTAGCCCTAAACTGGACTGTCACTGGACAGGCCCATGCAGGGTCATGGAGAGAATGGGGGAGGTGGTGTACCGAGTGCAGATGCCACTTGGTGGCAAGAAGGTACTCCACCGAGACAGGTTGGCCCCATACCGGGGGGGGGGTGCACCCTTCCCCCAGATCTCGGCCGCCCAGCGGTTTCACCTAGACATGCTGGAAGAAGGAATATGTTTCCACAGAGAGGGGCGTCCGGCCATGACCGGGCGGCCACCACTCAGGGACTTGAAGTCCCAGAGACACTGCAGGTGGGATCAGCCCCACAGGCAGATTCACAGAGAATAACATGGCCACGGAGAGAGCCAAGGGCTCCAGGACACTTGGAGAACTTTGAACTGTATTAAAAAAAAAAAAAAAAAAAAAAAAAAAGGAGGAGATGGTGGTTGGAAATGTTGTAACAGAAAGTAAATGATGGGCATGGCATGAGATATTGTGGGGGAGGAAAGATGTGAAAGAAGCCTGAGATGGAAACATAAAATGTGGTAACATAAAATGTGGTTAAAAAACAAAGAAGCTGCTAAAAAGAAAGAAAAGATGTTGGGTGTGTTTTGGTACAGGGGGATGTGTGATGTGGTATCAACGTGGGCGTTGACCTTATTGTTGGGCAGGGAGTATGTAGCGAATCAGTGTTACACATACAGTGGTGAGCAATGGTAGTGTCTCGACTACAGATAGGAACTGATGTGTGGGAGTGTTACTGGGGAACACTATGCTGGTGGGAGACTTCCGGGGGAGACTGAGCATGCGCGGGCAGTCTCCAGATACCGCCTAGAGGGAATGCTGCTAGCTATGAGCGTGACAACCGCCAAGAGTTGTAAATATGACTAACTGATAATAAAGAACCCTGTACCAGCAAGAAGCCTCTGCCTCATGAATACCAGGAACGTTACAGTATGTAAGAGATTCAGAGGCAGGCACACAAAAAAGTAACTAGTAACGTAACTAGTAATGTAACCAATTACTTTTGAAAAAAGTAATCAGTGAAGTAACGTTCATTACTTTTTAAGGAGTAATCAGTAATCAGTAACTAATTGCTTTTCCAGAGTAACTTGCCCAACACTGGACCTGATATCAGGGAGCAGGACGTCGTACCAGTACAAGAGGGTGAAATCGGTGTCGACGTTATCACTCGTCTCTCGGACAAGGAAGGTACCGTCTCTTACGCCAGACTCGGCACAAAACTCCTTGAGAAGCTGTTTGGCCATCTGCTTGCCCAGGTCCTGTGAGAAGAGATACACATTAAAATGGACAATGAAGAAGGTGGAAGAGGGAAGGATTAATGGAGGGACAAAGGGAGAGAGAGAGAATTGCAGGAAAAGTGGAAAAAGAAAAGTAAAGTAGAGCAAAATAAAGTAGAAGAGAAGGAGGGCAGCAAATAAGAGAAGCAGAGAGAAAAACGATGGAGGGGAAGAAAGGAAGAGGGAAGAAGAGAGCGAGCGAGAGGGAAGGATGGATGAGGTTTGTGAAAGCGGGAGAGAAAATGAATGGCACAAAAATGTATGGTAACACTTTACTGTATAGTGCAGATTATTACATCTGGAAAATTACATCCAATTTAATACCATGTTATTAACCACTTTTTTTGCACATTGTGTTTATTTTATCAAACATCATTCACCACAAGTAAAGTGATCCCATGTTCATAAAGAGTCAACAAACATTCCTTTTGCTGTTCTACCTTCCTGGGATCTTCATCCTCCTCCTCGGATTTCTCTGCATAGTACAGCTTGTCATCCTTGATCAGACAGTGGTGCTTGTACCACCACTGGGGAGAAATTAAAATTCAGACATTTAACACATTCAAGTATGCATTCAAATGTGGTGCAGCTCCGCCTACATACATGGAGGTTTGTAGAAGGTTTCAGAAGGATAAAGTGTGATTGAAGGCAACTTACTTTTTTTCTGATTTCTGATCTTTTGCCAAATTCTACACAATAACCACATAACCTTACACCAAACCAGCAAAACATCATACAGTAGGCTACATCTCTTGCAAAAGCAAAAACAATTCTTGCAAAACTCTTCAAACTCTTTTTAAAAAGCGTGTTTTTGCCTCAGACAGTACATACAAACCATCATTTGAATAAACACACAACGCACCGACTACTGTAAGCACCGATAGTATAAATGAAAAACACTCATGGCTTTTGCTTTAATGTGTGCAGGCCATAGCAGTTTGCAATATTTTTGCCATACATGTAATAGCCTACTACACACACATACACATTTTTCTTATAAACCTCTATGGTGTGTAGAAATGATAAACATGTGATATGTAGCCTAGGCCCTATAGCAAATGATTGATTTGAATGTAATCAGTTATATTGATATGAGAGCTCTGCAGCAGCTATACAGTAGCTACTGTAGGATATGTGGCACACTTGGTGCTTCTGCTTTAAGTAAAAAAAAAGTTGTCTAATAGGAAAGTACAGTCCTAAATGAATAAAGGACAAATAATATGAAAATGAATAAACATGAACATGAAAAAAGGCAAATTTTAAATGTAGTTTTAAATAGCATTTTGCAAATCAAATCATCAGTCTTTCATTTGTCCATTATTTAATTAACTGTTTTTATTAAACTAGGGTCGGCCCCGAAACCCTAGTCCAACCAATCTGGTGCATGAAAAGAAGCGGCTGGCAACTGCGCATGTGTCGGAGGAAGCATGGTGCTAGTCTCGGCTCTCCCCAGATCGGCAGAGGGTGGAGCAGCGACCAGGGCATTGGCCAAACACAATTGGGGAGAAAATGCGGGAAATCAGAAAAATAATAATAAATATAGCCGCAAGCTGCGATGCGGGGTCCAAGCTTCCGGTGACTTGGGGGGTAGTAGTTATATAGGGTTAGTACTATATAGAAAAACAAAAAAAGCACATTTTTTAGGTGGGCGTGTTTTGGGCACCTTACGTCATCAAAGGGGGCGTGGCTTCTTTTTTGTGAAAAGTCAATTTTTCACTTGTTCCTCAAAGGGCACTTCTATATTTATTTATTTTTGCCTTGTGCTTAAAAAGCCATTATGTGTAAAAGGCTTTAATTCACTACTCTCCAAAAGGGCACTTCTCCATTTCGCCCTATGCTTAAAAAGCCATTATGTGTAAAAGGCTTTAATTCACTACTCTCCAAAAGGGCACTTCTGCATTTCCCCCCCATATCAGCAGCTCGCAGCAGCAGCGTTTTTTTATCTCGGCCAAAATACAATTTGGACCATTTAGCAACTACTAAACTAGCCTAATATTTCTTCACACCGGAGCCCATTTTCACAATCTCAATCAATCTCTGACTCACCCATATGATGTTTGCATCATATCAACTAGTTGCTTGCGAGTTTAATTTCCACCTAGCAACAGCCAAAGCGACTTCCGCATCACGCATCTATGACACGAAGGAGAGATGCGCGTCCCTCCGTGATGCAATGACAGGAAACCCCTCCCCTTTATAAGCCAGTAGGCTAGTCAGCTGAGCACAATCACAAGGCCTCGCTGTCAGTTTCTTTTGGAGGCACCACCAGCTATCAGCAGAAACAACGCCAGTCAGTCCAGCGACTCAACTATTTTCGCTAAGAGCAGCGGCGCTAGCGGTTTTTGACCATGGCTTCAAATGCAGGTAACGCAAACAATTTTACCTGTCCCATGGCCCCTGTGCGCAGGCGCACTGTGCAGCTCGAGGCATTATTTCAATTTGATGGCGTGCGTGGCTACGGATACAAAATCGAGTATGTGCATGAAAAGTTAATGCTAAAGGCTAGTCATGATATTGCTAGAAAGGACGGTGAGTGTTTCAGTGCGTGTTCACAAATGACACCTGAAGCATGGAACGAGCAAGCGTCAAGATATTTTGATGATGAAGCTGTTCTATGTAGAACGCCTTGTCCATTTCGGGCTCAAGCCCATGGGGAAATAACCCCAACAGATTGGCGTACATTCATGTTTCTAATGGGAGCAGAGGTGTGCCCTGCAATTAAAGCAGAGCACGGGAAAAAATCTAAGAGTAGACCTGTCTGGATGTGGCGTGCCTCTCACGGGTTTGGTGGGTTTAGAATCGAGGTGCGTAGCTGGTGCTCCGGACCTTGTGACATCCTCGACGGTTTTGTTTATCTCGGAGTATGTCATAATTTTAAAGGCAACGATCTGTGTGAAGGCCTGCCGAAAACAGGCTTTTTTAGGCCCGGGCCTAAGGAGATCCCAGCTGAGGATTTTGTAGAAACAATTTTTTTCATGCAGCTTGGCGACTGGAACAAAATGCACAGCATAGGCCATAAAATTAACGCAGTTATTACGAGAGACGCGAGACATGCCGCTCTGAGCTCTATTAGAAAGAGACTGGCTTTTAATGTGGAGAGCAACAGCGACGCCAGTGACGAGGAGGCTGAGGACAGCAAAACAACCAACTGAACCCCACAAATGGTATGATACGGCTAGTGTGTGTATGGGTGTGTGTGTGTGTGTGTGTGTGTGTGTGTGTGTGTGTGTGGGGGGGGGGGGTGTGTGTGTGTTACAGTGTATGTGTAGGAGGAGGAGGAACAACCCCACTAATTCATCTATTGTCTCTTTATGTTTTTACAGATCATAACACCGATGACCTCATCCAATATCGACCCCTATACACCCACAAACCCCCGCCTCGCACATTCATCACAACCCAGGTCCAGGTGCACGCCAATGAGGCTTCAGACCAACACATCGGACTACCCTGCCAGACAACCCCCACAGGCGCAAAGCACACACCACCTCCAAAACGCATTGACATATCTGCTGTGCGGGGAATCAGGGCCCTTCTTGTGCGGTGCATCCGCGCAGCAGCATGGACGAAAGCGAGACTTTTATGCAACGGTTGCATTATTGATCACCCCAGTCAACTTCAACATTCATGTGTGTTTGCATACGATGATGACATATTTGGGCTTTACGGCAGCGAAATATTTGATTTAGTGTTTTCTCCTCAGCTTGTTTCAGCCATTGCTAGAGTCGTTTGGCTAATTACAGGGGACACTCATTCGAATGAACGATTAATGGCAGCAGCGGAGGTCATAATTGCGGACATGTGCGACCCCCCCACGGCGCTCAGATGGAAATGTGATGAATTTGATCCAATTAATACATCCCTCCCACATGATAATTTTGTGGGCGAGGGTTTTATGGTGTGGGCACAGTCTAACCCCTGATTTTTTTTTTCTTTTTCCCACTTATAGGCTATTATAGGCTATAATAGGCTATATCTTTTTAGACTAACCATGTGGTGGTTAGTCAGTATGTTAACGGATATATTTTACCCTAATACTGTTTGTTTTGTTAGAAATAGATTAAAGGATATCATCCATACCTGTGATGATGATACTTTTAAAAATCATATGGATTTTATACGTTCTAATGTTTGCTGGGGTGAGATGCTTTTACTATGTAATAACACAAACGTGTCCCCTAATATCATTTTTGATTCGTTTTTCTCTGAGCATGCAATGTTTGGAATAGGTAATTGTGATATTTGCATTCATGCACGATGTATGTATTAGACATAACATAGATTTGGTTTTGGATTATTTGTGTGATAAACATTTACATGTATGTATGGCTTATTTGAGATTGATTGATGAGAAAAGAATGTTTACAATGCCTATGTAATAAAAAACATTTTTAGATAAAAAACGGTTGTTTGTTGGTGTTATAGGTTCATCATGCTATATAGGTGTATATATAGTCATAGTCAACATTGCGGGACTTCCGCTAGGAACGAATCTGATACATGTGTTTCACCCCGGGTTGTTTTTTGAGTACGGACTGTGCGTCTGAGACATGTAGCCCCCTGTGACATCCGGTTTAGCTGGTTGACTATAACCACACATGACACACTCTAATATAAGATATATAACTGTTTGACATAATGTCAGATCATGATGGAGCAGCGATTAGACAAGGTCTATTTAGACCCAGCTAACCCCGCGGGTTTCTCTAGTATTGCTAAACTTTGTGAGGCAGTCAGAAATGACGATGAGGGCCCGGTGAATGAGAGCATCGTCAAAGATTATCTATTAAAACAAGATGCATACACCCTACATACTCCGGTTTTTAGAAATTTCAAACGCAATAGAGTATTTGTCTCGGGAATCGATAAACAGTTTCAGATAGACTTAGTAGATATGTCTGAATATTCGATGGAGAATGATGGCATTAAATATTTACTAACGTGTATAGATGTATTCAGTAAATTTGCATGGGTCCAACCTCTGAAAAATAAAACGGGTCTAGCTGTCACAGAGGCATTCAGAGGTATCCTCATACACGGTCGTATTCCCATCAAATTACAGTCGGATAAAGGAACAGAATTCTTCAACCGTAATTTCAAAAAGTTAACCCAGGAATACAACATTAAACATTTTACGACATTTAATGAGACTAAGGCCAGCGTTGTCGAGAGGCTGAATAGATCGATAAAATCCCGGATGTGGCGATATTTGACAGCTGTCAACTCGAGAAGATACATTGATATTCTAAGTGATTTAGTCTACGCCTACAATAATGCCAAACACCGCTCGATCGGTATGACACCCTGCCAAGTAAATAAAGCAAATGAACGCATAGTTTTTAATAGACTATACAAGAAACACACCGTGCCGACCCCATCGTTCAAGTTTAATATCGGAGATAACGTGCAGATCTCAAAACAAAGAGGCATATTCGATAAAGCCTACAGAGGTGGGTATACCGAAGAATATTTCATAATATATGAGCGAGTCGCTAGACATCCGGTGGTCTATCGCATCAGAGATTTATCCGGTGAATCGTTAAAAGGGTGTTTTTATGAACCAGAACTTCAAAGGGTCATTATTGATGAAACCAAACCGTTTAAAATAGAGAGAATAATTAAACGGAGGAAATCAAAAGGCGTAAGACAGGTCTATGTCAGCTGGCGCGGTTATCCAGAATCTTTTAATTCCTGGATTAATGAGCGTGATATGATTGACATATAATATTTATAGTGGTGGATGACAGCTAGGAGGCTACTCTGCCCGTGACAGCCAACGCGTTACGTCATGCACAACATGGCCACCACGGAAGCGGCGGGCTTCTACGTTACGTTGCCTAGCAACGCCTGTATCGCTATATATCCGAACAATAAAATTTGGAGTTATCGGACAAAGCTGGCGAAACCATTAGTGTTTAGAGAAGCCTTTGAAGTAGGCCTGGTAGAAATTCAATACCCAAAGTCTTGGCCTACCTTCCCATTAGAGGACGCAGACATAATGGTTTTTGATGTTAGAAGCAAAAAGAAGATTTTCAGAACCGTTTCTATGCAAATAGGAACTTATGGGTCAATCCCTAGTATTTTATCACGCTTCAACCACACATGTATGACTGTGTTCAATAACCCTAACCCCCCTATAGTACTAACCTATAATGAAGTCACAAATTATGTCCAAATCGGTGGGGTCGCAGGATCAAAAATAATATGTACTGGAAGGCTGGCGACCATCCTGGGGATGAGACCAAATGTGGAACACCTCTGCATTCCTAAGCCGGCGACCGCTGAATATCAAGCCGATATTGACGCGGGTGTTTATAATATATTCGTCTACTCAGACATATGCCAGCATCAACTCGTGGGTGATGAATATGTACAGCTGCTCAGAACGATTAATATATCAGACACGGACCGACGCGTGACCACTTTATCATTGGACCCCGTCCATTACACACCTATCTCAAAGGACGTTATCGATGACATTGAACTGGTGTTGAAAAACGATCAAAACAAGCATATTCCATTTGCATACGGAAAAGTCCTTATCAAATTACATTTCAGACCAGTTGGACATAAACGCTGACGCATGATGATGACGCCGTATGAAAACGCCGGGTCGGATTACTATTTTGATTACTATGTTAAACAGGCGGGCGGGGATTTAGCGGGGTTTTCCGGAAGCGCTACACAGTATGGAGCGGGACTAGGTGGCCTGTTTAGAAGTCTATTCAGAATGGCAGTTCCGTTATTTAAACGTGGATTTACTATTGCTAAACCGTATATTAAAACTGCTGCATCAGGCATAGCTGGAGACATAGTTCAGAATATCGTCAGAAAAGCAACAGGAAGACCTGACCCCCAAACCGGAAATGGTTTTATGGCATACCCCCATCGGAGACCACCATCTAGTGGTCGGAGGGGGTATCGCCCCGTTAAAAAAGGAGTAGAATACATAAGCGAAGACGTTGCACAGCTCCTCGCAGACCAAAGACAGCAACCAAACCACGTAGACGTGCTAAAACTCACACCAGAGACATCTTCTAAATAATAATAATAATAATAATGTCACTCCTTCACAACCAATCGGTAGAGTGTATGAAGAGTGAGCTTGATATTTTTCGTCTACCGGCAACTCAGACATGCATAGAGCGTGCTGCATGGATTGAAATCCCACCTGTTTCTGCAATCACCGCTGGAGCACCAATCGAATTCGCAATTACTGGGTCAAACGATCAATATATCGATTTTAATGACAGCTATTTATATATCCGACTGAAACTCACCAAGCCTGGCGGCGTAGCCCTGGCTGATGATGATATAGCTACCCTGATCAATTATCCAGGTGGTAGCCTATTCTCACAGCTAGACATTCAACTTGGTGATAGACTTATTACTCAAGCTAGTAACACATATCCCTATAGAGCCTTGTTGGAATGTCTTATTAATTATGGGCAGGAGACATTGGATACACAATTCAGCACAGCCCTTTTCATCAAAGATTCGGCTGTTGCTATGGATGGGACAGCTCTTAACTCGGGTAATGCTGGTCTGGTTAAGAGACACGCCTACACTGCAGAAAGTAAAACTTTGGAGCTTATCTGTCCTATACACGCCAATTTATTTATGCAGGAAAAACTGATGATAAATGGCATTGATGTGGGGCTAAAATTTATCCGCTCTAAAGATGAATTCTGTCTCATGTCACCCACTCCTGATAAACAAATCGGGGTGAATATACTTAGCGCAAGTCTCTATGTGAAGAAAGTTAGCATTTCCCCAGCTGTCAGGCTTGCCCACATGAGGGCGCTAACGCACGCTAATGCACGCTACGCCATGGATCGTGTTTCACTGAAGACGGTGACAGTCGGGAGAGGCCTCAGAATGACAAATCATGAAAACTTATACACTGGACAGATACCTAAATTCATAATAATTGCCTTTGTCGATAACGAGGCACATAGCGGGAATTATGCAAGAAATCCCTTTAATTTCCTTAATCTCAACACTGAATTTATGGCATTATATTGTGATGGGCACTCATACCCTGCGCGACCATTTACGCCTAATTTCACCACCGGGGAGTATGTCAGGGAATATTATGAGCTATTCCAAGCCACCGGTCGTCATTTGAAGGACCGCCCTCTCGCTATCACACGCGAAGAATATGGTAGCGGCTATACACTGTTTTGCTTTAACCTGGAAGCAGATGGTGCGAACACAGGAAACGTCAGCTTGATTAGAACAGGCAATGTGAAACTTGATGTCCGATTCAGACAGCCTCTGGCTCGCACCATCAACATAATCTGCTACAGTGTCTTTGACAGCATCTTAGAAATTTCAGGGAAAAGACAGGTCTTATTGGACTATTACTAGACCTGGACACTATGAACACAATGGAGATTGATCGGATTCTCAGGAAGAAACTTGCAAAAGGCGTGCAACTGTTGGGTGTACTACCCGCCGACGCACTTCCGCGACATGTACGGTCACTTCCTGCTATGGTTATTGTTAACACCGACTATAGTGACAGGCCGGGACAACACTGGCTCGGAATATATATAACTGCAGCCCGAGAAGCTATGTTTTTTGACAGTTATGGCAATCCTCCTGATTACACGGGATTCCCACCGGAAATAGCATGTTTTATAGACCGGAATAGCCGACATGTCACATATTCAGCTGTGCAGGTCCAGAACAGCGCCTCTGTCAGCTGTGGGCAACATTGCATATTCTTTTTAATCAACATCCAAAAAGGTCTATCGTATCAAAGTGTTATGAAAAAATATACTAGTGATACTCTGTGTAACGATAATATGGTATGTACCTTTGTAAGTAGAATACAGCCTGGATCATGTAAAAGTTATCATTTAAAATGTATACAATGTGCAACACCACAGACCTGTATGTGACATTTTCAATCAAATAAATCATATGAGACTGGAAACAATGTTGGTTGTGACTTTTTATTTTTTCAATATGTACATAGGATATTTTGAGCATTATGAAAACAACATCAATATGACCATACATCATGATATGATAAAAATAGGATGAGAAACAATAGCATGTAACAAAAAATGCTGAGGTTGTAAAAGCCTCACCCTGAATGATAGGATAAAAAATAGATTTTGAATGCTCTGTTTTCAATTAGAATCATTTGAATAAAAATAGAGTAAAAATAATAATAATAATAATAATAATAATAATAATAATAATAATAATAATAATAATAAAAGAAAATTCTAATAGAAAATAAAATGAAAAAAAAAAAAAAGCATAATAATAATAAAGTAAATAGAATTTGAATGTTCTGTTTTCAATTAGAATCATTTGAATAAAAATAGAGTAAAAATAAAGTATAATAGAAAATAATAGAAAATAAAAATGGAAATAAAGCATAATAATAATAATAATAATAATAATAATAGAAAATAATGGAAAATAATAGAGTAAAATAAAGTATAATAATGTAGAGTATAAAAGAAAATTCTAATAGGTACTCCATGAGTTATTAGTGGGGCTAAACATCACCCCATCAACCACCCTATCATCATCATCATCATCATCTGCACCATGCATTGTCTTGCTATACTCAAACAGACGACGGAGACTCCTATTTGTCACGGTAGAGGAGGGGACATTTATCTCTGCTAGTGTCTTAAGAAACTCTCGCCATCCTAATGGGCGAGCCGACTCCTTAACCAACTGTGAACCTGTCATAAACTTGACTAAATCAAATATGTGTGATCCCCTGAGGGGCTGGTCGTCAATAACTAGCTGTCCATTAGCAGTCCATCTGATCCTATCCGATGCATTGGAGATAGCGTTCAGAACGTGTGAGGCCTTGTTTTTGCTGTGTGCTGGTATGTGTTGTAATACATCAGTTATGGCAGCCAGTGTCGCATTGTTATCATTCACATGCGGTAATGTCTCAGCTGGCTCAGAATTTGGCATCAATAGTGTTAGCGTGTTCTTTTCGTTATCGGCCTGTTTCGCCAGAGTCAAATATCTATGTAAAATGTTTGAATATTTCACCGCTTTGCTATGTATATCAACACTGGGTTCATCTAGGACCTCTGCCATCAAACGATCTAGATCACACTGAGCCTTTGTTCTGATGTCAGGGGGGGCGCTGGGAGTAGCAGGTGGGCGTGTCTGAAGAGCCTTGAGTTGATTGTGTGGTACAAGAAACATTTTGGTGGTGTGCTCCATGATCAGCCTCGATTAAAAAGACCACTAATAATAGGAATAGCCGCAGCGAGTAAAGGGAATATAAAGCCACCGCGTTGGTTAATCTTTTTCTTTTTTTTCAATAGTGTAACTTTTTTACTGGCAAACCATCTAAGCAACGCTTTTCTTTTCTTTAATCTCTTGTGAAGTTTAGGAGAAAGTGGAATATTGCCTCTTAATAGGTTCAATGCAAGCTCACATAGTGCATTAATTAGATCATTGCTGGCTGTGGCAAGAATGGTCTTGCGTCCTTTGGGGGTCGCCTTATAAAGATGCTGAAGAAGTTCAAAATTCCTATGTACACGAGCAGACATTTCTAAAAGAGCCTAGCTTCTTCCCCCTCTGGGTAGATAGACAACCTGTCGCTCGGGGGTTAACTCAGTTCTGAGTCTTAACAGGTCAGGTGTCGTTGGTTTATAGTCTATGAGAATATATCCATAATTACTCGATGTGGCATCTTGAAAGGCTTCCATAAAATGTTTTGAATTTTTGGAGTACATTTGACGTGCTATGATGCTTATTTGTTGTTTATCGCGAGGGTTTTTAAATAACACAAGATAATTAGTGTTGAGACTTATAGTGCGGCTTGCTTTGCCTTGGGCGAAAAGATTCTGGACCAGATAGATGCAGCTTAAATTTCTGTGATGGCAGTATTTAGTAAATACATTTTGAACCTCTGAATTATTTACTGCAGAAGACATCTGATCATCAATAATTAATAAGTTGCTCTTATCGGGGGGAAAAAGACTGTCGTCTGCTAATGAGGCCGGAATCCCCTCAATAAAAGTAATTGGTCTAATCAGTAATAAATCATCGTATACTTTTTGCCAGCAGCCATATAAAAAGACGATATTGTCCAACGCTTGTGTGATCAGTTGTGGTGCGTTTTGAATAATGGCTTTCACAAAAAAAGTTTTTCCAGAACCAGACGGGCCAGAAATAATCATAGTAAAAGGGTGCAGCAAGCGTGCATCAAAGCCCCCCTGCGTGTTGATGACATTATTAATATCCATGTGGGAGTGTAGAGAAGTCGTTCAGAACGCGGCGTTTATCATAGACGACCTGAAGGCGTTTAACTAATGACTGATTGCTTAGCTGTAACGTTAATTTATGCCGCCTGATTCGATCAGAGGTTGTTCTAATAACATTAACTTCAGCATCCAACACATACGCTTCCACCAGGCGTAAAAGGGAATCATATGTGACAGCATTTTTATTTACACTAGTATTTAGCGTGACACCTTTACATTTCACTGACGACCGACCTGTATTTGTGATAAATGCATACGATTTTGGACCCGTGGATACAAAGTGTGTAATGTACTCGGCAGGTTCAAGCTCGCTTGTCAATTGTCCTAAATGCTTGCCGAGTTGTGGGGTCCACTCCCCCTCCCGCGCTGTGAAAATTATTGAATCGGTATCATTATATAACACACGGGGGCCAAGTTTATCCATAATTCCATACAGCTCCAAACGAGCATATGCTGTGGTCATAGCTCCTAGAAAGACATTAATATCTTTTCCCTTCGGACCTTGACCGGTTGCATGTTTCCATTGCACAATAGCAACCTCATCGGTGAGGAAGCGGAATTGACTCACAATGAACTGATCACTGAACATTAGCTGTAGAAAACGATCCTGGTTATTAATTATTTCACATGTACATTGTTCATCTTTTAGAGCAAACCTCCCCCATAAAGTATTCAAAAGGAGTTTAGATGATGCACGTAATGCTGGATTGTACACAATTTTTGGTTTGTCTAAAACCACACCTTCGACTTTTTGGTATTCGGCAATGTACGCGTCTTTCTCGGCATCCGTAGTGACGTCGGCTGGGAATCCACTCGCTTCCTGTTTACGTTTGAGAAAAGCTTTTACGTACCCTTGGAATAATTCCTTTGTGCGATGTTCAAAATGCCAGACTTCAGAAATTGAAATAATACGATAACCACACTCGATCGCTTTATGTAACTCAAACGAAACCCATACGCCGCTGAGGGCTCTCTCGCTCTCGTTGTGGTTGCACTCACCCATAGAGAGCGCTTCTGCGCATGTGCGACAAAGAGGGAACATCAGTTTCCCGTGTGCTCTGAAAGGGAGGACGGGATGGAACAAAGCCCTAGGGGGTGCTATTACGCACTTGATGAGTCCGAAATAGGTTGAGATATCATCAAAATCCCTCGTAATAACTTTAGGATGTCCAAGAGGGTACTCTTTTGTGCTCTGTACATATGGATATAGAGAACAAAAGTCCACATAATGTATCGCTTCGTCGTTTTCAACCTTATGGTGTAATTTTAAGGCGTTTGTTCGCCCCCCATATAGGGCATGGCGTGGGTTCAAACGCTCGGGTTGTGTGTAAGACCTCATGAACGCCACCACGGAAGCATCCGTGTGTTTCATACGGGTCCAGTCGCACTCCCATAAAACGATTACGTTCATACCATGGATAGATTCTAACGTATTTATTTTGTCAGCGAAAGCATGGTACAAATCCCCAAACGTTGCGTTTTTGTAGGGGTGTGTGTCATTTGAAATATGACAACGATCACACCCATGGAAGAAACAGCCGGCAAATTCATATGCAGTATTAGTCTCGGGGGAGAAGCCATCTAGATAATAACCCCCAACTCTATGTTCACCATGGTTGAGAGCATGTATAATGTTGATATTCTGGCTTTGTGTCAGATAAGATAACCACTGCATAGATGCATCGCTGAATGTTCGGTTCTGACCTGTATAACAGCCGTTATAGGTGTGCGCGACGGTGTCTGGTTTTAAGAATGTGGTTTTAAAAACACCCATGCATGCACCGGGGAGCGTGACATATCGGAAGGGGTCGACGTTGGTGCATTTGATGAACGCTTCCCTATAAAGAATACAGGCCTGACGTAAGACTCGAACATCTTGTGCACAATACTTGGCCTGTTGCTTAGCAAAGTTATACACCAGGGACTTACGACCATTATACCAGGTTAAGAACTTCTGTTTATCTGATTCGCGCATTGTAAAATACCCAAACATCTCCTTTGAGGGGGTGACTCCAATATAGTTTTCATTTTCTATTGTGTTAAATTTGTATGGGAAATAGCCTTTTAATTCAGCAAACCCTAAGGCTTTTGGGGTTTCAGCTAAACGCATGGGTAGAAAACTAGCAGAGTCTGTGAATCTCTGTTTTTTGTATGTGGAGAATATGGCTGTTAATCTGGACCCCTTAATAATGACAGAGGGAGTTAGTCCTTGAGACACCATGTGTTTTAATATTAAATATCCATCAAAACCACTAGCATTATGCGCTATAAACGTGTGCTCTGCATAGCGAGGGTTGGAATAGAACTTTAAAAAATCACCGATACAATCTTTACCATCGGCACCACTGAAATTTCTAGCCTTGTCATTTTTAAGAGTCATAGATGATACAAAACTTGCTTCATGCATACCTTCCCCGTTTATTCTTGTCTCGATGTCATAAAATATATAGTTTTCATCGGCTTCCTTAAATGGAGTAGGTTGTATGAAGCAGGCATGGTCAGACTCTTGCGCCCCTAGTGGGACGCCACAATGATTGCATCTTGTTGATCTGCATATGTGTGGTGTCTTGGGTCTATGAATGTGGATCATTTTACATTTTGGGCAATATCTCATTTTCTCGCAGGGGGAGATGTTATGCTTGTCCCGTCTCATGTGTGCATCATAGCAAGTCTGAGATTTGCATATACGCATACATACCTTACATTTAACAGCGGTGTGCGCCTGGGGTGGATCTATGTGTAGAGGTCCGTAACAGACTTTACAGAGGTGTCTACATACATGTGAATAAGGCTCCTGATACGTCTGGTAGCAGTAGTCGCAGACATAACTACCCCCAAAGAATGCTTTTTTATTCAGGATTAGATAATAATGTCCGTCATATAAATAAAGCCAAATTGTTTTTGGGTGGGGAACGTCTGTAGTCATAAATGGGTGTCTGCGTTTAGAAGCCTCTTTGTGGTGAAAGATAATTATCTTGCTGTCAAAATGACGTTCAAAAGTTCCAATGTCGGCAAATGATACTTTATGCATATGGTCAAAACCCAGCTCAGTGTATATTTCTCGAGCTCTCTCCAATAGACTAGCGTTGTTTAAATCAGGGTTAAAATGTCTGGCAATAGCCATGCGGAAAACAAAGATTATTTCCAGAACCATTATCAGGATTATAAAGGTAATTAATCTTTCGACCAATAATATCTTTATATTGTATATCCATCAACCTAAGCCTACCGCCCCCTTGCTGATTAATTGCAACTGAGATGGTGAGAGATAGGTCCCCAGAGATCATTGACTCATCATTGCTTTGAATTGCGTCTGAGACATGTTCCAGAAATTCCGGACCAGCATTGTCTCCGACTGTGGCGATAGTATGCACATCTGCCGCTAGGCTATCACCTGATAGCGTTACATCCATAATGCTGCCCGTAGGGACCTCGGCTGTAACTAGATCAATTAACCCTGTTAATCTCTGTCTGACCATACCAGGCACCAATTCGAGATTATCAGTGTTAATATCACGTAGGTCTATATTTTGACGGTATATCCTAGCGTTGAATGCATCTATGTGTCTAACGGTATAATCACTGGGAGAGATGGCAGCTGGGGGTTGAATCATAGAGTCTACAGACGGTGTAGTGATACCGTCGTCGTCGCGGTCTGGTGACACGTCTATTTGTTGTGGGGATGTAACGACTGTCGCGGGTGGGGGTAGTGTGTCGGCATTTGATGACGTATCGTCGCGGTCTGGTGACACGTCTATTTGTTGTGGGGGCGTAAGCGTAACGATTGACGTTGATGACGTGGGTGGGGGCAGTGTGTCGGCATTTGATGACGTGTCGTCGCAGTCTGATAACGCATCTATTTGCAGGGGTGTCCCCCGTGGATCGACTGACTCTGATGACGTGCCAGCTGCGTCATTTTGGGGATCCACGTGTTGGTGTTGTTGTTGTGTTGGGTTAGGCATGGCTCCACCGGGCTGCTGTAAAATGCAGCTTCTCCGGGGGGATAAATCGGCTATGTAACGTTTGATTATCCGGGTCTGTGCGTTAGCCCAGGCGCTAATGTCGTAATTATTATCTAGCCCCGTAGGTAGGTCATTTTCTAAAGCATAAGCGACGCCCTGCTCACTCCAGTCTGTTCTAGGGGTTGGTGCTTTATCAGAGTTGAAATATCTAGTCAATTTAGAGGGAGGTGTTGGATTATCCTCATCTGCATGTCGCCTACGCTTAGCCATATTGGCTGTTTAATTGATCTCTGTATACATGGACTTTTTAAAATGATGGTGATGGTGATAGTGTCATTGTTCTACCTTACTGTACTTTTACAAAAAAAAAAAATTACACATTCCTCAATTTTTCAAGCATGGAACATTGTATATTCTGATGTATCAAAATTGTCTTCAAATTGGCATCAGCCGATGCCATCCACCGTGTGTGTGTGCGTCTGAGTGCTCTCAATGTACGTTCAAATCTCCTTTGAGAGCGTTGTACTATCCTATAACCATTTTTTAAACGTCTATACACAATTTGTTTATGTAAATCACATGTACCTGAAAGCTGGTGAGTCTTCTCGCGGGGTTGATGATGAGGCGAGGGTGGGGGTATCGCGTTCTCGCAGATTGACAGTGGTCTGTTGATGGAGAGGGGCGTGGGCGTGTCTGAAGGTTCTTCTCCTTCCTCCCCCTCGTACTCTGCAATCCAGGCTAGCAGTGATTGGTCGCTGGGCTGCACATCCGGTTCCACCCACGTGGTTTGATTGTTGATGGGGTCTTCAGCTGTGGTCTCATC
This sequence comes from Poromitra crassiceps, assembly GCF_964638095.1. Taxonomy (NCBI): domain Eukaryota; kingdom Metazoa; phylum Chordata; class Actinopteri; order Beryciformes; family Melamphaidae; genus Poromitra; species Poromitra crassiceps. Next base: position 55,191,054 of record NC_139625.1, on the reverse strand, counting down.
AGCTGGGTCCTTATCAGCTGATGGATCCGTGGTTGTGTCTGAATCTTCTTCCTGCCCCCCGTACTGTGCAATCCAGGCTATCAGTGTCTGGTCGTTGGGCTGGATGGTCGCATTCAACGATGGTTCAGGTGATGTTGCTGGTGAAGGTTGATACAAGTCTGGCTCGGGGTTCAGCGCTGAGCTGTTGGGGGTTGTCTCCCGGCTGGAAAAAACAAGAGAAAAAATAGCGATGGATATAAGTCTATCTCAAAAATACATATAGCCTATATATATATATATATATATATATATATATATAATGATGGTTGTTATATCTGAATTATGTCCTTACATCTGGTCGATTAAATCTACAAAATCATTTGGATCCAGTCCGCAGTCATCAACTGTGACCTTATCAGATGGGTGTTGTTTGGGGACATCAGGGTTGTATCTATGGAAGTCGCGTGGTTTCCCTCTATGGCGACGGCTGTCTGTCTTCGTGGGGGGGCTCCCCAAAGATTGTTGATGAAATAACAATTCACCTGTGTGAGAACCCGTTCTGAGGGGATAAAAAAACAACATTTCAAAAACTGAAAGTATGTTTACCATACCCAATTTTTTTTTTTCTAAACAAACTCTTTATGTAAACAATGTTTCATTCTCACCCTCTAGGTCTGTTAGTGATATCTCCTAGCACAGATCCTCGATTTAGATTGATTCTGGTCTGATGATCACCGTCTGGAAATATACCATATTCATCTGAACGCCTGGTGTCCTCCAGTCTGGTCTCCGGGTTATATATATAAAAAGCTGTTTTATTAATGTTTTTGTTAATATAACATTGCATAAAAACAAGGCAAAGGATCTTAATTATAAATATATATATATATATATATATATATATATATATATATATATATATATATATATATATATATATATATATATATATTAAATGGATAGTCTAATTAAACAATATTAAAAACAAAAAAAAATCAATTCTTACCGTTGAAATCCATGGTCAAAAATGTATTTGATTGAGATCAAAAACCGCTAGCGCCGCTGCTCTTAGCGAAAATAGTTGAGTCGCTGGACTGACTGGCGTTGTTTCTGCTGATAGCTGGTGGTGCCTCCAAAAGAAACTGACAGCGAGGCCTTGTGATTGTGCTCAGCTGACTAGCCTACTGGCTTATAAAGGGGAGGGGTTTCCTGTCATTGCATCAGGGAGGGACGCGCATCTCTCCTTCGTGTCATAGATGCGTGATGCGGAAGTCGCATTGGCTGTTGCTAGGTGGAAATTAAACTCGCAAGCAACTAGTTGATATGATTCAAACATCATATGGGTGAGTCAGAGATTGATTGAGATTGTGAAAATGGGCTCCGGTGTGAAGAAATATTAGGCTAGTTTAGTAGTTGCTAAATGGTCCAAATTATATTTTGGCCGAGATAAAAAACGCTGCTGCTGCGAGCTGCTCATATGGGGGGGAAATGCAGAAGTGCCCTTTTGGAGAGTAGTGAATTAAAGCCTTTTACACATAATGGCTTTTTAAGCACAGGGCGAAATGGAGAAGTGCCCTTTTGGAGAGTAGTGAATTAAAGCCTTTTACACATAATGGCTTTTTAAGCACAAGGCAAAAAATATATATATAGAAGTGCCCTTTGAGGAACAAGTGAAAAATTGACTTTTCACAAAAAGAAGCCATGCCCCCTTTGATGACGTAAGGTGCCCAAAACACGCCCACCTAAAAAATGTGCTTTTTTTGTTTTTCTATATAGTACTAACCCTATATAACTACTGGGGGTATATGTCAGATAGTGCACATTTATTCAGACTTGGTATGTGCACAAGTAAACAAAGTTTGGTTGAGATCCGGTGACCTGACGGTTTCCAAGCAGTACTAGTAGTAGTAGTAGTAGCAGTAGTAGTAATAGTAGTAGTAGTAGTGTTGGTAGTAGTGGGAGTGGTAGCAATAGTAGCAGCAGAAGTACTAAGAATAGTAGTAGTAGTAGTAGCAGCAGCGGCAGTAGTAGTGGTGGTTGGCTGTTATAGCGCCACCATCTGGTGGATTGGTGTAATTTTTTCCTCTGAGTAGTGGGTGATGTCTTGAAACTATGTAGAAAGGTGGGTGATGTGGGGCGTATGGTTTCTGAGATCCACACACTTTTAGGGCAGGAAAAGAACAAAAGCAAATACACACAAGTTTAGACATTTATCATTTCAAAACGGTTTCACATATCCAAAATCCTTTAATAACTTTAGGTCGGGGTAGTCCATAGATAACCCAGAAAAAGTTTTGTGTGATTTGGCCAAACAGTCTAGGAGGAGCTCGCAAAAGTAGGTTTTTGATCAAATTCAAAATGGCGGAAAATCTACCACACAGAAATGGGCGTGGCCTAGTGGGTTAGATACATGATGCTCCAGGGAAACCAGTAGATGTGGAATTTTGATTCTACAGCTCGCAGTTCAGAAGTTATGGACCGACAAACGTGAAATTGGCTGTTATAGCGCCACCATCTGGTGGATTGGTGTAATTTTTTTACTCTGAGTAGTGGGTGATGTCGTGAACCTGTGTGGAAAGTTTGGGTGATGGGGAGTGTATGGTTTCTGAGATCCACACACTTTTAGGGCAGGAAAAGAACAAAAGTAAATACACAAAAGTTTAAACATTTATCATTTCAAGACGGTTTCACGTATCCAAATTCTTTGTAAGACTTTTGGTCAGGTAAGTCCAGAGATGCCACAGAAAAAGTTTGGGCTCATTCAGGCAAATGGCCTGGGAGGAGATAGCAAAAATAGGTTATTGAGAATGTCCAAGATGGCGGAACATCTAGGCACACGCAAATAGGCGTGGCCTATATGGATAGATGCGTATTGATCCAGGGAATACAGCCGAAGTGGAATTTTGATTCTACGCCTCACGGTTCAGAAGATATGGACCATAACGCGAAATGGTCTGTTATAGCGCCACCATCTGGCCGATATGGGTAATTTTTTGTTTCTGAGTAGTGAGGCACATTTACAATCTATGTGCCCAGTCTGGCTACGCTGAGCATTACAGTTTCTGCTGTACATACAGTTTTACCGGAGAAGAAGAATAAAAAAATAATCGGAACAGATACAATAGGGATCCACGCACTTCGTGCTTGGACCCCTAATAATAATGAAGACTATTCATCTCTACACCATTGATGAAACAATGGGGTGGGCAAAAGGAGTGTGCCCCTCCGCCTGGTATGGGGCGGCAGTGCCCCATATATGCCAACACCGGTGGGTGTGCCACTTCAGTTTTGACAAGACCTCATCTCGAGTCGCCCTGCAAGAAGGGTAGTCTGGTTCTTCTCACCTTTTTATAAAACCTGGATTATATTCATAACCTTTAGTTTTAACCAAAGGGTATCCAAGGGGGATATACTGTATTTCTCTCCCGTAGTGCCAGACCCTCTCATCAAACCCACCACAGGAGGAGGTGACAGGTTCCTTACTGGTGTCCCAAGACCGCCTGTGCCACGCACAGGGCTGAGACCTCCAGTCAGTAGAACCGAACAAATGAGAGGGGCGAGGGGCACCGCTCTGCAAATGTCCTGGGGAGACACTCTTCTAAAGAGGGCCCAGGATGAAGACATCCCATGAGTAGAGTGCACATCGCGGCCCACAGGGGGTTGTGCGCCCTGGCTCGTATAAATCAAGTTGATAGTCTCCACAATCCAATGTGAGAGGCATCACTTTGGGATGGGCTTGCCCAGACTAGGATTAACCCAGGAAACGAAGAGCTGATCGCCTTTCCTGATTTCCTTAGTTCTGTTCGTATAAGTGCATAGAGCACAGCAGGGCATAAACACTGAGTCTGCTGTCCTCCAGCAATGGCTTCCAGAGTGATAGGGGAACAAGAATCCATAACCTTATGCATAAAGGATCATACATTAAGGATCATAGTCACTGATGTAGATTTTTTTAAAGTTAAGTTAGCTTTATTTACATAATCAATAGCTATAAAGCAGATACACATAGTTATTAGTTATTAATGCATAATTACACACACACACACACACACACACACACACACACACACACACACAGGCAGCATTCAGATAACATTTGCAGATGCTTTTCACTCTGGCACACTCAGCTGTGGCCTTCATCCCTGCTCTCCCTTCCTCTCTGCTCAACGGGGTCACATGTCCTCTGCTCCTAGCCAAAACATGCTGAGTGCATGTGTGCTCTCACTAGAAGATCTTTGACTTTCTCATCCCATGCACAACATCTCTTATGGGACATTCACACCAAAAGTGTTTTTTTTCAGTCAGAACGCTATGAAAATCATGTTGAGAGCGCTTCCATTGTGCACAAAACACAGCGCACGGAGCATTTCTTTTGCGCTCCGTTTGTTTTCCCCTGTATTCGCGTGCAGTACAGATCCGAACACAACGACCACAAGGACGGTAGCCAGCTATATTTTGTCTGTTTGATGTTTGTTCACCTTCAACATGAATGCCACAATTATTGCCAATTCTGGCAGCAGCGGAGGTTGATAATCCCTCGGGAGGAGAAAAGGTAGGATGAGTGAAAAAGACGAGCAGGCCGCTTTTCCTCTAATGTTCAACTTTTTTCAGCCTTAAAACACCCACAGCGCTCCTCCAAAAACAACAGACGCCACCAGCGCTGAAACGCCAGTATGTTCATTAAAAGAGGAGCACATCGAGCGCGTCCTTACATAGAGAATGAATTGCAGAAAGACGCTAGCAGCTCCAAAAACGCTTTTGGATTGAATGTCCCCTTACAAGCACAAAAGCACCTTATGCGGCTGGTACCACGTTGTAACATTGGAATGTCGATAGTATGTCTTCTCTTCCTTTTCTTTACCTGTGTCTGAGCTTGTTCATTGTGTGTGTGTGTGTGTGTGTGTGTGTGTGTGTGTGTGTGTGTGTGTGTGTGTGTGTGTGTGTGTGTGTGTGTGTGCGCGTGCGCGTGCGTGTGTTCTAAAGAAAAAAGAAGAAAGAAGCAGTGACGCTATAGTCCAGGACAGGAGGCTTCTTGCTTGGAAGCGGTGAGGAGGGTGTGTTTGTGTGTGTGCCAGGCGGGCAGACAGACAGTGTGTCTGTATAACCTAAAACTATACCTTTATTTCATTTCATAATCAATTTCTTTTTTTTTTAATTAATATTTTTCCCCCGATTTTTTATCCCATTTGTATCCCCCATTAGTGCTAATTTTAATTTAATTATCCTGGTTGCTGCTCCACCCTCTGCCAATCTGGGGAGAGCCGAAACTGGCTCCATGCTTCCTCCGAGACATGGGCAGTCTCTTGTAATGATAAAAACAACAAATTGTGATTCATTCATTCTAAGGTATCTTGCCATACCCATTTGATGCCCATGACAGTACCTGATCAATGGGATCCCAGATCTCCAGGTCTCCTGATTTATCCAACTTCTTGTGCTGGATGAAAACAGCGAGGAGAGCATGGTCATGGCCATCAGACACAAAGGAATGGAACACAATAGAATACAATACAAAAGCTTCTGTCTGGACTGGTCATATAGTAGCAAGGCCGGATTAACCATAGGGCAACCGGGGCAGGTGCCCCGGGGCCCTCGGGGTGAAGGGGCCCTCCAGATTTTTTTTTTTTTTTTTTTTTTTTTTGTCGGGCTCATGTTGGGCTCCACAGAACTATGACACAAATCTAAGACCAATCAGGACAAAATAAAATGTGTTTCCAAGAAGATTAACTCTGATGATTTAGTCTCATTGGATGCCTGTGGGCAAGTGGTGACCAGGGGCGCGGGAAGTGGGGGTGCTTGTGGTGCTGCGGCACCCTCTGCTGTTTTGTACTGGAAATGTAATGTCAATTATTTTTTCATCATTGTAAAGCCACAGCACAGTGAAGAGGATATTAATGTGAAGATTAGCCTCTTCCTTTTGCTCTCAGAGTGCATCAGATTCATGCATTTTACTTTAAAATGTACAAAATGTCTTTGTCCAGGGGGGGCACAGACCCCCCTAGAAACCCCCCAGTCAGACTAATATTTTTATCCTGCTGGTGCTACCTCTTTGCAAAGCCTACAATCGCCTATGAGTGAGTGAGAAACTGAATCTCAGAAACGGAATAATAACCAGGGGCGGTTCTAGGCCTTTTTTGGGTGGGCTTTAGCCCACCCAAAAATAGTCTCAGCCCACCCAAAAAAATAGAGGCAAAAAAAAACTTTTTTTTTTTTTTTTTTTTCTCCAAATCTATGGTGGTCATTAGTAGCAGTTTCTGACTACACTCAATGCGCTGTGTGCGTGTTTCCCCCCCCCTCTATGTTCTTAGGGTGGGCTGAGACAAAAATTTAGGGGGGTTCAGCCCACCCGAAAAGTTTCTAGAACCGCGGCTGCGCAGGCGCTCCCTCCTCCATCTATCTGCCTAATCCCACATCACTTCACACAAGTCACACTCACAGTACAGCAGCGAAGTGGTCCTCCACAGTCCACACAATTGTTCTCCCCACTCATGATCAATGAAACTGTGAGGTGAGCATTGAGCAGTCAGAGTCGTTAGTAGTTACTTAATTAGCGCATATTGATATGCAAATTAGCGCGTAACATTAGTTACTAACGATGTTAGTTCAGTATCTCAATAAAAGTTCTTACAGGCTTGTTATTTCCCTCTAAGGGAGTGCAAGGCAGATATTTAAACAGCCTTGTTTGTGTACAGTACCAGTGGCATGGTAGTAATAAAAAGAGATTAAGGACCAGGACTCCTGGTTGTCAGTAAGATGGGCTGGTTAAGCCAATGTTAAAATGATCTTTATTTATTATTAATTTTTGCTTTAAAACTATTTTTTAATTTTCTGCTTAAAGTTCATGAAAAAAAGTGGCATTCTTGTTTTTTCCCACAATACTTTCATAATACCATTTGTAATGCCACCGTTGTAGTGCTGTTGTTCAAAATTAAAGTAAATTTTCTCAGATTTATTGGTGTCTTTCTAGTCACACAATTTAATAGTCAGTGTTTCCCATACAGTGATCTATTTGTGGTGGTACACCCTACATAGATTTTGACCCCCACAAATACTGCCACATATTAATTTCAACTAGTTGACTGCAAACTCCTGCTTTAGTGCTTACATTATATTATTATCTTGTCGGAATATTATTCCAGCCAATAAGTTAGGAAGTTCCCTTTTGATTTAATTTTACTTTTGTTTTGCCTACAAAGCAAAATGTTACTTTACTTGAAACTCCCCTGAAGTGATTTTGGTATTATTTATGCAAGCATAATTCTACCATATAGTAACCTGTATGCAGAATATATATAGTATAGGGAAACAATTATTTTTTCATCGCTGTAAAACCACAGAACGGTAAAGAAGATATTGATGTGTGTAGTTCTTCATAGATCTAGTCTCTTCATTTTGATCTCAAAGTGCGCCAGTTTGATCCATTTTTACTTGAAACTGTACAAAATTTTCTTCCGGGGGGGCATGCCCCCGGACCCCCCTAGGGGTTCAGTGGTCAATGACCTTTGGGTGGGCTGAGCCCACCCAAAGCTCTGATGCTAAAACCGCCCCTGATAATAACATAACAGTATAATACTAATGTTAATTTAAAATGAGATATTCCTCTAAATATGGCAAAAAAACATCAAAACATCCGGACGATGGGTAGGGGGGCCCCTGGGAGCTTCAGTGCCCCGGGGCCCCTGGGGGTGTTAATCTGGCTCTGTATAGTAGACCTATCAAGTGGGCCTATCAAATGTATGGTACATAATGTCCATTACCCTCCTAACATTGAAGAAGGAAAAGATATTAAAGCCGGTCTGGTCTGTATGGATTCTATGCATTTTTTTTTGTATATTTGCCAGTATTTTAGTGGAAATCTTAAAATCTAAGTTAAGCATGGAGATTGGCCGGTATGAGGAGCGATTAGTTTAATCTCTATCCGGTTTCAGCAGGAGAGAAATATTGGCATCATACAGAGTAGGTGGGAGCTATTCGGATTCAATGGAATGAGAGAGCATCCTATGTAGAATCGGAGTTACCTGAGCCACACATTTCTTGTAGAACTCGATGCTAAAAGCATCTGGACCAGGGTTTTTGCCAGTTTGTATTGATCTAATAGGCTCCATGATTTCTGCTGAGGACAGTTCTGAATTTAGGGCCTCGCAAGAGGTGTTTTTCCTGTCAGTTTCTACTGTAAACTATCAAATAAAATCAGAAAATGCCCCCACAAGTTTTATTTAAGTGTAGGCAACGATGTAGTGGCTAAATAACAGGGTGAGTAAAGTATGACCTCCAATAGAAACAAACATCAATTCAGGAAAATATTAATTCATGCTTTTTTTTCTTTTAAAAGATATGACAGTTTAATATACATTATGAATCTGTCATGAAAATGTATAAAGGTGGGTTCACCCTCCACCATGAGATACTAGCCTCTTGTTTCCATGCGATGCCCCAGGCCACCTGGTACCATCCACACAGCTCCTCCAGAGAGTCTGCTGCCAAGTCAAGCTGCAGACTGTCGTCCTCCATGTCCTGCAGGTTCAACACGTAGTCCTTCCCATTTTTACCGTTCTTCACTGGAACCAGAGAAGAGAGGAAAGTAGGAACTGTGAGAGAAAGTGAAGAGCGGTGCGCAACTCCCACATGGATGTGATCAACTCTGCTGGCACTCATGAAAAAGTACGACTGAATCACTACACAAAACCTATTTGTGCTGGAACAGCATCATCATGGAGCCATATGCCAAACCTTAATCTTGTTTTATTGTATCATTAAAGTGTATTGTGAACTTTCATTCTAGTCTCTCATGATTGAATACTGGTAATGTGCTGGATGTGTGAAATGTATCGGGGTAAATAATTAAAAGAAAACACATTTTAAAAGTAACGCAAATGTACTTTTACTTGAGTACTTTTAAATAGGCTACTTTTTACTCTTACTTGAGTAATTTCCTGGACTAGTACATTTACTTGTACTTGTTCTTGACATAACTTTCACAAAAGTAACAATACTTGCTTTGTCTAGGATTTGTCAGTACTCTTTCTACCTCTGACTTGGTGGCTTTTTTCTTTCTTTCTTTTTAAATTTTTTGTAGTGAGGTTTCATACCAAATTTCAATCAGAAGGCCGCCATATTCGCATAACCTGATCAGCCTGTGACGTCAGTCAAGTTTAAGTATGACATCAGTTATGACGTCAGTTCATCCTAGTACATATAGCGAGGGTTCTACCTCACCTCCCTCTCTGGCGGATCATAGCAGCAGCTGGCATCACGGCTGTTCATCATCTTCTCCGAAGCTGTCCTATGAAGCTGTCGTTTCGCTATTCTATTCTCCTATAATTTGCGGCTTTGATCCTGTTCTTAAGTCGCCATTAATTTGTGGGTTCACTCAGCATTGACTTTCACTCTCAGCTCAGAATGGAAGATTCGGGCAGGAGGAAATAGAGCATTTCCTGGACGGAGACGAGGATTTTTTGACGATGATAGCCTACTCTGTTCCTGCTTGGGGATGGTGGCATTCGTTCATTTCTGCGGCTGAGATGCTCTCTACCCGGCAGACCCGAGCGCAACGGCCCAGGCCGCGTCTCAGATCATCACGAGGAGACTGAAGAAGGGCCCAGAGACAGGAGGCGCGTCACTGCGAAGGCCGAGGGAGGCCCGAAAAGGAGGCCACCCACGGACGCGCAAGGGCCTGCGAGTTTAGGCAACCTTCCAGAATTCCTTTCGAGTGCAAAGGAAGCAAGCCGCACACCGCCCATTAATTTATTTATTAATATCGGTGTAACAGCAACAATACCACCTTGCGAGTCACAGCATACACGTGTTCAGTTGACTCCAAAGCCATTGATCTCAATTAACCACTGGAGATCAGATCTTCCTTTTACTGCGGTCAACTGAGCCGTCGTTTGCGAAACCACAGTCAAGCCAGCCGCCACTTGGTTTTTGATGCACGTCTATTCGTCCTGTAATGGTACTGCTGCTTCACTGGTGTTCGGAGCGGGCTGAAAAGTCGAGTGTCACAATTCAGCGATCCTTTCTCACATTTACTTTACCACACTAGATCGACATTACAACAAACACAGTGTATTGAATGACTGTTGTTGAATATGTCACAAAAGTCCTACTTTATTGACCGATCGTAGCAGGAGTTTCGCTTGGTACTAGCATGTTGATGCGTTCAACAAGATGGGGAAAAACAGACATTTCCGGGACTGGTTTTTCAAAATAAAAGCACGATTCGACTCCAGTCTAGACCACACAGATTTGGTGTTTTTTCCGACTTTCTAAATACTGTACAATCGCATAACTCCATAATCCCACACCATGACTGACATAGTTGTGTACACTACACCCCTGGGTATACACTGTCATGAAATTAGCCATTTTCACCGTTCCATTTTGGAGAAATTGATAGTCAAAGTCTCAATACTGAACTTGAAAAAGGTGTTTTTTCCGACTTTCTAAGTACTGTACAATCACATAACTCCATAATCCCACACCATGACTGACATATAGTTGTGTACACTACACCCCTGGGTATACACTGTCATGAAACTAGCCATTTTCACGGTGCCATTTTGGAGAAATTGACAAAGTCTCAATAATGACCTTGAAAAAGCTGTTTTTTTCGACTTTCTAAGTACTGTACAATCGCATAACTCCATAATCCCACACCATGACTGACATAGTTGTGTAAACTACACCCCTGGGTATACACGGTCATGAAATTAGCCCTTTTCAAGGTGCCATTTTGGAGAAATTGATAGTCAAAGTCTCAATACTGACCTTGAAAAAGGTGTTTTTTCCGCCTTTCTAAGTACTGTACAATCACATACCATGACTGACATATTTGTGTACACTACACCCCTGGGTATACACAGTCATGAAACTAGCCCTTTTCACGGTGCCATTTTGGAGAAATTGACAGTCAAAATCTCAATACTGAACTTGAAAAAGGTGTTTTTTCCGACTTTCTAAGTACTGTACATTCGCATAACTCCATAATCCCACACCATGACTGACATAGTTGTGTACACTACACCCCTGGGTATACACTGTCATGACATTTGCCATTTTCACGGTGCTATTTTGGAGAAATTGACAGTCAAAGTCTCAATACTGACCTTCAAAAAGCTGTTTTTTCCAACTTTCAAAGTACTGTACAATCGCATAACTCCATAATCCCACACCATGACTGACATAGTTGTGTACACTACACCCCTGGGTATACACTGTCATGAAACTAGCCCTTTTCACCGTGCCATTTTGGAGAAATTGATAGTCAAAGTCTCAATACTGACCTTGAAAAAGCTGTTTTTTCTGACTTTCTAAGTACTGTACAATCAGATAACTCCATAATCCCACACCATGACTGACATATTTGTGTACACTACACCCCTGGGTATACACTGTTATGAAACTAGCCATTTTCACGTTGCCATTTTGGAGAAATTGATAGTCAAAGTCTTAATACTGACCTTGAAAAAGGTGTTTTTTCCACCTTTCTAAGTACTGTACAATCACATAACTCCATAATCCAACACCATGACTGACATATTTGTGTACACTACACCCCTGGGTATACACTGTCATTAAACTAGTCGTTTTCACGGTGCCATTTTGGAGAAATTCATAGTCAAAGTCTCAATACTGACCTTGAAAAAGCTATTTTTTCCGACTTTCTAAGTACTGTACAATCGCATAACTCCATAATCCCACACCATGACTGACATAGTTGTGTACACTACACCCCTGGGTATACACTGTCATGAAATTAGCCATTTTCACAGTGCCATTTTGGAAAATTGATAGTCCTATAGGCCCAACCCCAATTCCAATCTTTATCTTAACCCTCAATCTTAACCCTCAGTCTCAAAAATGCGCGCTCCCGCAAAGTGCTAGTGCTGTCCCGATTCTCAGTGTGTTGAGTTAAGGGTGAAGTTTAAGGGCTGTATGTCCCTTACTTTTGAGATTTTCCAGGACCACCCTTGGCAGTGAGTGCGATCCCAGAATCCGTTGCGTGTCATCAGCTAGATCCATTCAGATGCAAGATGGCAGCGAAAGGAGGAAAAAAGCAGCCCTACAAATTTAAGTATTTCCTTGTTAATAGAGATGTAAAAATTACGATAACCATTGTATTATCTTAGTTTAATGTCATTTTATGGATTTCCGTTTTGCAGCCTAACAACAATTGTTGTTGCTAACTATCGATAGTCAGTAGCCGTGCTGGTGCGGTCAAGCCATATTATTATTATTATATTATATTATAACATTGTTAACGTTGTTACGAAATGCCATAATTCTCAGTGGTAATGTCGTTGTTGAGTTGTTTTGATCAAGATACAGCCTACGTGTAATGTTTGCACGGACATTTTTGTAAGATGACCGGGCTAGTGTTATCTCCCAGGCTTTTTATGTAACGATAGATTGTTAGATAAAAAGCATGGGAGATAACTGCAAACTATTATCACATGAACACGGTAGTCAGTAGTTACAACATCCAGCAGTGCCGATAACATGTTTCGGTTTAACTGGTGACCGTGTTAACTCGGCTACGTTGCAACGTTAGCAATGTTATAATATAATATAATAATAATAATATGGCTTGACCGCACCAGCACGGCTACTGACTATCGATAGTTAGCAACTGTGTTAGGCTCCAAAACGGAAATCCATAAAATGACATTTAAACTAAGATAATACAATGGTTATCGTAATTTCTACATCTATATTATTAAGGAAATACTTACATTTGTAGGAATGCTTTTTTGAATTGACAGACTGGACAGAGCTTTGGCGTATTGCTGCCCCCCACAGTCTGAAGACGTATCTGCCTTTAAGGGCTGTCCCATTTTAAAGTCGCAAGATAGCCCTTAACACTTAGTTTTGAGGGCTACTAAGATTGAGGGTTGAGTTTGAGGGTTAAGATTGAGAGTTAAGAAAAGAATTGGAATTGGGCCAAAGTCTCAATTTCGGGGGAAACGAGCTTGAAAATGGCGTTCAAGAGATCACAGTGACATTGACCCTTGACCTTCGATCATCAAAATGTAACCATTTCATCCTTACATCCAAGACGACGTTTTAACCAAATTGGAAGTAATTCCATCTAGCCATTTTTGACATATCGCGTTAACGAACTTGGGAATGACGTTTGTGAGGTCACAGTCAGTGACCTTTAAGTTTGACCTTTGAACACTAAAATCAGTTGTTAATCAGTGAGTCCATCAGTTTGAGGCAAATTTGATGAAATTCCATCTAGGCTTTACTCAGAACACATTAGGAGAGGAGAACACACAGACGCACACAAGCACACACACGGCCAAATACATGATCTCCTCCAGGCGATTCTCGCCTGGCGGAGATAATTATTAAACAATAACTATGGAGGTTTCACACAAGTTGTATTCACAGATTTGAATTAGGCTAATAAAGACGTAGCTCAGCCAGGTGGGTCCTGGGGCATTCACCCCCACAGTCGCTCCACTTGTCTGCTGCAAACCTCTCAGACCCCTCTACTTATGCATTTACAGATCCAGTGTGACAGCTGTCCTCGTTGGTACCATACTGAGTGCCTGGAGATGGATGAAGAAGAGCTCCAACGTGCAACGGATGATGCGTTCATCTGGAATTGTTGTGTATGCGAATGAACCCTCCCCTCATTGAACTCTAAGTGCTCCTTCATACTTAGGGCTTCAAGCCTCGCAGGTGCAGAACCCCTATTATTTTTTAGTGGCCGGGCCAGCGAAGCGGCCAGGCCACTTCTTGTATTTGCCTGTATTATTATTATTATTTTTCTTCCTCCCGGGAAGTTCGACTTCCCATGGATGAAAACTAACCAAACTTTGCACAAAGGTCCAGTCCCATGCCAAACGTCTTTGACACAAATTTGGGGCCAATAGTCCTAACGGTGGCACTACAGCGACCGTCTAAAGTTTAAAACTTAAAAAATTCATTAAAAATCAGGCATACGTGCTACGGCTTTGCAACTTTCACTGAAATGTGCGCCTAAATGAGGGGAAGCTTTTGTACAATGCAACCTATGGCCAATTATGAAGTCTAAAGACCGCAAAACTGCAAAAACTGCAAAAACGAATTAAACCCTACTCCTCCCACATTTTTTCTTCAAACGACACCAAACTTCAGTATCTGCATCGTTAGACTGTTCTACACAAAAGTATCAAACCAGATTTTCGATCGGTCAAAAATTGAGCCCACAGTGCATCAAAACGTTGAATTCTGGCCCCGTGTATAGCCTAATTACCTTAATTACCTTTGGCAATTAGGTTGTATTTGTGATGTCATCAGTCAGTCAAGCAATTGTGATGCCATCACTGATGTCACTCGAGCAATTGTGATGTCATAATATTTTTTTTCCCCATTGACTTGCATGGGGTTTCGAAAAATCTTGCAGTAAATTAGCTGTAATTCAGAAACCATAACAGCTACAGCTACGAAACTTGATAGGGAGGTGCACAGAGGGGCCTTTTATTCTACACGAAAGAATTACACAAATTGAGCAGATGGTGGAGCTATAACAGCCCTCTTTACATTCTGGTCCATAACTTCTGAACCGTATGGTCTATCATCAAACTTCTTTTTTCCCTGGATTCCTTGGGTCCTTCCGCATCTACTCATCTAGGCCACGCCCATTTCCGTCTGACTAGATTTTCCGCCATTTTGAATTTGGTCCAAAACAGTTTTTTTGCGATTCCCGCTTGAAATTTTGTCCAGTCTTCACCAAACCAAAGCACACATCATGTGATGAGTGTCCTGCACAACACTGTTTCGTGGTATTTGAAAAAAGCACACCGTTGCGATATAATCGACTTCCAAACTTCTGTGGGTGGGGCCAATTTCACCATAACTCTAGAACACAACGTGCGATACTAACCAACCTTGGTCCAGGGGTGGAAGGATGTACTCTGAGCCTATAGGATAAATATTGTGTCATTTCGCCTTTAGGAGGCGCTATAGCAGCATTCAGTACCTGTACCTTCTAAATTGTTTTATTTTGAAGGGCGGCAGGAAGTGCTGATTCATTGTCATTATGGCCAACCTTCCTTCTTGTATTGACACTTGACACTTCTGAGCTGATTTCAAGGCTCAAGGCTCAAAGCCTTGAGACTTGCCCGGCCACGACCCATTGCTGCGCAGCAGCTATAATTACTTTATTTACTTTCTTTGTTCCTCTTCCGCCACGATGCAAATTCCCGTGCGTTGGTACATCGCAGATACCTGAAATCTGGTCCAATGACAGATATTGGTGCTCACTAGATGCCCTAGATTTTTTTTTTCATTATTTGTGTTGATGTGCATATCTTTTCTTATCTGCATTTTTTTAATTCTCACTTTTTAAGCAGTGCAGCCCCTTCTCTGTGTGATTTTGCTCGTGTGCACGTGGAGGTCAGTAGTTGACCTTGGCAAATCCATCTAGTGTAAAAAAAAAGGATGTAAAGTGATGTCACTGAACTGGTAATCTCGTCCGAGGAGTCTGGTGCCGCAGAAACAGGCAACTGGGCTAAACCCTCCCCTGCTCTACAGCTGCTCTGTCATTAGAGCGACTGTTTCGGTGGCAGCCGGATGTCCGCTCCCGGCTTATTACAAACTCTGTCATTGGCTCCGACCATGTCAATCAGAGCGGCTTCCGCTCCCTCCTCCCTGTGTGTCGCTGTAAATAGTGCCCTGCCGACTCAGTGAAAACAACAATGCTAACTAGCTAGCAAGCTAACGGCAGAAACCTACACGCTAGCTCATTGCTACACGCTCAAAACGATAAGTTGTATTGTTGGAAACTATTTTCCAAGGGCACTGCCGCTAAGTGCCGCCCATCGAGAGGAGGCTGGCCAGCGAGACTACCCAACTGGAAATTATGTCATAGAAATTGTTCGTCTGTGATGTCATTTGAAGCTGTCCTCTGAAGCTGTTGTTTCACCCCAGCCACCTCCCCAGTCCACCACCAACGAGTCTTGACTCCCAAAGAATCCCCCACGGGGGGAAAACTCTCTATCCTAGCCTATTCAGATGCCCTCCTCTCACCTCAAGAGGAGCGCCACCTGGCAAGGGAGTCGTACGCCAAAGTAGTTGCCATGCTTGCCATTTGCTAAATAAAGCCGCTTGTTAAATCTTACCGACTGGCCTCTCATGATTGAAATATTTATTATTTTTTTGTATTCAGATTACGTTGCCGAGCAGCTGAAGTAGATTATGACGAGAAGTCAAGTTTGAAATTAAGTAAAACCTGAAAGATATTTGAATGGATGCTGGATGTCAAACATACAATAGTATAAAACACAGATATACTCACATTTTTTTATTTTGCACTTGGAGATGTCCACAATGCCCAGGGGGTTGCCTTTCATCTCCTGTGGCACAAACACATCATGAGAGGTCACTCTCTTCTAGTGTATATTGTATTGTGTTGTGTAACTTGTGTTGTGTTGTGTTGTATTTAAGACTAAACAAGATGGACAAAAACAATGTATTCCGCTCTTCTATTTAGGTTAGACTTTATCACTGTGTGGCATTGAGTTTCTAAGCTGATGAAACTCCAGTCAAACTGTAATAAGCTCTCATCTTTACCTGTTCTTTGGCCTCAGGCTTGGCGTTGGACACCTGCTCTACACAGCTGGCTGGTAAGTACAGCTGCTTCTTTCCATGATAGTCCCCTCTCCACCTGTAGCAGGAAGCATGTGTAGCACAAAGGTATGACTTATGAGTATTTGCTCATGCAAAGGTGAGTGCAGGCGGGCGTTAGTTCATGTTATGACCCGGGTCATGTGACTGTGTGGTTAACTGTATTCTTTTCCTCCCTGTGTGTATGTGACAGTCTTGAGTGTGGTGATGAGCTGCAGGTGTGTGCTGCCTGGGCTGTCGGGAGGGCTGGCTGCTGCAGCAGATATATTCCACCTGAGCCCTTCTGTCGGCCCTTCTGCTCTTCACAATCCCAAAGACAGCGCTGATGAACACCAACAACTGGGACTGTTTCTGTCTCTGTGAGATCCTGTGATGGGGAACGTAGTACTTAGTGTTGTTAAATGAATATGGGTAATATTGTAGCCCTCCTGTGAACATTTGTAAACAAATCTTTACTCATGCTGTAGCAGTCCCGTAGGAGGGAGAAACCCCTTTGCTTTATACTGCCCTGCAAAGCTAAAAGGGGGTAACTCAATTTTTGTCAAAAATGAGTTTTTGTCATTTTTGGAACATTGAAGATCTGCTTTATCATGTGGAAAAATATTTTGAGTCAATTGTGTTGTTTTTTGGAGAAAATAGGCGGTCATATTTACAGTAACTTCCAAAAGCCCTAGAAAAGCCAAGCAAGACTAAGGTAACATCAGTTACGGTTGTTTGGTTTGGTTTGACTGCACTCTGAATCCTTTGCCCTGCAATGCAAAAAGGGGGTAACTCACCAGAATGCACAGGTTGAGTTGAGGTATGAGTTACATTACTGGGCAGGCCTAATGTCATGATTGTGACATTGGACCAATACCACCCCCACCCACACAGACACCCACATTAACTCCCAAGGTTGCCAGCTCATACGGCATTAACCCCCTAACCCTTATAGACGGTTTTCACGGAATTGGGTTGCTATGGGAACAGTTTGATCTTATTTCCAGTCACCTATTGCATTAGCAAACATTGCAACAGGAAGTAAGCTAGGGGCAATTTTGAATGTTTATGTTGTAAAATTAAAAGCGTCTATACATTAACCCGTGAGGCACCTCATATGACATTAACCCCCGAGGCACCAGCTCATACCACATTTACCCCCGGGGCTCCAGCTCGTACAACATTAACCCCCGACGCGCCAGCTCATACCACATTTCTGAGGCACCGCTCATATGAAATTAACCCCGGAGGTGCCAGCTCATACAACATTAACCACCGAGGCGCCAGCTCATATGACATTAACCCCTGAGGTACCAATTCATACAACATTAACCCCCGAGGTGCCGCTCATATAAAATTAACCCCAGAGGTGCCAGCTCATACGGCATTATCCCCAGAGGTACCAGCTCATACAACATTAACCCCAGAGGCGCCGCACATATGAAATTAACCCCAGAGGTGCCAGCTCATACAACATTAACCCCAGAGGCGCCGCACATATGAAATTAACCCCAGAGGTGCCAGCTCATACAACATTAACCCCAGAGGTGCCGCAAATATGAAATTAACCCCCAAGGTGCCAGCTCATATGACATTAACCCCTGAGGTACCAGTTCATACAACATTAACCCCGAGGTGCCGCTCATATAAAATTAACCCCAGAGGTGCCAGCTCACACAACATTAACCCTCCAGGTACCAGCTCATACAACATTAACCCCAGAGGCGCCGCACATATGAAATTAACCCCAGAGGTGCCAGCTCATATGACATTAACCCCCGAGGCACCAGCTCATATGACATTAACCACTGAGCTACCAGGTCATACAACATTAACCCCCGAGGCGCCAGGCGCCAGCTCATATGACATTAACCCCTGAGGTACCAGCTCATACAACATTAACCCCCGAGGTGCCGCTCATATAAAATTAACCCCAGATGTGTCAGCTCATACGACATCAACCCCCGAGGAGCCAGCTCATATGACATTAACCCCCGAGGCGCCAACACACAGACACACAACGGGCCAACAAGAGTCCCACCAAACTAGGCTTGAAGGATGTGTAGCGGCCTGATAATCTAGTTATATTATATTTATATGTATATTATATTAAGCGTAATTGTGCCATGAAAATGAGACTTCATGTCTATGTTATCATTATTATCATATATAGTGGTTTTATATAGTGATAAGCAACCAAGTGAAGGATAAAATTGAAGTTACTGTCTTTTTGCTTGGTATCACCCCTTATTATTTTGCAGACAATGCAAAGCCAGAGTAAGGTAACTTCCAAATAAGGGTCAAAGGTCAAGTTTGAGCTAAAAAAAATTATGTAGATAAATAACTACATTAAATAAACAAATAATTAACACATTTCCAGTTTTCTTCCTACAATACATTTGGCTGGACAACAACAAAACTTTAAAGTCATTTTTCTCAGTTCTACACTCTGGCGAGTTACCCCCTTTTAGCTTTGCAGGGCAGTATACAGTACTTTAATTCTTGTTTTTGTTGTAGGAGGTAGGTAAGATTATTTTATTTATCCCCTTTTGTTTGGTTAGGAAAGTGAGGGGCGTGTTTAGTATGGTTTTGTTTATTGTTTTGGGTATTGCTCTACTCTGAACAAAAAATAAATAAAAACTGCTACACTGAGAACTACAGATCCTGTGCCAGCTGTCTTGTCTTTGGGAATGGGAAGAGTGGAGGCACCATCATGTCATGTCTTGGCTTCCCTTGTGCCAGAGGCATAAGTAAATAAACTATCCCTAAATATTAGTAAAACAAACTACATCATTTTTTGTCCCAATAAAACACAATATTTCGAAAACTTGAATTTCCAGATCAAAATTAATGGAGAGGAGCTAAAGAGAGTAAAGACAACAACATTCTTGGGGGTCCTCATTGATGACTGTCTAAATTTTAAACATCATATAGACTACCTGGTGAGACAGTTATCAAAATATGTTGGTTTGTTCTTCAGGCTGAGACACCTGCTTCCTCACGCAACACTTCTTATCCTTTATAAAACTTTATTTGAACCTCACCTAAATTACTGTAATGTACATGGTGTAACACCTACCCCAGTCATCTCACTAAGCTGGAGATTCTACAGAAGAAAATCATTCGTGCTATATCATGGTCTGATTTCAATGTTCCAACCCGTCCCATATTCGCAAGATATGGT
Organism: Poromitra crassiceps; assembly: GCF_964638095.1. NCBI lineage: Eukaryota > Metazoa > Chordata > Actinopteri > Beryciformes > Melamphaidae > Poromitra > Poromitra crassiceps. The sequence goes on along the minus strand of NC_139625.1, from coordinate 55,171,298 downwards.
CTTCTAAGACTTACTGAATATAACATCTATCACAATGCTTGTACCATGTACCAGGTGGTCTCTGGCCTGAATAGCAGACTATGTGAGCTCGTTCCAATCTGCTATCCCCAGCACACCCACCACACCAGAAACACACATCTTATCACGGGGAAAAAGCGGAGGCTAAAATGCACTAGCATGAGTGTGGTGTGCCGGGGACCGCAGATCTGGAACGAGCTCGATGAAAGTTTGAAAACCTCACGCTCCTTCTACACATTTAAACACAACCTCAGGAAACAACTGCTATGCTCTTACCTGTTTTCGTAATACTTTCATCTTGAATCCAATGCCAAGTAACAACTGTGGAGCCCATATTCATATTTGTATTTGAAATGTTTATACTCACCTTGAACTGCAACCTCAATTAACTCCATAATTATATTTGTACTCGAATGTGTAACCCCAAGTAATAATTGTTTTGTCCACAAATTGATCTGGGATCTCTTATCTGTAGTATGAATGAGATGTCTGTAATATATGTAGGCCACATCCCCTTCTTGTTTTTTGTTCCTTGTTTTTTGTTAAGGCCCCAACCATAAGCTTTAAATAGCTTCTATGGGGACCATGTTCACATATTATGCATTACTCATTAGTTCCAATGTTGTTATTTTATGCATATGTGTGAATAAAAAACTCAACTAAAAAAAATAAAAAAAAATAAAAAAATAACATTCACTAAACCCTAAAATCCAAAGTTTCTGCATCTATTTGTCTCAAAAATTGCCTCAATGCCTCAATTTATTTTGCGATTCAGCCTTGGAACAACCACACATGCAATATAGCTCTTCAGTCATGTGACTTTTCGTGATGTTTTCCGCCACGAAAGTAAGTTCCCCATTCATTTTCTCCATAGACATTTAGAAAAATCCTTACATAACGAGTTTTAAGGGTGGAACAAAGCCGACCCGTGACCTACTGAATCGTGAGTGACCATAAAACATTTGTTTTGAAGTCCACCCGTTGTTTTAAACAACCGAACACGCACCAAGAGCGTTCTGACGCATGTCAAACTGCCTTAACGCCCGTACTCCGAACCTGTTTCGATTTTGGAGCATCAAATGAGGACCCAGCAGTGACAAAAGCGCTATCTCTCTTTCTCTGTCTCGCTCTCTCTCTGCATGTGTGTCTCTCTCTGTGCAGCCACTTTCATCCCCGCGTCCTGTCTCATGCTTTCATATGCTCCCCAAACAAATTTCACAGCAGTTTAAAATATAGCAATCAAAATATAACGCTACACTATAGCAAGACTGTCTGAACAAAGTGAGAATGTTCTTCTAAACCAGGGGTGGCCAAACTTTTTTGGTTGTGGGCCGCATACAGAAAAATATAAGGAGTCGCGGGCCAAACAATATTAAGCTTGGCCGTTTTCGCGGCAAAAAAATTGGACCAGAAAACCCTTGTGCCATCAAAAATTGAATTTCTATCTAAATAAATATATGACATAGTTTATTGATGTGCTCGCCTATTACAATGGGTATTTCTGTATGTTATCAAATTTTCTTTTCCTGTGCCAACAGGTTAAGACAGAGATAATTTAATATAACATTAGTATTATACATTAATTCAGTATTTTTTTTTTTTTTTAATAAATAGACCATGTCAGGGTGCCCAAGTATAACCCATTTTCAATGGTTTTAAATTGAAAAAACGAAATGGGGGGAATCCGTTTTTTTGTTATTGTTTTTCAGTTTCTTTTTCTTTTTCTTAATGTTTCTGTTTTTCCGTTTTTTCCCCCGTTTTCGTTTTCGTTTTCCGTTTTAAACTTTGAAACAGAAAAACGGAAAAACGTTTTTAGGCCACCCCTAAACACATCATTAAATAGCAAAATATAGCCTATCGCTGGATGTAATGATGAGATTAGATTGGTGAAAGTTTGGACAGACTGGATTGCTTCATTTTCTACTGCAGTGCTGCGTTTTCCCCCCTCCTCTAGCTCTGCACGACAGACAGGTAGGCTACTGTAGGTCAACAGCCTCTGAATGACGGGCTCAAAACTATGGGATAACAACTTTTTTATTCATTAGTCATTTAAATGTGCCTCCACAAAAATATCTGAATTGAAATATAAGTATCAGCCAGAAGCCAAGTAAACACGGGATCAAATTAATGGGGGATGGGGGGGGGGGGGGGGGCTTACCTGTAAAGCATACAAACTTGTGCCTGCCTACATACTGTATATAGTGACCTTTCAATCGGGTGAAATACTGCTGGTTCTGTACTGTTAGTATTTGGTAGGCTATCTGATGCCTGCAGTGCGCTATCAGAGCATCAACTGACGGGTCAAATGAGGCGCGTCAATTATTGCTTTCTGTGCATTTGGGGCTTTAGTCACTAACCGTGACCTGATCAGTGTTGGGCAGTAACGCCTGTAATTAGTTACTTTTACAGTAACGAAGTAATACAAGGCGTTACAATTTCCAAGTAATTATATTACAGTTACTAATCCAAGTAACGCTGGGTTACTGCATTACATCATTGCCCGCCAGAATGCAGTGTTTTGTAAAAAGAGAAGAAAAGAAAACATTTTATCCTCACGGTCTCAGGTAGACCTGTCGCGCACACATATACGTCATCTACAACGTGTATGTGCGCACGACAGCGTAACAGTGTGGTTCTGCACACGGCACGCCGGCTAATTCAAAACAAACCGAAGCATGATGGAGTCTGAAGACTGAAGAGGGAGAAGAGCAAGAGAAATACGCATTCAAAAGCTGGAAGTATTGCCATTATTTTGAGTTTGTCTCGGTCAAAGATGCAAAGAACATTGCTGTCCGTTGTAAACCATGTGCTGCGAGCAGCAAAACGTTTTCAAATGCGAAAAATACTACGTCTAACTTGATGAAACCTCTTCAAGGGCAGCACAGCACTGTGAAACTGGTTGAAAAAAAAAACAGACGGTGAAGCGACTGCCAGTGGCAGTGATACTACTCCGGCTCCGGCAAACAAAAACTGGATTTCACCGAGTAAAACCAGCCCTAAGTGGAGAAGGGCTTAAGAAGCTCGTAGCTGGGTATATCGTGGAGAAGAACAATGTCAAGCTGCCAAAGACGTTTGCTGGCTGCCTTGAGAAAGAATATGCGGCGATGCAGGCGACGCTGGTGAGGTAGACTTTGTTTCCACTACAGCTGACATCTGGAGAGCTAACAACAGGAGCTATATGGGTGTAACAGTTCATTGGATTAGCAGATCCACTTTGGAGCGCAGCAAAGCCGCCTTAGCATGTAAGAGAATCAGAGGAAGGCACACAAATAAGTAACTAGTAACGTAACTAGTAATTACCGTACTTTTGAAAAAAGTAATCAGTAAAGTAACTTTTATTACTTTTTTAAGGAGTAATCAGTAATCAGTAACAAATTACTTTTCCAGAGTAACTTGCCCAACACTGGACCTGATATCAGGGAGCAGGACGTCATACCAGTACGAGAGGGTGAAATCGGTGTCGATGTTATCACTCGTCTCTCGGACAAGGAAGGTACCGTCTCTTCCGCCAGACTCGGCACAAAACTCCTTAAGAAGCTGTTTGGCCATCTGCTTGCCCAGGTCCTGAAAATGAGAAGAGATACACATTAAAATGGACAATGAAGGAGGTGGAAGAGGGAAGGATTAATGGAGGGACAAAGGGAGAGAGAGAGAATTGCAGGAAAAGTGGAAAAAGAAAAGTAAAGTAGAGCAAAATAAAGTAGAAGGGAAGGAGGGCAGCAAATAAGAGAAGCAGAGAGAAAAACCATGTAGGGGAAGAAAGGAAGAGGGAAGAGGAGAGCGAGCGAGAGGGAAGGATGGATGAGGTTTGTGAAAGTGGGAGAGAAAATGAATGGCACAAAAATGTATGGTAACACTTTACTGTGTAGTGCAGATTACAGGGCCGGTTCCAGAACAGGATGACTAGGGGTGCATCCTAGATAGGAAGGGGTGCAGATGCCCGGCCAAAGGCCGGGCCCACTCGAAAAATTTGACATGTTATTTCACTAAAAATAATGCATTTGACCATCATTTCAAGTAGAATGATACCACCCAAGCAAGAATATTTCAAGTGTTTCAAGTGCTTTACTGAAATATTTGGACCATATATATATATATATAATACAATTATCTCAACCTTAAAAGGTTACATATAGGTGCCAAAAAGCCATAAAATCACATCAAAGAACAAAGAAAAACAACAACTATAATTCAAGTTTAAACAGTAAGTGTGCAGCTGTAGCATTTATTAAAAAAAAAAAAAAAAAAAAAAATATATATATATATATATATATATATATATATATATATATATTTTTTTTTACTTTTCAACTGAGCATGCAGACAATTAAAATAAGGGTGCAATGCAGGCTTTTGCACCCCCGTAGAACCGGGCCTGGCAGATTATTACATCTGGAAAATTACATCCAATTTAATACCATGTTATTAACCACTTTTTTTGCACATTGTGTTTATTTTATCAAACATCATAAACCACAAGTAAAGTGATCCCATCTTCATAAAGAGTCAACAAACATTCCTTTTGCTGTTCTACCTTCCTGGGATCTTCATCCTCCTCCTCAGACTTCTCTGCATAGTACAGCTTGTCATCCTTGATCAGACAGTGGTGCTTGTACCACCGCTGGGGAGAAATTAAAATTCAGACATTTAACACATTCAAGTATGCATTACAATTTGGTGCAGCTCTGCATACATACATGGAGGTTTGTAGAAGGGTTCAGAAGGATAAAGTGTGATTGAAGGCAACTTGCTTTTTTTCCTGATTTCTGATCTTATGCCAAATTCTACAAAATAACCACATAACCTTACACCAAACCAGCAAAACATCATACAGTAGGCTACATCTCTTGCAAAAGCAAAAACAATTCTTGCAAAACTCTTCAAACTCCCTTTAAAAAGTGTGTTTTTGCCTCAGACAGTACATACAAACCATCATTTGAATAAACACACAACGCACCGACTACTGTAAGCACCGATAGTATAAATGAAAAACACTCATGGCTTTTGCTTTAATGTGTGCAGGGCATAGCAGTTTGCAATATTTTTGCCATACATGTAATAGCCTACTACACACACATATTTTTTTTTTATAAACCTCTATGGTGTGTAGAAATGAGAAACATGTGATATGTAGCCTAGCCCTATAGCAAATGATTGATTTAATTGTAATCAGTTATATTGATATGAGGCCTCTGCAGCAGCTATACAGTAGCTACTGTAGGATACGTGGCACACTTGGTGCTTGTGCTTTAAGTGGAAAAAGTTGTCTAATAGGAAAGTATGGTCCAAAATGAATAAAGGACAAATAATATGAAAATTAATAAACATGAATTATGAAAAAAGGCAAATTTTAAATGTAGTTTTAAATAGCATTTTGCAAATCAAATCATCAGTCTTTCATTTGTCCATTATTTAATGAACTGTTTTTATTAAACGAGGGTCTCGGCCCCGAAACCCTAGTCCAACCTCTCTGGTGGATGAAAAGAAGCGGCTGGCAACTGTGCATGTGTCGGAGGAAGCATGGTGCTAGTCTCGGCTCTCCCCAGATCGGCAGAGGGTGGAGCAGCGACCGGGGCATTGGCCAAATACAATTGGGAAGAAAATGCGGGAAATCAGAAAGAAAATTTAAAGAATTATAATAATGAAGACATTCATTCATTCATATTCATCTCTACACCATTGATGAAACAATGGGGTGGGCAAAAGGGGTGTGCCCCTCCGCCTGGCATGGGGCGGCAGTGCCCCATATATGCCAACACCGGTGGGTGTGCCACTTCAGTTTTGACAAGACCTCATCTCGAGTCGCCCTGCAAGAAGGGTAGTCTGGTTCTTCTCACCTTTTTATAAAACCTGGATTATATTCATAACCTTTAGTTTTAACCAAAGGGTATCCAAGGGGGATATACTGTATTTCTCTCCCGTAGTGCCAGACCCTCTCATTATCCCACCCCAGGAGGAGGTGACAGGTTCCTTACCGGTGTCCCAAGACCGCCTGTGCCACACACAGGGCTGAGACCTCCAGTCAGTAGAACCGAACAAATGAGAGGGGCGAGGGGCGCCGCTCTGCAAATGTCCTGGGGAGACACTCTTAAGAGGGCCCAGGATGAAGACATCCCATGAGTAGAGTGCACATGGCGGCCCACAGGGGGTTGTGCGCCCTGGCTCGTGTAAATCAAGTTGATAGTCTCCACAATCCATGTGAGAGGCATCACTTTGGGATGGGCTTGCCCAGACTAGGATTAACCCAGGAAACGAAGAGCTGATCGCCTTTCCTGATTTCCTTAGTTCTGTTCGTATAAGTGCATAGAGCACAGCAGGGCATAATCACTGAGTCTGCTGTCCTCCAGCAATGGCTTCCAGAGTGATAGGGGAACAAGAATCCATAACCTTATGCATAAAGGATCATACATTAAGGATCATAGTCACTGATGTAGATTTTTTTAAAGTTAAGTTAGCTTTATTTACATAATCAATAGCTATAAAGCAGATACACATAGTTATTAGTTATTAATGCATAATTACACACACACACACACACACACACACACACACACACACACACACACACACACACACACAGACACAGACACAGGCACAGCATTCAGATAACATTTGCAGATGCTTTTCACTCTGGCACACTCAGCTGTGGCCTTCATCCCTGCTCTCCCTTCCTCTCTGCTCAACGGGGTCACATGTCCTCTGCTCCTAGCCAAAACATGCTGAGTGCATGTGTGCTCTCACTAGAAGATCTTTGACTTTCTCATCCCATGCACAACATCTCTTATGGGACATTCACACCAAAAGTGTTTTTTTCAGTCAGAACGCTATGAAAATCATGTTGAGAGCGCTTCCATTGTGCACAAAACAGCGCACGGAGCATTTTTTTTGCGCTCCGTTTGTTTTCCCCTGTAGTCGCGTGCAGTACAGATCCGAACACAACGACCACAAGGACGGTAGCCAGCTATATTTTGTCTGTTTGATGTTTGTTCACCTTCAACATGAATGCCACAATCATTGCCAATTCTGGCGGCAGCGGAGGTTGAAAATCCCTCGGGAGGAGAAAAGGTAGGATGAGTGAAAAAGACGAGCAGGCCGCTTTTCCTCTAATGTTCAACTTTTTTCAGCCTTAAAACGCCCACAGTGCTCCTCCAAAAACTACAGACGCCACCAGCGCTGAAACGCCAGTACGTTCATTAAAAGAGGAGCACGTCGAGCGCGTCCTTACATAGAGAATGAATTGCAGAAAGATGCTGGCAGCTCCAAAAACGCTTTTGGATTGAATGTCCCCTTACAAGCACAAAAGCACCTTATGCGGCTGGTACCACGTTGTAACATTGGAATGTCGATAGTATGTCTTCTCTTCCTTTTCTTTACCTGTGTCTGAGCTTGTTCGTTTCTGTGTGTGTGTGTGTGTGTGTGTGTGTGTGTGTGTGTGTGTGTGTGTGTGTGTGTGTGTGTGTGTGTGTGTGTGCGTGCGTGCGCGTGTTCTAAGGAAAAAAGAAGAAAGAAGCAGTGACGCTATAGTCCAGGACAGGAGGCTTCTTGCTTGGAAGCGGTGAGGAGGGTGTGTTTGTGTGTGTGTGCCAGGCGGGCAGACAGACAGTGTGTCTGTATAACCTAAAACTATACCTTTATTTCATTTTATAATCAAACATTTTTTATTTATTTTTATTAATATTTTTCCCCCGATTTTTTATCCCATTTGTATCCCCCATTAGTGCTAATTTTAATTTAATTATCCTGGTTGCTGCTCCACCCTCTGCCGATCTGGGGAGAGCCGAAACTGGCTCCATGCTTCCTCCAAGACATGGGCAGTAGTCTCTTGTAATGATAAAAACAACAAATTGTGATTCATTCATTCTAAGGTATCTTGCCATACCCATTTGATGCCCATGACAGTACCTGGTCGATGGGATCCCAGATCTCCAGGTCTCCTGATTTATCCAACTTCTTGTGCTGGATGAAAACAGTGAGGAGAGCATGGTCATGGCCATCAGACACAAAGGAATGGAACACAATAGAATACTATACAAAAGCTTCTGTCTGGACTGGTCATATAGTAGATGCACCCAAGAGATGAAAGAGGGACCAAGGCCAAATTCCTCCAGGACCCTTAAAATATATCTCCACTCAACTTAGTGAAAAGCTTTCTCTGCAGACCCTACTTGTGACAGATGTCACTCGGCCCCTGCCACATACATTCATATGTTTTGGTTATGCCCCTCTTTGCACAAGTACTGGACAGAAATCTTTAATACTATCTCAGAAAGTGTCGGAGTGACACTTGAGCCTACCGCTCTAACAGCTCTTTACGGAGTCCCTCCCCCCACAGTATCATTATCAAAATACCAAGCAGCCTTTGTGGCCTATACAACGCTTTTAGCAAGGCGCCTAATTCTATTAAAATGGAAATCATCATCAAATCAAGTTAGCCCACCTTCTCATTCCTTATGGATCAGAGATATTCTTTATTTTATTAAATTGGAAAGAATTCGGTGTACGATGAGAGGCTCGTCAACTAGATTTTTGAAAACATGGGGATTATTTTTTAGGGTGGTGAAGGGTTTGCAGTTTCCTGAGATCCCAAAGGACTGATTTCTGTTTCTCTGTGATGTGTTTGGCCTGATGATGTCTGTCTGTTGTGCTGTCTTCTCTTCTTTTCTCTTGTGTGGGTGGGCTGTGTAGATTATGGATATTTGATCATGTACTTGTGCACTGTGTTTCTGATGGGTGGTCGGATCGGACTATGTCAATTATTGTTTTACTTTTGTTTTGTTTTTGTTAATAAGGAAAAGGAAGTATCTCAGGGTGAGAAGGTTACTTTTGTACTGTTGCTGTTAGGGAGGGTATGGTATAGGTATTGGTTTTTCCTCTTCTTTTCCAGTGAACCGTATATACACATATCTTCACCTTTTTTTTTTATCTCGTCTTTCCTGTCCTATAACAGGCAGTGAAATTGAAATACTGATGTGCTGTATCATCTATGCCCTGAAAACTTCAATAAACAGAAATGTGAAGAAAAAAAAAAGCTTTCTCTGCATCGAGGCACAAAATAGCTTGCTTAGTGGGCCTATCAAATGTATGGTACATAATGTCCATTACCCTCCTAACATTGAAGAAGGAAAACCTATTAAAGCCGGTCTGGTCTGTATGGATGATGGATTCTATGCATTTATTTTGTCTATTTGCCAGTATTTTAGTGGAAATCTTAAAATCTAAGTTAAGCATGGAGATTGGCCGGTATGAGGAGCAATTCGTTTAATCTCTATCCGGTTTCAGCAGGAGAGAAATATTGGCATCATACAGAGTAGGTGGGAGCTATTCAGATTCAATGGAATGAGAGAGCATCCTATGTAGAATCGGAGTTACCTGAGCCACACATTTCTTGTAGAACTCGATGCTAAAAGCATCTGGACCAGGGTTTTTACCAGTTTGTATTGATCTAATAGGCTCCATGATTTCTGCTGAGGACAGTTCTGAATTTAGGGCCTCGCAAGAGGTGTTTTTCCTGTCAGTTTCTACTGTAAACTATCAAATAAAATCAAAAAATGCCCCCACAAGTTTTATTTAAGTGTAGCCAACGATGTAGTGGCTAAATAACAGGGTGAGTAAAGTATGACCTCCAATAGAAACAAACATCAATTCAGGAAAATATTAATTCATGCTTTTTTTTCTTTTAAAAGATATGACAGTTTAATATACATTATGAATCTGTCATGAAAATGTATAAAGGTGGGTTCACCCTCCACCATGAGATACTAGCCTCTTGTTTCCATGCGATGCCCCAGGCCACCTGGTACCATCCACACAGCTCCTCCAGAGAGTCTGCTGCCAAGTCAAGCTGCAGACTGTCGTCCTCCATGTCCTGCAGGTTCAACACGTAGTCCTTCCCATTTTTACCATTCTTCACTGGAACCAGAGAAGAGAGGAAAGTAGGAACTGTGAGAGAAAGTGAAGAGCGGTGCACAACTCCCACATGGATGTGATCAACTCTGCTGGCCCTCATGAAAAAGTACGACTGAATCACTACACAAAACCTATTTGTGCTGGAACAGCATCATCATGGAGCCATATGCCAAACCACATATGCCAAACCTTAATCTTGTTTTATTGTATCATTAAAGTGTAACTTTGTGAACTTTCATTCTAGGCTCTCATGATTGAATACTGGTAATGTGCTGGATGTGTGAAATGTATCGGGGTAAATAATTAAAAGAAAATACATTTTAAAAGTAACGCAAATGTACTTTTAAATAGGCTACTTTTTACTCTTACTTGAGTAATTTCCTGGACTAGTACATTTACTTGTACTTGTTCTTGACATAACTTTAACAAAAGTAACAATACTTGTACTTGCTTTGTCTAGGATTTGTCAGTACTCTTTCTACCTCTGACTTGGTGGCTTTTTTCTTTCTTTCTTTTTAAATTTTTTGTAGTGAGGTTTCATACCAAATTTCAATCAGAAGGTCGCCATATTCACATAACCTGATCAGTCAAGTTTAAGTATGACATCAGTTATGACGTCAGTTCATCCTAGTACATATAGGGAGGGTTCTACCTCACCTCCCTCTCTGGCGGATCATAGCAGCAGCTGGCATCACGGCTGTTCATCATCTTCTCCGAAGCTGTCCTATGAAGCTGTCATTTCGCTATTCTATTCTCCTATAATTTGCGGCTTTGATCCTGTTCTTAAGTCGCCATTCATTCGTGGGTTCACTCAGCATTGACTTTCACTCTCAGCTCAGAATGGAAGATTCGGGCAGGAGGAAATAGAGCATTTCCTGGACGGAGACGAGGATTTTTTGACGATGATAGCCTACTCTGTTCCTGCTTGGGGATGGTGGCATTCGTTCATTTCTGCGGCTGAGATGCTCTCTACCCGGCAGACCCGAGCGCAACGGCCCAGGCCGCGTCTCAGATCATCACGAGGAGACTGAAGAAGGGCCCAGAGACAGGAGGCGCGTCACTGCGAAGGCCGAGGGAGGCCCGAAAAGGAGGCCACCCACAGAGGCGCAAGGGCCTGCGAGTTTAGGCAACCTTCCAGAATTCCTTTCGAGTGCAAAGGAAGCACGCCGCACACCGCCCATTAATTTATTTATTAATATCGGTGTAACAGCAACAATACCACCTTGCTAGTCACAGCATACATGTGTTCAGTTGATAGTTTTTAATCATCCACTCCAAAGTCATCGATCTCAATTAACCCCTGGAGATCAGATCTTCCTTTTGGGGGGAGGAGAAAGGAAGCAGAAGCAAGGAAGCGCCAAGGAAGCGCAAAGTTGAAAAGGTGAAGCCCAGTTGGGGTCAAGTTGGGAGGCACCAAGTTGGGGGCCAAGGAGGCCAAGTTGGGAAGCGCCGAATTAAGACGTTAACGCACCAAGGTCGAAGGCCAGGCCGAGTTGGGAAGCGTCCGCCGCAAGTCGCTGTAAGTCGCTAAAGGTCGAGGGCAAGTTGGGAAGCGCCGAGTTAAGACGTTAACGCACCAAGGTCGAAGGCCAGACCGAGTTGGGAACCGCCAGCCGCAAATTGCTGTAAGTCATTAAAGGTCGAGGGCCAGAAAAGTATAGTCAAATTATTGGTGCCTGCAAGTCAAAAGCCAGGCCAAGCTGGGAAGCACCAGCTGCGAGTCGTTGTCGTAAGCTGAAGGCCAGATCTTACTGTAAAATGATTCATCATTGCCTAGTCAAAGTAAGGCAAAGTAATGGATCGATTTCAATTAACCACCGGTAATTGGATCTTCCTTTTGGGGGGATTCTCTATCCTAGCCTATTCAGATGCCCTCCTCTCACCTCAAGAGCAGTGCCACCTGGCAAGGGAGTCATACGCCAAAGTAGTTGCCATGCTTGCCATTTGCTAAATAAGGCCGGTTGTTAAATCTTACCGACTGGCCTCTCATGAGGCCGACTGGCCTCTCATGATTGAAGTGAGGTTTCATACCAAATTTCAATCAGAAGGCCGCCATATTCGCATAACCTGATCAGCCCGTGACGTCAGTCATATTTAAGTATGACATCAGTTATGACGTCAGTTCATCCTAGTACATATAGCGAGGGTTCTACCTCATATCCCTCTCTGGCGGATCATAGCAGCAGCTGGCATCACGGCTGTTCATCATCTCCTCTGAAGCTGTCCTCTGAAGCTGTCGTTTCACCTCAGCCACCTCCCCAGTCCACCACCAACGAGTCTTGACTCCCAAAGAATCCCCCACGGGGGCTATTCTCTATCCTAGCCTATTCAGATGCCCTCCTCTCACCTCAAGAGGAGTGCCACCTGGCAAGGGAGTCGTACGCCAAAGTAGTTGCCATGCTTGCCATTTGCTAAATAAAGCCGCTTGTTAAATCTTACCGACTGGCCTCTCATGATTGAAATATTTATTATTTTGTTGTATTCAGATTACGTTGCCGAGCAGCTGGAGTAGATTATGACGAGAAGTCAAGTTTGAAATGAAGTAAAACCTGAAAGATATTTGAATGGATGCTGGATGTCAAACATACAATAGTATAAAACACAGATATACTCACATTTTTTTATTTTGCACTTGGAGATGTCCACAATGCCCAGGGGGTTGCCTTTCATCTGCTGTGGCACAAACACATCATGAGAGGTCACTCTCTTCTAGTGTATATTGTATTGTGTTGTGTAACTTGTGTTGTGTTGTATTTAAGACTAAACAAGATGGACAAAAACAATGTATTCCGCTCTTCTATTTAGGTTAGACTTTATCACTGTGTGGCATTGAGTTTCTAAGCTGATGAAACTCCAGTCAAACTGTAATAAGCTCTCATCTTTACCTGTTCTTTGGCCTCAGGCTTGGCGTTGGACACCTGCTCTACACAGCTGGCTGGGAAGTACTTCTTTCCATGATAGTCCCCTCTCCACCTGTAGCAGGAAGCATGTGTAGCACAAAGGTATGACTTATGAGTATTTGCTCATGCAAAGGTGAGTGCAGGTGGGCGTTAGTTCATGTTATGACCCGGGTCATGTGACTGTGTGGTTAACTGTATTCTTTTCCTCCCTGTGTGTATGTGACAGTCTTGAGTGTGGTGATGAGCTGCAGGTGTGTGCTGCCTGGGCTGGCGGGAGGGCTGGCTGCTGATTGGCTGCTGCAGCAGATATATTCCACCTGAGCCCTTCTGTCGGCCCTTCTGCTCTTCACAATCCCAAAGACAGCGCTGATGAACACCAACAACTGGGACTGTTTCTGTCTCTGTGAGATCCTGTGATGGGGAACGTAGTACTTAGTGTTGTTAAATTAATATGGGTAATATTGTAGCCCTCCTGTGAACATTTGTAAACAAATCTTTACTCATGCTGTAGCAGTCCCGTAGGAGGGAGAAACCCCTTTGCTTTATACTTTAATTCTTGTTTTTGTTGTAGGAGGTAGGTAAGATTATTGTATTTTATTTATCCCCTTTTGTTTGGTTAGGAAAGTGAGGGGTGGGTTTACTATGGTTTTGTTTATTGTTTTGGGTATTGCTCTACTCTGAAGAAAAAATAAATAAAAACTGCTACACTGAGAACTACAGATCCTGTGCCAGCTGTCTTGTCTTTGGGAATGGGAAGAGTGGGGGCACCATCATGTCATGTCTTGGCTTCCCTTGTGCCACAGGCATAACATGTTTTGGGGGCTCGTCCGCTTTTCTTTAATTTGACAACGCATCGTTTGGTGAGTATTGATTTGTTTTTTTCGGTTTGTTTGGTTGGCAGCCTTTTTGTATCTATGGTGCTAAAAGATGAGTGAATTTAAGTTGGAGGATTTCACCTCTGATCCTTCTCTGGAGCAGTTGGACAAATGTAAGAGAGCTGAATTAGTGGAAATTGCTAATTTCTATGGTGTGCAGAGATTCCACCAAATACAAAAGTAAAGGATGTGAAGGACCTGATACAGACGGAGCTGAGTGGAAGGGGTTTGTTGGGTGTGGCTTCATCTGCAGGTGCAGAGGGGCTGCCTCTGGAATCCGTATTATAACCTGCTCCTAGCCGGTTGGCCTGCATGTTAAACAACAATTAGCCGGCCTATGCGCACTCCCGCGACTCCGTATCTTATCTACCTCGACCACCGGTATAAGATCCGCTTCAACGCAATCGCAGCTCATGTTTAACAGTGGCAGGTTATTATCCGCATCTGAGTGGGCGGGTGGCTCTTCGTGACTCATTTCGCGTTCACTAGTTTATTAATTAATGAATCGTTCGGGCAATCGCTTATATCAACGAGCAAACTCACGGTTTCCTCAAGTGCTGCTGATAAAAATCGCAAGTTTGCTTTGCACATGCGGAGTGCTGATCATGAAGAAACTGCCGCAAGCGTCGCAGCGACAGAGAAGTCCTCTGCAGGTTGTAAAGCTTATTATTATGTCCCTTAATTTAGCCACTAATATCAACATCATTTCAGCATAAATAACCTACTAGAACCTCAATTGATTTGCCATGGAGTATTTAATGGGCAGCTTTCATTTATTTGTCTGAACACTTTATGGAGCGCATCATCTCAAAGCTCACAACACGCAACAAGGGATTTCGTTCTCAGATGTAGGCTACAGGTAACACAATATTCTTACCTTTTGCCCTTCAGTTGAAAGTAAAGCAAATATTCTCATGTTGTGAAGTAGGCTATAAGTCAGACCGCACCGCAGTGAATAGTTAGAAAATTATTTGGAAATCAAAAAATTATTTAAAATTTTGATTTCGTTTGCTAAGAATTATACAATAATGTGTTATGTATTTATGAAATGATCAGGCTACATCTATCTTTTTTCAATAGGCTACATTTTGACTGGGCCGGTAATTATTCTATAAGGCCAGAATTCTGGAATGTTGCGGCTCAATTGGCCGGCCAGAAAAAATGCTAGTGGAATGAATCCTTGGTTTGGTTACAAATTTGCTAAAGCTGTTTCCTATCACAGCCGACCCCCCCCCCCCCCCCCCCCCCGCCCACTGGCAGAAAAAACGTCTCATATCCAGTTGTTTCTTAACAAAGACCCCTCATGTTTAGAAAGGCAAAACCTGAAAATATCCTGCTCTGTCTAGCCTGACATGATCCAGATAACATGTTTAAAAGGCACTTATGTGTGCAGGATTTGACCCAGGAACTCCCTATGCAAGGTATGTCTGCAGAACAGCTGAAGCTGACTCTGCATATAAGGGAGGTAGAGTTGGAGGCTATGCACCTACGGGTGAGAGCGCTGGAGATCCAGCAGAGGTCCTCGGAGGCCAATGTCTCACATGGGTCAGCACACCTACCCACACCCTGAGCTGGCTTCGATGTTGGCAAACACATCACATTGGTTCCACCATTTAGGGAGGCAGAGGTGGATGCCTTCTTTAATGCGTTCGAACGCATAGCAGTGGCTCTAGAGTGGCCAAGAAGTGTGTGGCCTCTACTGCTTCAGTGCAAGTTTGTGGGGAAGGCCCAAGAAGTATGCACCTGTCTGTCTTTAGAAGAAAGTTTAGATTATGATAAAGTAAAATCTGCAGTACTGCTTGCTTATGAGCTTGTGCCTGAGGCCTATAGGCAACGTTTCAGAAGGTGTGAGACTGCCACCCAAACTTGCGTGGAATTTGCAAGAGTAAAAGGGGCGCTGTTCGATAAATGGTGCCGGGCTAGTAAGGTAAGCACTTTAGAAAATATGCGGGAACTTATATTGTTGGAGGAGTTTAAAAATGGCCTCCCAGAGTGAGTGGTGACTTATTTAAATGAGGAGAACGTTACATCTCTCAGTGGTGCTGCCATATTGGCAGATGAATTTGTGCTGAGTCACAAGAGCGTTTTTGTGCCCCCCTATGCGCCGAGAGCCGGCTCCTTTTGATAAGAGGGAGTAGATCCCCAAAAGGTGGTCGGCATAATCCCAGTATGGTGCCCGAAGACTGGGTGTGCTATAATTGCCGTCAGCCGGGACACCTAATAGCGACCTGCCCCAAGTTAATAATTCTAATACACCATCAGGGGTGGGGTTGGTTCAATCGAGGTTGGACGCAGATGGAAGTGCAAAGAGTTTGGTGGAGGCGCAGAGAGAAGAAATTGATGAGGATTTTCTTCCTTTTGTGTCTCACTGCGGTGAAGCCAGCCTACTCTCGCTGTTGCCTCGTCAAGCCAGCCGCTCCTACATTTCGAGGGCGCCCTTATTGCAGACCTTACGGTAAATACACCGCGCGTTGACCAACTTCAGGGTTTCAAAATAAAATGTCAGGTTTTTGAAAGGCAATAACAGAGATGTGTCGAATTGTCGATGATTTTACCAGCCAGCCAGTGTATTCTACACTGATTTTGAGTCATTAGGTCACATGACCTGGAAGGTATTCAGCCGAAAATGCTTATTTTTCGATAAAGAAAATAATATGAAATATATGGAGTAGCCTATTAAACTCCAATAAAAATAGGTGTGTCCTAACCAGGCTGTGCAGTAATGCCATTCTACATTGATTTTGAGTCATTAGGTCATATGACCTGGGAGTTATTGTGCCGAAAAGGCAAATTTTTCCATAAAGAAATTAATTATGAAATTTGGGGAGTATTAAACTCCAATAAAAAAAGGTGTGTCCTAACCAGGCAGTGTAGTAATATGATTCTACATTGATTTTGAGTCATTAGGTCACATGACCTGGGAGTTATTGAGCCGAAAAGGCAAATTTTTCAGAAAATGCATGTTTCAATAAAGAAATTAATCGTGAAATATGGGGAGTATTAAACTCCAATAAAAAAGGTGTGTCCTAACCAGGCAGTGTAGTAATGTCATTCTACATTGACTTTGAGTCATTAGGTTATATGACCTGGGAGTTATTGAGCCGAAAAAGTGAATTTTTCAGAAAATGCATGTTTCCATAAATAAATTAATTATGAAATATGGGGAGTATTAAACTCCAATGAAAAAAGGTGTGTCCTAACCAGGCAGTGTAGTAATGTCATTCTACACTGATTTTGAGTCATTAGGTCATATGACCTGGGAGTTATTGAGCCGAAAAGGCACATTTTTCAGAAAATGCATGTTTCCATAAAGAAATTAATCATGAAATATGGGGAGTATTAAACTCCAATGAAAAAAGGTGTGTCCTAACCAGGCAGTGTAGTAATGTCATTCTACATTGACTTTGAGTCATTAGGTCATATGACCTAGGAGTTATTGAGCCGAAAAGCCACATTTTTCCATAAAAAAATGAATTATGAAATTTGGGGAGTATTAAACTCCAATAAAAAAAGGTGTGTCCTAACCAGGCAGTGTAGTAATGTCATTCTACATTGACTTTGAGTCATTAGGTCATATGACCTGGGAGTTATTGAGCCGAAAATGCTAATTTCTCCATAAAAAAATCCATATAAAATATAGGAAGTATTAAACTCCAATAAAAATAGCTGTGTCCTAACCAGGCAGTGTAGTAATGTGACTCTACACTGATTTCAATCATGAGAGGCCAGTTGGTAGGATTTAACGAACTTTATTTAGCAATCGGCATGCATGGCAAATACTTTGGCGCATGACTCCATTAGCCAGTGGCGCTGCTCTTGAGGCAAGAGGAGGGCATCTGCATAGGCTAGGAGATCCCCCCCCCCCCCTCAGGAGTCACGACTCGGACTGGGGAGGTGGGTGGGGCGAAACAACGCTTCGGAGGACGGCTTCAGGGGAGATGGACTGCCGTGAAGCTAGCTGCTGCTATGATCGGCCAGAGAGAGAGAGGTCACGTAGGACCCTTGCTATATATATGAGAATTAACTGACGTCATATCTGACGTCATTACAGACGTCATACTAAGACTTTGACTGACCACGTCATACTAGAACTTGACTGACGTCAGGGGGTGATCGGATTAGATTATGCACGAATGGCCTTCTGCTTGAAATATGGTCTAGAGACCTCACTTCAATCATGAGAGGCCAGTTGGTAGGATTTAACGAACTTTATTTAGCAATCGGCATTAGGGGTGTCACAATATATCGTCCCACGAAATTTCGCGATAGTAAAACGTCACGATATGTATCGTTGAGATGAAATCTCATATCGTGATTTTTTTTTTTTTTTTTCTCTCCAAAAAATAGACTAAGAAACGTCTTTGTTTGTTGAAGTTCAATGTGTGGAAAGTAGTTCAGTTGGACAAGTCTCTGAAGAGACACATGAGAAGTTATACAGGAGAGAAACCATTCAATTGAGTTTCTGGCAAAACTGTTTACTTGACAGGAAAAACTGAAGATGCATAAAAAATAGATTAAGAAAAGTCTTGTTGTTTGAGTTTGAAGAAAAACTGAAGATGCATAATGAGAATTTATACTGCTGAGAAAACTTTTAGTTCAAAGTAAATCTAAGTGACCGTGTAACTCATTCTATTTCAAGATAAGCCTTATCTCCAATCTCATGTTTTTTCTAGTTGTTATTGTAATAACAATTTCCCACAACAGCATGTTTTGTATTTGTGCATTTCAAATAAAATACTACTTTTCCAGTCATATATTGTCATTATTCAAGTTTAAAAAAATATTGTTAAAATCGTATCGTATCGTATCGTATCGTTATCGTGAACCCAGTATCGTGATACGTATCGTATCGTGAACTGAGTGTATCGTGACACCCCTAATCGGCATGCATGGCAAATACTTTGGCGCATGACTCCATTAGCCAGTGGCGCTGCTCTTGAGGCAAGAGGAGGGCATCTGCATAGGCTAGGAGATCCCCCAAAAGGAAGATCTGATTACCGGAGGTTAATTGAGATCTGCGGGCACCGGTAGTTGATTGTACCTTTCTGGCCTTCGACCTTTTAGCGACTTACAGCTATTTGCGGCTGGCGCTCCCAACTCGGTCGGGCCTTCGATCTTGGTACATTAGTAGTTGATTGTACGTTTCCGGCCTTCGACCTTTTTAACGACTTACAGCTACTTGGGGCTGGCGCTTCCCAACTCGGTCGGGCCTTCGATCTTTTATTTTTATTTTTATTATCTTTAAGAAAGAACATGAGGTATAACATACATGGACCATCATACCCCACATCCCACATCCCCCACAAAGAACATCAAAACACAACAAAACAAAACAAGAAAACTGCATAAAATACACAATAATCCATGAACAAACAAAACCACTGGACAAACAACACAAACAAAAACAATGCATTCACCTCCTATCCTAATAAGCCTAATGACACTGGGGTAAAAAGTTCTTAAAGTCAAACTCTTCATGTGATTGCCATATTTTGGAGATGTCTAAGAATCTGCCTTTGCTCTTGTAGTAAATATTATCCAACGTATGGTAGCTTGAGAGTTCATTCCACCAGTGAACTACAGCTGGGGGATTGGATGCTTTCCAATTTAAAGCTATGCATTTCCTAGCTGCCAACAGGGCAAGATCTATGTATTTGCTTTCATATGTATCCCAACTATCAGACCTACAAGTTCCCAAAAGACATAAGCGAGGTGAAAGGGGAATAGATACATGTAAACAATGTGATATTATCTTGGTTACAGATTTCCAAAATAAACAAAGTGAATCACATGACCAAAACATATGAAAAAATGTTCCTTTTTGTTTTTTACAACGCCAGCAAAGAAATGACATCTCATTGTTCATTTTGTTGAGTTTTTCTGGAGTATAATACACCCTATGTACCATCTTAAATAAAGCTAACTTATGTCTTAGGTTGTAGGAACATTTATGAACTTTCGTACAAATATACGACCAATCCTCCTGCTGTATTTCAATATGGAGATCTTGTTCCCACTTCTGTCTTACATTGTTTGTATTTACCGTTAGACTTCCAATAAGAGCGTTGTAGATCCTTGATATAACTTTTTTCTTGTTCTTTTCCTTATTATTTAATATAACATCAATTTCTGATGGTTTGGGTTCTTGGAGAGAACCCTGCTCTGTATTTACTACATTTCTTATTTGAAAAAATCGAAATAAATGGGAAGAAGGAACTCCATATTTATGTTGGATTTGAGAGAATGAAAGGAAAGTCCCATTTTCAAACAGATGAAGAATTTCCCTTATACCTTTATCAAACCAAGGTTTGAACGTATCATCTTTACAACACAAGAGGCTTGGATTTTTCCAGAGTGGAGAAAAGGGAGAAAGAGGATTGGTGTTACCTAACAACTTATGGGACACTTTCCAAATACGTAAACTATTTAATATAACAGGATTCTTAGTGATTTTGGCCACATCTCTGAAATCAATGTATGGTAGGTGTTCCAAATTGTATGGACTAATATTTAAGGATTCTATTCTTTTCCATGAACATGTAGGCCCCTATTCTCCCACAGGCCTTCGGCGCTAAAACGGGCCTTAAATGCAAAAAAAACGTGCCTTGCGCCTGTTTTGGGACGATATCAATATGGCTTTACGCTGCCAAATGCGCTTTAGGCCGAATGGGCGTGGCGCAGTCCCAGAATGGGCCAAAGTGGGCGTGTCGGCGCTAAATACCGGCCTACTGATATCTTCCGACCTGGCGTAAATTTAGCGCCTTGCGCCTTTGAAAAGCAGGCCTATTCAGTGGGCCAGTTGCGCGGAGCGCTCCCCTCTGGCTCTCTCCCTCCCCTCTGGCTCTCTCCTCTGTCACCCTTCTCTGTGTCACTCTCTCCCTCTCTCCTACTGACAGGAGCAGGCATTGGTGTGCGTTTACCAGTTTATTGTGAAATAAATCCTTCCGCGTTGAGTTACTGTCACAAGCCTGTGTGACAACGCGTCCAGCCTGGGTAAAACAACTCCGTGTACCGCTTTGAGGCTGCAGGCAGTCTGACAGGCACAATACGACTGTCTCTCTCTGACTGCCTGTGAATGTCCCAGCATGCAATTGGGTACTCCATTTCGCTACTAAATAGCAACCAAATGAGGCGAAATAGATATAAAAGGTCGATCTAAAATAATGTGTAATGGTAACACAGCCTGCAATTGTAGAACATTTCAATATTGGACCAAATAAATCATCGAAATTAAAACACCACCCTAAGTGAAACATATATGTCCTCCTGGGCCTATATATATCCTTTGTCGATTTAACGTCATTTAGATAAGTGTTAGCGGAACGCGCTTCGGAACGCGCTTCTACTGTCGTGCTATACTGTGATGTCCGCTCCAATAACTTGGCCCTACCTCACATTTAGTTTTACAATAAAAACACATTTATGCAATGACTTTGCATAATGTAGGGTATATTTATGTGCATCATTCTACCTGCAGCAGGGGAGAGAAAACGATATCGTTCTGAACAAACTTTCACCAATATAAAATTAATCTCATCATATAGGGATAGGCTATATTTTTCTAGCTGATGCCTTTAGAACATTCTTTTCACTTTGATCTTGCTATAGTGTAGCGCAGTGGTTCTCAACTGGTGTAGCCTCAGGACCCACTATTTTCCTTGTCATGAAGTCGCGACCCAAATTTCAGTTTTTTTTTTAAACCACTCAAATTTATTGCACAAAAAATTGCACATTAATTTAATACACAATGCCTTGATGCAGGGCCGGTTCCAGAACAAGATGACTAGGGGTGCATCCTAGATAGGAAGGGGTGCAGATACCCGGCCAGAGGCCGGGCCCACTCGGCCTTCGGCCGCCCGAAAAATTTGACATGTTATTTTACTAAAAATAATGCATTTGACCATCATTTCAACTATAATGATACCACCCAAGCAAGAATATTTCAAGTGTTTCAAGTGCTTTACTGAAATATTTGGACCATATAATGATAATACAATTATCTCAACCTTAAAAGGTTACATATAGGTGCCAAAAAGCCATAAAATCACATCAAAGAACAAAGAAAAACAACAACTATAATTCAAGTTTAAACAGTAAGTGTGCAGCTGTAGCATTAAAAATATATATATATATATATATATATATATATATATATATATATATATATATATATATATATATACTTTTCAACTGAGCATGCAGACAATTAAAATAAGGGTGCAATGCATGCTTTTGCACCCCCGTAGAACCGGGCCTGCCTTCATGCACTGTTATAAACCTCAAATGAACAAAAAAGTGCAACAGAAGTGCAACTAGGGCTAAAAACCAATTGAAATAAGGCAGACTTGAATTACAGGCCTATATGTTTTTAAATTTAAACAAGTCAAACTGGTCATGCTCAGAAAGTCTTATTTGAACTCTATGAAATATGAAATAAAAGGCAGACTTATCTTGAATTACATGCCTATATGTTTTTAAACAAGTTAATAATAATAATAATAAAACAAGTTAACCTGGTCATGCTAATCCAGTTTCAGTAGTCTGAATTTAACTAATATGAAATAAAAAGGAATCACAGGCAGGCTACAGAGGTCTGCAGAACTGGGAGGGCCCAACGCTGCGGCGTTGCAGCGGCCTCCCGTGGCCTCCCGTGGCCTGCCGCGGCTTCCCGGAGTATTTTTTTTCACCAGCAGCTGCAGTGCACAAAAGAGCCGCCAGGTGGCACGTGTGAGCAGACTGAGCAGGCGGAAGGAAGTAAGCCTACTGTATATCAGTACAGTAGTAGCCAGCATCATTCATTCTACTGCTGCACATGACTGAAGACAGACAGGATGGCACGGATAAGCAAGCAAATCAATCAGCAAACCAGTCAAATGATCAGAGACATGTGGAAAGCCGGCCATACCACGAGATACATCGTTGATAATTTGGCGAAAGTTGGAGTTAATGTATCGATGAAGATAGTCCGCACTCATGGAAGCCGAAATGATCTTTGGGTGAAGCGGAACCGAAAGCCGTATAAAGCTACCAGGTTAGTGTTTACGGTCATATTTGCGGGCATCTAGAGTGCGTTTACATGCACACAATAAACTGTTTATTAGCGGATTTCTGGAGTTACCTGATTATTCAAGTGGTCATGTAAACAGCATACTGTACACCGATAAGCTTTATCCGTGGCTACACGTTGCGGGAGAGCAGGCAGCTGGAGACTCGCACAGATCACTGTGTGTGACGATTTTTGTGTATATGCTTTTTAGTTAAACTGGTCATAAATTTTAATTAAACTGGGGCCATGCTAATCCAGTTTCAATCATCTGAATTTAACTAAAATCAAATATGAAATGAAAAGGCAGACTTCTCTTGAATTACAGGCAGAGCATACGCTTCAGCTTGTTAAACAAGTAAAACTGGTCAGGCTAATCCAGTTTCAATAATCTGAATTTAACTCAAATGAAATATGAAAAAAAAAAAAAAAAAAAAAAAAATTGGCCAATGTCCGCGACCCAATCAAAACGGCCCCGCGACCCACCTTTGGGTCGCGACCCACCAGTTAAGAAACGCTGGTGTAGCGTATTTACATGCTTGCAGTATTTAAACTGCAGTTAGATTGGTTTGAGAAGCATAATAATATGGAATAATAGCATCGCCAGCACGACGATATCAAGTGCGCTGGTCCACGCCCACTGATTTGCGCTGCGCCAGGCGCTCGGCCTAGAAACAGCGCCGATGCAACGATAGGGGCCCTAGTGTTTAAAAACCACTGTTTTATCTGAGTAAGTTGAGCTGACAAAAAATAATAATAAAAATTGGGAAACTTCAAGCCACCAGTTTCATATGGTAAATACAACACTGAGATCCGAACTCTTGGAGATTTACTGTTCCAAATAAAGGAAGACAACAAACTCTGTGGGCCCTATTCTCCCACAGGCCATCGGCGCTATTACGGGCCTTAACCGCAAAAAAACGTGCCTAGCGCCTGTTTCGGGAAAATAGCAATAGGCTTTAGGCTGCCAAATGCGCTTTAGGCCGAATGGGCGTGGCGGAGTCCCTGAATGCGCCAAAGTGGGCGTGTCGGCGCTAAATACCGGCATACTCCTATCTTCCGACCTGCCGTTAATTTAGCGCCTTGCGCCTTTGAAAAGCAGGCCTATTCAATGGGCCAGTCCGTCCCCTCTCTCCTCTGTCACCCTTCTCTGTGTCACTCTCTCCCTCTCTCCTACTGACAGGAGCAGGCATTGGTGTGCGTTTACCAGTTTATTGTGAAATAAATCCTTCCGCGTTGAGTTACTGTCACAAGCCTGTGTGACAACGCTTCCAGCCTGGGTAAAACAACTCCGTCCGTACCGCTTTGAGGCTGCAGGCAGTCTGACAGGCACAATACGACTGTCTCTCTCTGACTGCCTGTGAATGCCCCAGCATGCAATTGGGTACTAAATTTCGCTACTAAATAGCAACCAAATGAGGCGAAATAGATATAAAAGGTTGATCTAAAATAATGTGTAATGGTAACACAGCCTGCAATTGTAGAACATTTCAATATTGGACCAAATAAATCATCGAAATTAAAACACCACCCTAAGTGAAACATATATGTCCTCCTGGGCCTATATATACCCCTTGTCGAGTTAACGTGATTTAGAGAAGTAACAGCGGAACGCGCTTCGGAACGCGCTTCTAATGGCATCTGCTATACTGTGATGTCCCTCCAATAACTTGGCCCTATTTCACATTTAGTTTTACAATAAAAACACATTTATGCAATGACTTGACATAATGTAGGGTATATTTATGTGCATCATCCTTCCTGCAGCAGGCGAGAGAAAATGATATCTTTCTGGACAAACTTTCACCAATCTAATAGGCTATATTTTTCTAGCTGATGCATAGAACATTATTTTCACTTTGATCTTGCTATAGTGTAGCGTATTTACATGCTTGCAGTATTGAAACTGCAGTTAGATTGGTTTGAGAAGCATAATAATATGGAATAATAGCCTATAATGCAGACAGACAGGCTGGATGAAGGGAGGGGGGGGGGGGGCAGAGCGTTTGGCTTTCGTCTGGTTTTGCGGGATCACTGGAATTGGAGCTAAAAAGGCAAGCGTGCGATTCGTTTATTGCACTTATACAATGAGCATGACGGTGCATAATTTTACGCCTAAAAGGCGTGGTTGTAATGCTTTGGGCTGCATCTAGCGCCAGCACAACGATATCAAGTGCGCCTTTCCACGCCCACTGCTTTGATCTGCGCCTGCCGCTCGGCCTAGAAACTGCGCCGATGCAACGATAGGGGCCTGTACCTTTTTAAAGAATGACTGTGGTGGTATGGTAGGGAGATTTTGAAATAAATATAAAAATTTAGGCAAAATCGACATTAACTATATTAACTACCCATAAGAGAAATTGGGAGCTGGCCTATTCTCTTTAAATCCTCTGAAATTTTATTAACTACCGGAAAATAATTCAAACTGAGAGCATCTTCTAGTTTTCTAGGAATGAACATACCTAAATATTTAATACATTTATTGGACCATTTCCAATTGAGCTGATTCTTCAGTGTTGTATAGTCAAAGTTGGAAATCGGCATTATCTCTGTTTTATCCCAATTGACTTTGTAACCTGACAGTTTCCCAAATTTTTCAAATAGAGATAACATAAAAGGTATTGAATTTACAGGATCATGGAGATATAACAAAATATCATCAGCATACAAAGAAATAAGATGCTCCTCCTCCCCAATCTTAACACCTTTAATATTTTGATGAGATCTAATCATTGCAGCCAATGGTTCAATAGCTACAGCAAAAAATGCTGGGGATGTTGGGCATCCTTGCCGCGTCCCTCTTGAAAGCAGGAAGGGTTTAGAATAGTTTATATTTGTTTTAACAATGGCCATAGGGGAATTATATAGAATTTGTACACAATTACAAAATTTTGAACCAAAATTGAATCGTTTGAGGACAGACATAAGGTATTTCCATTCAACTCTGTCGAATGCTTTTTCAGCATCGACAGAGAGAATTACATTCTGAGAATTAAGTTCATCAGTATGGTAAAGAATATCAAAATATCTGCGTAAGTTATCTGTAGAAGTACGACCATGAACAAAACCAGTTTGGTCTAAGTGAATAAGACTTGGTAGGACTTTCTCAAGCCGTAAAGCAAGGACTTTAGCAATAATTTTATAATCTGCATTAAGAATCGAAATTGGCCTATAGGAGGCACAATTAAGAGGATCCTTATTTTTCTTATGAAGTAGGGTAATGGCAGCCATACATAGAGATTGAGGAAAACAACCCTGGTCCAAACTAGCATTGACCATGGAAAGAAAAAGAGGAAGTAAATATTTTGAAAAACGTCGATAAAACTCAATTGGAAGGCCATCCAACCCCGGAGATTTGCCATTTTGAAGTATAGCCATAGCAGTTAGGAGTTCGTCTGAGGATATATCTTCCTCTAGAGGTATTCTATCCACTTCTGTTAGAGTGGGCAATGGAATATCATCTAGAAAAGATTTGCACTCATTCGGTTCATATTGTGAGGTAGATGTATAAAGTTCAGTGTAATATGCTTTAAATGTATCATTAATCTGAAGAGGGTCCATTGTGATGCATCCATCTTGTTTTCTAATCCTAAGAATTGTTCTATCTTCTGATTCCTTTTTTATCTGCATAGCTAATAATTTCCCTGCCATTTCACCCTGATCTACGTATGATAATTTGGATTTTATTAGAGCAAGTTCAATGGCATATATATTAATAGAATTATATTTTAATTTAAGATTGTCTATCTGCAATAATATTTGAGGATCTTTTGTGGAACAATGTTGCCTCTCCAGATTAATTATATCGTACTCAATACATTTTAGCTCATTCCTTGTTTTCTTTTTCAAAGACGAGGAAAAGGCTATTACACATCCTCTAATATAGGCCTTAAGAGTGTCCCATATTATTAATGGACACACTGAGCTATTTCTGTGTGCCTCAATAAAGGTTTCTAAATGAGTATTAATATAAGTTGTAAAGTCATCTTTAGAAAGTAATGTAATATTAAATCTCCATGGTTTTGGATTTGGTGGTAGTTTTTCCAATTCTAGTTCAAAACTCAATGCAGAATGATCTGAAAGAATTCTGGCATGGTAAGAGCAACTTGTGATTCTTGAGATGTAGTTAATTGGTGTAAAGAAAAAATCAATTATCGTATAAGAATTGTGCACATGAGAGTAGAATGAGAATGCACTTTCCTCAGGATGAAGTGTTCTCCAAACTTCATACATTCCTAGGTTTCTTGTACTGTTTACCAAAGCTGTTGACATATTGGGTAGTGCATATTTACTTTGAGAAGATCTATCTAATTTTACATCCAGAACACAATTGAAATCACCACCCCAGAATATTGGAATATTATACTGCAGTAACATAAGGTAAATATCATTAATAAATTTAGGATAATCGGAATTAGGACCATATGTGTTTAATAAAATGACCTCTTCTTGAGCTATAAAACCTCTAATGAAAATATATCGCCCATAGGGGTCAGTTCTAATTTCTTCAGAGGAAAAGGGTATGTTCTGACGAATCAGAATAGCAACCCCTCTGGGGCTGGATGTAAATGTGGAATAGTACACTTTCCCAAACCACCTGGATTTAAGCTGATCATGAGCAGATGGTAAAAGGTGAGTCTCTTGTAAATAGGCTATGTCTATTTTATTTTCCTTTAAGTATGACAAGATTTTCCTTTTTTTAACAGTGTTCCCCAACCCCTTTACATTCCAACTTAAAAACTTATACTTTGGCATTATCTGAAAACAAAATAGTAAATATGGACCTGAAATGCATTACATACAAAGACAAGACATACACTACAAATAACACATCATACATTAAACCCGCCCCCCACCCCCCTAACCTTAGATACTCCCTGTGGAATTCCCCTTCTATCCGATGATAGGTGCTGCATGTAGTAGTCAGCTCCCAAGTTATTTTATGAATAATCAAGTTTGACTGTATCCTATAATTACTATCAATAATAGCAATCAAAACTAAACAATATCCCCGTTGAGTGGTTCTACAGGCCGTTGGGTCATTGTAGGAAAGGTAAAAAAAGAAAAAAGAAAAAATAAGATTTTTTTTTTTTTTTTTTAAATAGGCTATATATAAAAATAAATAAATAATAATCAGCCAAAAATGTAGGCTATTCGACAAGTTTATCCATTATCAAAAGTTAATTCAGTGTGTGAATCCAAATGGCCTTATTTCCTTCACCCAATTTTTTTTATTTAAGTAGGCTAATATAAGGCAGCCTAACTCTAATAAATAGGCTACATCAAATAATAGGTCATATTAGTGATCAGTCGGGCCATTATGGCTCAAAACATACAGCAGTGCTGCCAGTGCATAACATAAAGGCCACTTTGGATTCAATCAATGTTAATGTGTCTGGCCCATGTGAACATAGTGATGTCAGCAATCATCATGTCCCATGTTATATCCCCCCCCCCCCCCCCCCCAAAAAAAAAACGTTGGCATTAATTAGAAATAAACATTTAGGAAAAACAAAGAGAAAAGGAAAAAATGCACTCTTGGTCACGGAGGAATGGTAGCCTATTATACCTGTGTTCACCAGTCCTTGCCTCAAGCATCAGTTAATGTGTCGTGGTCTCTCCCCGTGCCGTGCGTAAAACAGAGGATGCTGCTTCAATCTGTCATTTATGGGCACGGAGATGCCAGCAGTCTCTATGTCCATGTATATACTGGCAAAAAGAAAAGAAAAAAAAAAGAATAACACGCTCACTCTAAAGGGATGGTTTGATTACCTGTTCATAATAAGTCATCGCTTCTTTAGCATCCGTAAATGTCACCGTGGTCTCTCCGTGGGTGATTATCAGCTTGCATGGATGTAGAAGACCGTATCTCACTCTTGCTTCTCTCAGCCGCTCTTTAACGTCTTTGAATGCTGCTCTCTTCGTCAACAAGTCAGCCGAAAGGTCCGGATAGATGTGTAGTTTCTTCCCCTGAGACTTCAAATTCCCAGCTGCAACCCGGGAGAGATTCATAATGGCCTGTTTGGTTTCCAAACTGAAGAGTCGGGCAATCATACTTCTTGGGCGCGTCGGGGAAAGAGGGCCTGTACGGTGCGCAATATTCACATAGGGCTCCGGCCCAAGTTTGTCAGCGTCCACGCCAAACATTTCCTTTAGAAGGGCGTTCACAAAGGCAGATGGGTTTCCTTCTTCTGCTCCGTTTGGAATTCCAATAATCCGAATATTGAATTTGCGGCTGTGATCTTCGATTTGTTGAATCTTCTCTCTCAGTGAGATATTTTCTGAGTGTATGTTGTTATATTTCGTCTCCATTTCGTTCAGCCGGCGGTCGTTGTCTGAGACTGCATCCCCCACCTCCCGCAACTTAGAAGTTGTATCTTTCATTGTTTCCTGCAAAGCGTCTATTGACTCCTTTATCGGCTGTAGTTTTAAATCAAATGCTTTACCAATTTCGTCTCGAATAACCTCACGGATAATCGAGGTGAGCTCCGCACGGTCCATGGCTGGTTCTTTGTTACTTCGCAGATTCCAATTCTTCCCCGGGACTTTTCCCCTTGGCATTACCGACTTATTTAATAAGCAGGCGAATCAGCAGGTAAATCAGCGACATATTCAGGCAATCTGGTTGAAGATATTAGTAGTAGTCTTGACTAAAATCAGTCATATTAAAAACTTTTTAAGAGGGAGCGACGCGGCGGCGTTCACTTCATGCTGCCGGAACCAGGAAGTCGGGTGAGGGGGGGGCCTTCGATCTTGATCCCCCTACTTGCGGCTGGCTCTTCCCAACTCGGTCGGGCCTTGCGCACCGCACGACTTGGCCTTCTGACTGACCCTGACTCTCTCTCTCGACTCTCTCTCTCTTCCCCCCAAGGTCTTTGGGCAGGCGGGGGTCGGACGACTTTAAGTAGACAGGGGCATCTGCGTCACCCGTAACCTTCCTTTTACACTCGGGGGATGGCAGGAGTATGCTAACTAAATTAATGTCTCTGCCCTGCAAAATCTGGGACCTCAGCCTGGGAGAAACATTGGCACAGGGAGAAACAAAAGGCATACCGAATGGGATGGCGGGCGTGGCGGACGCCAGGGTGTTTATCTGGGCGGGTTGGGTGGTGGTGGGGAGCACGTCGGCTTGCTGCATGGGCGGGGGCAGGATCGGCTGCTGCGCCAGCTGGGCTGCGGCAAATGTGGGGGGAATGGGGGGGGGGGGGTTTCCAGGGCCCTCAGACGAGCCTCTACTGATCTGCTAGCATCTAGCAGGGACAGCAGAATGGCTCTTG
This sequence comes from Poromitra crassiceps, assembly GCF_964638095.1. NCBI lineage: Eukaryota > Metazoa > Chordata > Actinopteri > Beryciformes > Melamphaidae > Poromitra > Poromitra crassiceps. Next base: position 55,141,279 of record NC_139625.1, on the reverse strand, counting down.
ACGACCCCTGTCGGCTCGGCGGAGCTACGAATGGGGCCGTTTCCGCTTCCGGGGCGGCGGCCTGGAGGTCAGTGCGACCAGGAAGGACATGGCGTCTCGCGGCGGCCCCGCGGCCTGCATTTCCCCGGCGACTCCCGGCTCTCGGGGCAGCTGCCTCTACTGGTCTTCGTCCGCGGCCTCTCCCACGTCCGCGCCGAGCGGCCTCCCCCTCCGGCACGCTCGCTTCGTCTTCTGCTCTCCTCCCACGGGCCGTCGCAGTGGCGCGCCCCGTGCCACGGGAACGCGCGCCGGGCCTTTTCATCACGGCTACGTTGGCAGCCTGTGGTCCGGCCGCTTCGCCAACGTCTTCGTCAGACGGCTCGGAAGGCAAGTACGCGCCGTGGCCGATCCGGAACAGGGTATCGATGACTAAGCTGTCGTCGCTGTCCATGGACTGCTCTGGCTCGGAACTCGACATACCAGGAGTGGAGAGGGGAGCGTTGAGAGATCTGCGGGGAATAACCACGGGTAGAGAAGGCTTGAGGGTGCTGATTCGGTCTTCAGATATGGTGCAAAACAACGCTTCGGAGGACGGCTTCAGGGGAGATGGACTGCCGTGAAGCTAGCTGCTGCTATGATTGGCCAGAGAGAGAGAGGTGACGTAGGACCCTTGCTATATATATGAGAATTAACTGACGTCATATCTGACGTCATTACAGACGTCATACTAAGACTTTGACTGACCACGTCATACTAGAACTTGACTGACGTCAGGGGGTGATCGGATTAGATTATGCACGAATGGCCTTCTGCTTGAAATATGGTCTAGAGACCTCACTTTGAGTCATTAGGTCATATGACCTGGGAGTTATTGAGCCGAAAAGGTGAATTTTTCAGAAAATGCATGTTTCCATAAAGAAATTAATCATGAAATATGGGGAGTATTAAACTCCAATAAAAAAAGGTGTGTCCTAACCAGGCAGTGTAGTAATGTCATTCTACATTGACTTTGTGTTAGGATGACGTCATCATTCCTACTTTGACGTCGTCATTCCTACTATGATGTCATCGATCACTGTTGATGTCATGATTCATAAGTGTCTTTCATGCCTTTCGCTGGTGATGTCATAACACAGGTCTATAAGGGCCTGCTCCTGCAGGTCCTGGCCAGTGATTCATAAACTCACATCAAGGATCACACCAAACTCTGCAACCTCTGCAACCTGCAACTTCTGCAACTTCTGCAATCTCTGCAACCGTTCCCAAACCTCGAATAGTGCAGCCCCAGCTATCAAGTTCCACAACTCCCCTACTCTTGGAGAGTGTCTTGGCCCTCAACTACCCGCGAATAGATCCACATGTCTAACTCCGATCCTGACAGTATGAATCACTCTGAAACGGATTTAGCGGATAGATTTCCACCGATCAAAGAGGCCTCAGCTGACCCACCAGGCGAGTCAACGAAGGGTTTTGTCACCGAGGAGAACGTACAAGCGTTGCTGGCCCTGATGTCACGTATGGCTGACACCCAGAAGGAGCCGATGAACCGGCTAGATATGTATGAGTTTCAGAGCATGAATCACTCTGAAATGGATTTAGCAGGTACCCCAATCAAGGAGGAAGCCCCCGAGAGGCCAGTGACCCGGCCGGCCGCTTCAGCTGATCCACCTGGCGGTCAGCTGGATTTCTCCACTCATCCTGATGTCTTCACTCGTCCCATCACGTTCGGAGACTTGCCGACAATACTTGAGCTGATTGCCCAGCAGGAAAAAGCAATCCAGGCTCTGGCTTCCGAAGCCGCTGATCGGCACGCCCTCTTGATTGGCCGGCTAGATCGTCTCGACGGGCTAGGCCCCCAGGGTGCCATTCCGCAGCCTTCTGCCCCTCCTGCCCCAGCTTCCGAGCGCACCGTCGTTCCGGAGGTTTCCAGACCTGCTACCCCCCCGGCCACAGCGGCCGTTGCTTCTAGCTCTGCCTCTCGGCCGCCTCCAGCTGCTGAGGGCATATTCTGGGGGGGAGTTCGCGTCATCCCAGAGCAGGGGCAGCCACATTTGAGTCCCAGCAGCCATCTGTACCGTGATCTGACCGGCAGGGTTCGCATCACACCAGAGGAGAGGCAACGCCGTTTGGACACCCGGAGCTGCCTGTACTGTGGTCGAGCCGGGCATTACCTCTCCTCCTGCTCCCGGCGTCCAGTAAGTGGTCCCACCGCTCGCCGGCCCGTGGTACTCTCAGTGGATCAAGACTACGTGTCCAGCCAAGAAATCTGTACGGTTGGGTAGCGTTCCCTGCAGGACCCAGGAGTGGCAGTGTGTCTCCAAGAGGGTTAAGGAGTTGGAGAGGACTGTCGATCGTCTCATTGGGAAGTTCAATCGCTGCCTGCAGATCGGCTCCGTCCCCCCGCAGGGGGCCTCCGAGTCTGCTGGCCCTGAGGCACAACCTGTGGACCTGCCCCTCGCCGAGTCTGAACCCGTACCTGAGGCACAACCTGTGGACCTTCCCCTCGCCGAGTCTGAACCCGTACCCCAGCAGCAGCCAATTCCTGTCCTTGACCCACACATAGGTTCCAGCTTCATGCTGGGAGGTTCCCGTAGTGTCGTCAGCCCTCGGTCAAGAGCAAGAAGAAATAAGAGGCGTTTAAAGGAGGAGACGGTGGGTGACCTCCCCAAACTACAGGTCGGGAGGGCAGGCCTCGCTGAGTCAGATACCCCTGTGGCTCTGCCTTCGGAGACGGTGGCATTTGACCCTTTTGATGGTCCCCAGCCTCCCGTGTTTGGATCGTGCCCCGGGGGATGGCCGGCCCCAGAGGATCCACCGGACCCGGTAGAAGTTCTGTCTACGTATCGGTCCATCTATGGCTTCGATATCCAGTATTAGGGAGGAGCACCTCCACTGTCCTACACCCCCTTTGGGGTCTGACCACCTGCATCTAACCACCTGCTGAAGAGCACCTCACTCTCTCACACCCCCTTTGGGGTCTAACCACCTGCATCTAACCACCTGCTGAAGAGCACCTCACCCTCCTACACCCCCTTCGGGGCCTAACCACCTGCATCTAACCACCTGCGGAAGAGCACCTCCACCAGAACCTGCAGATTTTTTGTCTCCCAGATGCCATCCTTGATGGCCTCATTGGACGCCAGGTGGCGTCCGTTGAGGGGAGGGTACTGTTAGGATGACGTCATCATTCCTACTTTGACGTCGTCATTCCTACTATGATGTCATCGATCACTGATGATGTCATGATTCATAAGTGTCTTTCATGCCTTTCGCTGGTGATGTCATAACACAGGTGATGTCATATTCGGGTCTATAAGGGCCTGCTCCTGCAGGTCCTGGCCAGTGATTCATAAACTCACATCAAGGATCACATCAAGTTCCACAACACCCCAGCTTCTCAAGACTTACCAAGTTTCCCGTGGCCCTCAACTACCCGCGAATAGATCCACATGTCTAACACCGATCCTGACACTTGGAGTCATTAGGTTATATGACCTGGGAGTTATTGAGCCGAAAAGGTGAATTTTTCAGAAAATGCATGTTTCCATAAAGAAATTAATTATGAAATATGGGGAGTATTAAACTCCAATGAAAAAAGGTGTGTCCTAACCAGGCAGTGTAGTAATGTCATTCTACATTGACTTTGAGTCATTAGGTCATATGACCTGGGAGTTATTGAGCCGAAAAGCCACATTTTTCCATAAAAAAATCCATATAAAATATAGGAAGTATTAAACTCCAATAAAAATAGCTGTGTCCTAACCAGGCAGTGTAGTAATGTGACTCTACACTGATTTTGAGTCATTAGGTCATATGAACTGGGAGTTATTGAGCCAAAAAGGCAATTTTTTCAGAAAATGAAAATTTTTCCATAAAGAAATTAATCATGAAATTTGGGGAGTATTAAACTCCAATAAAAAAGGTGTGTCCTAACCAGGCAGTCTAGTTATATGATTCTACATTGATTTTGAGTCATTAGGTCACATGACCTGGGAGTTATTGAGCCGAAAAGGCACATTTTTCAGAAAATGCATGTTTCCATAAAGAAATTAATCATGAAATATGGGGAGTATTAAACTCCAATAAAAAAAGGTGTGTCCTAACCAGGCAGTGTAGTAATGTGACTCTACACTGATTTTGAGTCATTAGGTCATATGACCTGGGAGTTATTGTGCCGAAAAGGCAAATTTTTCCATAAAGAAATTAATTATGAAATTTGGGGAGTATTAAACTCCCCACGGGGGGGGGATCTCCTAGCCTATGCAGATGCCCTCCTCTTGCCTCAAGAGCAGCGCCACTGGCTAATGGAGTCATGCGCCAAAGTATTTGCCATGCATGCCGATTGCTAAATAAAGTTCGTTAAATCCTACCAACTGGCCTCTCATGATTGAAATCAGTGTAGAGTCACATTACTACACTGCCTGGTTAGGACACAGCTATTTCTATTGGAGTTTAATACTTCCTATATTTTATATGGATTTTTTATGGAAAAATTAGCATTTTCGGCTCAATAACTCCCAGGTCATATGACCTAATGACTCAAAGTCAATGTAGAATGACATTACTACACTGCCTGGTTAGGACACACCTTTTTTTATTGGAGTTTAATACTCCCAAAATTTCATAATTCATTTTTTTATGGAAAAATGTGGCTTTTCGGCTCAATAACTCCCAGGTCATATGACCTAATGACTCAAAGTCAATGTAGAATGACATTACTACACTGCCTGGTTAGGACACAGCTATTTTTATTGGAGTTTAATACTTCCTATATTTTATATGGATTTTTTTATGGAAAAATGTGGCTTTTCGGCTCAATAACTCCCAGGTCATATGACCTAATGACTCAAAGTCAATGTAGAATGACATTACTACACTGCCTGGTTAGGACACACCTTTTTTCATTGGAGTTTAATACTCCCCATATTTCATGATTCATTTCTTTATGGAAACATGCATTTTCTGAAAAATTCACCTTTTCGGCACAATAACTCCCAGGTCATATGACCTATTGACTCAAAGTCAATGTAGAATGACATTACTACACTGCCTGGTTAGGACACAGCTATTTTTATTGGAGTTTAATACTTCCTATATTTTATATGGATTTTTTATGGAAAAATGTGCCTTTTCGGCTCAATAACTCCCAGGTCATATGACCTAATGACTCAAAATCAGTGTAGAGTCACATTACTACACTGCCTGGTTAGGACACAGCTATTTTTATTGGAGTTTAATACTTCCTATATTTTATATGGATTTTTTATGGAAAAATTCGCATTTTCGGCTCAATAACTCCCAGGTCATATGACCTAATGACTCAAAATCAATGTAGAATGGCATTACTGCACAGCTGGTTAGGACACACCTATTTTTTTTGGAGTTTAATACTCCATATATTTCATATTATTTTCTTTATCGAAAAATAAGCATTTTCGGCTGAATACCTTCCAGGTCATGTGACCTAATGACTCAAAATCAGTGTAGAATACACTGGCTGGCTGGTAAAATCATCGACAATTCGACACATCTCTGTTATTGCCTTTCAAAAACCTGACATTTTATTTTGAAACCCTGAAGTTGGTCAACGCGCGGTGTATTTACCGTAAGGTTTGCAATAAGGGCGCCCTTGAACTTGAGCTGGCTTGACGAGGCAACAGCGAGAGTAGGCTGGCTTCACCGCAGTTGTGTCTCGTGGGTTTGTTTCTCTGGGGGGTGAGATGAACAAAGTACCCTTTACTATTCTCCGAGATACGGGGGCTAAGCAAACCATTATCCGTGGAGGCGTTTTGCCTTTCTCGGATGAGAATTGAGTGTGGTGCGTGCGCCCATACATTTCTTGCATTTCACCTCACAATTTGTGTCGGGAAAAGTTAAAGTTGCCGTAAGACCTCAGCTGCCGATAGCAGGTATTGACATTATTTTAGGCAATGATTTAGCTGGGGGTCAGGTTTTTCTGTATCCGGAGGTGGCGGAGGAGCCAGATTACGAGGGGTGCGCCGCTACGCAGGTGGTACCAAATGCTCTGTTCCCTGTGTGCGCTGTAACTCGGCGCAGGCGAGGTAGTATGGAGAGGGTGTGGATTTAAGTGACATTTTTTTGGATTCCTCTGTTCGGTCTGACTGCCTCGCAGGGCAGACAGAACGGACAGAGCAGACAGAAAGTGTACTAATTGAGTTTCATCCTGATGATAAAAGTCTGGAACTGTCAGTGGATAGGGCGCGTTTGATCAGGGAGCAACAATCCGATGCTACGTTATCGGCTTGTTGTTCTTGGGTTAAACAACCAATGCCTGATAAAAGTGTGTGTTGCTGGACGATGGCGTGTTAATGCTCCGCTGGTCGCCGAAATTTGGTTTTACGCATTACATTGTGTGCCAAGTTGTAGTACCACAGCCGTTCCGTTTGCAGGTCCTGACTTTGGCGCATGATCATTGTATGTCTGGGCACCTGGGCATCAGAAAAACATATGCTCGTGTCCTTCGATATTTTTTTTGGCCCGGACTCAAGTCCGATGTAGTGGAATTCTGTGCGTCCTGTCATATTTGTCAAGTGGCCGGTAAACCGAATCAGAAAATCCCTGTCGCTCCTTTGAAGCCAATCCCAGTGATCGGAGAGCCATTTGAGCATGTTATTGTGGATTGTGTGGGACCATTGCTGAGAACTAAATCTGGGCATCAATCTATCCTTACGTTGATGTGTGCGGCCACGCGCTATCCAGAGGCAATACCGTTACGCACTTTGCATGCGCGGGGCATTGTGAAGGCGTTAAGTTTTTTTCTACCTTTGGTTTGCCTAAACGCATACAAAGTGACCAAGGTTCAAATTTTATGTCTAAAATTTTCGCCCAGGTCATGTCGGAGCTTAACATTAAACACCATACGTCCAGCGCTTATCATCCAGAGAGCCAGGGTGCGTTGGAGAGATTTCACCAAACTTTGAAAGCCATGATTTGCAAGTTCTGTACAGAGTCAAATCGTGAATGGGATGAAGGGTTGCCCCTGCTGCTGTTTGCGGTGAGGGAAACTGTACAGGAGTCGATGGGGTTTTGTCCAGCCGATTTGGTTTTCGGTCACACCCTGCGCGGTCCCCTGCGCTTGTTAAAGGAGAATTTTGGTTTTTTACACCACGGTCCTCATTTCCAGCTTAAAATATGATGTTTTACTCACCGAAATATGTTTGGCTTCATTCGTATGCCCACGGAAGATTTTGAGCTCGTAGTATCATCCTCAAACAGGCTATAACGAGAGCATACGGGGCAAGGTGCTTACGCTCTGTAAATGTCACTTTTTCGGTCACATCGCGGTTCGTTATGGTTGTAAATATAATTATGAGAACATGAAATCGATATCTAACTAAACTGCTGGGAGTCCCGACAGCCCACTCCGTTTGCTGTCCGGGTGTCCATCACATAACATCTCCCGCTGCTGTTGTTGTCGATATGTGGCATGATTCCACACGAGCGGTAATGGAATTGAAACGTCCATAATCTTGACATCAGATATCTATAATAATGCCAAGCTAAAAGCTAAGCTAACAACATCACCGAGCGACTCAACTCTGATCTGCCCGGATGGGGTTACAGTGCTTATCTTCCCCCTTCTGTGTTTTCTCTGAACAAGTGTGGTTTCACAACAACCACGAGCGCATAGGCTTATGCAGAATATTGGATTCATTTATTTAACAGAACATACACACAACATACGCCAACCCCAACCCCAACGTGCCCATCCTGTGGCTGTTCCTGGATGGGGAGTCTGACCTCCGCCGTGCCCTCCGCATGAGCAGGGAGTCGATCGCTGCACTCACAGCTGCTGCTCTGACCCTTGAGGCTGACCTAGGGTTGGGTCAAAGACATCCACGTCCTCACCTTCCTCTTCTGGCTTGCCCATGCAGCATCATATAGGGTTGTGTCAACGGCTTTTGACATCCCCAAAACGACGGTCCATAGGATGGTCCACAGAGTCACCTGGGCAGTGGTTGGGCTCCTGAAAAGGATAGTTCACTCTCCTCAAGCCAGGCTGGACCTTCTCCTGGAGGCTGTTGTTAACTACAAACGTCCTAAGAGGAACCCAACAAGATTAAAGATGTATATTGTCACTCCGATTATACTTGTGTGACATTATTTTGCTGGGAGACTGAAAAGACAGTGAGAAGTGTAGGATGTAGCATCTAAACAGTGAACAAAACAGAGTATGAATTATATGAATTAGCTGTTAAGCATATGTATATAAGGTATGTGATATAAAAAGAAGTAGCAGAAAGTATGAGGTATAAAGCAGTATTATTAAAATTTCTAACAATTATGTACAGTAGTATTATAGCAGTATGTGTCAGGCTGAGTGATACTGATTAACTGAACTGTAACAGGCAGTAGTGTGTGCCATGAATAATTGGCTTACATGCATAAAATGCTCCTTTTATCACATTTCAGCACATAATAATGTCACTCACTCGAATCCTTTTATTGCAGCATTTCTTTTGCCAGTGAAGAGTTCCTCGTTCTCATTCCTCCACTTTATGAGGAGCTCAGTGTGTTCATCCGACCCTAACATTAGAAATTGATTATTTTCCAGTGAGAAAAGGCAGATCATGTTGATGACCGACTAGTAACTTGTTTAACAAACTGGCGAAATTACTTCATATCCGAGTGCATCATCACTTAATGAGGTGAATTGGTATGTCTAACAGTCATACATTTTATCATCTTAGCTTCGTGCAACAATAGTATATTAATGTATTTGTCATACACACGAGCAGTAAATATGTAAAATAGTAGCCTACTTACACTTGAACGGACTGCTGTTTGTCATGTTTTAGTTTAGTTTTGCTTTTGTTGCTGCGTCTGCTGTGAGCGTTCTGCTGTGAGCGTCTGCACAAGTGTTCTTCTGTTGTCTTCCGTGTTGGCGTCATGGAGGTGAGCGTGGATTGTAGACGCAGCTCAGTCAGTGCGACGTAACTTCCGCTGCTCAAAGGATTGTGGGGAAGATTGGCTGGCGCAGCATGCATCGATCCATACTCCGAAATAGGAGCTGATGTAGTACAACATCCTGGTACTCTTGGCATACTGCATCTGACATACTATGTATTGGGACATACTAATTCTTTTTTTGCCTACTAAATAGTATGGAAGTATGGGTATTGGAACGGGCCCCATGTTTTACTCTGTTTGCTATGTGCTGTGTATGTGCCATGTGTCATTCTCAGTTGCTGATCATCATCGCTGAAGCAGTTATTTTCACCCCACCTCCTCCCCTGACCACCACCATCGTCATGACTCCTGATTGAAGAACTCCCTATGGGGGATTTCCTATCCTATTCTTCACAGACAACGCCCTCTCAATCATCTCAGGAGAGCGTCATCATATCATGGAGTCATACGCCAAAATTAATTTGTTGTATCATTAAAGCTTGTTAAACTTTCTAATAGTCTCTCATGATTGAATAGCAAGACTGTCTGAACAAAGTGAGAATGTTCTTGTAAACACATCATTGGATAGCAAAATATAGCCTATCCCTGGATGTCATGATGAGATTAAATTGGTGAAAGTTTGGAAAGACTGGATTGCTTAATTTTCTCCCGCAGCGCTGCCTCTTCCCCCCTCCTCTAGCTCTGCATGACAGACAGGTAGGCTACTGTAGGATGATCCAACAGCCTCTGAATGACAGGGGCTCAAAACTACGGCATAACAACTTTTTTTATTCATTAGTCATTTAAATTTGCCTCGACAAAAATATCTTAATTGAAATATAAGTATGAGCCAGAAGCCAAGTCAACTCAGGATCAAATTAATGGGAAGGGGGGGGGATTACCTGTAAAGCATATAAATTTGTGCCATATAGCGACCTTTTCAATCGGGTGAAATACTGCTGGTTCTGTACTGTTAGTATTTGGTAGGCTATCTGATGCCTGCAGTGCGCTATCAGAGCATCAACTGATGTGTCAAATGAGGCGCGTCAATTATTGCTTTCTGTGCATTTGGGGCTTTAGTCACTAACCGTGACCTGATCAGTGTTGGGCAGTAACGCGTTACTAAGTAACTAAGTTACTAAGTAATGCATTACTAATGCGTAGTAACGTGTTACTAAGTAAGTACTAAGTAACGCGTTACTAAGTACTAAGTAACGCGTTACTCTAATTAGTTACTTTTACATTAACAAAGTAATACAAGGTGTTACAATTTCCAAAACAGTAATTATATTACAGTTACTAATCCAAGTAACGCTGCGTTACTGCGTTACATCATTGCCCGCCAGAATGCAATGTTTTCTATGTAAAAAGACAAGAAAAGAAAACATTTTATCATCATGGTATCAGGTAGACCTGTCGCGCACACATATACATCAACTATGACGTGTATGTGCGCACGACAGCATCACAGTGTGGTTCTGCACACGGCACGCCGGCTAATTCAAAACAAACCGAAGCATGATGGAGTCTGAAGAGGGAGAAGAGCAAGAGAAATACGCATTCAAAAGCTGGAAGTATTGCCATTATTTTTAGTTTGTCTCGGTCAAAGATGCAATGAACATTGCTGCCCGTTGTAAACTATGTGCTGCGAGCAGCAAAACGTTTTCAACTGCGAAAAATACTACGTCTAACTTGATGAAACATCTTCAAGGGCAGCACAGCACTGTGAAACTGGTTGAAAAAAATCCCGACGGTGAAGCGACTGCCAGTGGCACTGATACTACTCTGGCTCCGGCAAACAAAAACTGGATTTCAGCCGAGTAAAACCAGCCCTAAGTGGAGAAGGGCTTAAGAAGCTCGTAGCTGGGTATATCGTGGAGAAGATGCTACCTATTTCCACTGTTGACTCGCCCTCATTTCGATGCATCATACAGAAAATACCCACGAAGAACAATGTCAAGCTGCCACAGAGAAAATATGTTTGCTGGCTAGAGAGAGAATATGCGGTGATGCAGGCGACGCTGGGAGAGGTAGACATGGTTTCCACTACAGCTGACATCTGGAGAGCTAACAACAGGAGCTATATGGGTGTAACAGTTCATTGGATTAGCAGATCCACTTTGGAGCGCAGCAAAGCCGTAAGAGCATGTAAGAGAATCAGAGGCAGGCACACAAAAAAGTAACTAGTAACGTAACTAGTAATGTAACTAATTACTTTTGAAAAAAGTAATCAGTGAAGTAACTTTTATTACTTTTTTAAGGAGTAATCAGTAATCAGTAACTAATTACTCTTCCAGAGTAACTTGCGCAACACTGGACCTGATATAAGGGAGCAGGACGTCTTACCAGTACGAGAGGGTGAAATCGGTGTTGATGTTATCACTTGTCTCTCGGACAAGGAAGGTACCGTCTCTTCCGCCAGACTCGGCACAAACCTCCTTGAGAAGCTGTTTGGCCATCTGCTTGCCCAGTTCCTGAGAATGAGAAGAGATACACATTTAAATGGACAATGAAGGAGCAGGAAGAGGGAAGGATTAATGGAGGGACAAAGGGAGAGAGAGAGAATTGCAGGAAAAGTGGAAAAAGAAAAGTAAAGTAGAGCAAAATAAAGTAGAAGGGAAGGAGGGCAGCAAATAAGAGAAGCAGAGAGAAAAACGATGGAGGGGAAGAAAGGAAGAGGGAAGAAGAGAGCGAGCGAGAGGGAAGGATGGATGAGGTTTGTGAAAGCGGGAGAGAAAATGAATGGCACAAAAATGTATGGTAACACTTTACTGTGTAGTGCAGATTATTACATCTGGAAAATTATATCCAATTTAATACCATGTTATTAACCACTTTTTTTGCACATTGTGCTTATTTGATCAAGAAGAATTGAGGTAAAGCGCACAACTCCTTGTAAGAAAAACAGACCGGGTGCCTGGATAATGGATAACAATGAAAAAGGAGAGCCGGCACTCACGGTAGGCTAATTGAAAAATTATACAATAAACAATAAAAGGCTTATTAATAAAAGGCTTATTTGATCAAACATCATAAACCACAAGTAAAGTGATCCCATGTTCATAAAGAGTCAACAAACATTCCTTTTGCTGTTCTACCTTCCTGGGATCTTCATCCTCCTCCTCGGACTTCTCTGCATAGTACAGCTTGTCATCCTTGATCAGACAGTGGTGCTTGTACCACCGCTGGGGACAAATTAAAATTCAGCCATTTAACACATTCAAGTATGCATTCAAATTTGGTGCAGCTCCGCCTACATACATGGAGGTTTGTAGAAGGGTTCAGAAGGATAAAGTGTGATTGAAGGCAACTTGCTTTTTTTCTGATTCCTGATCTTTTGCCGAATTCTACACACTAACCACATAACCTTACACCAAACCAGCAAAACATCATACAGTAGGCTACATCTCTTGCAAAAGCAAAAACAATTCTTGCAAAACTCTTCAAACTCTTTTTAAAAAGTGTGTTTTTGCCTCAGACAGTACATACAAACCATCATTTGAATAAACACACAACGCACCGACTACTGTAAGCATGGATAGTATAAATGAAAAACACTTTTGCTTTTATGTGTGCAGGGCATAGCAGTTTATTTTATATTTTTGCCATACATTATTTTATATTTTTGCCATACATGTAATAGCCTAATACAAACACATAAATGTTTTATAAACCTGTATGGTGTGTAGAAATTAGAAACGTGTGACATGTAGCCTAGGCCCTATAGCAAATGATTGATTTAAATGTAATCAGTTATATTGATATGAGAGCTCTGCAGCAGCTATACAGTAACTACTGTAGGATACGTGGCACACTTGGTGCTTGTGCTTTAAGTAAAAATGTTGTCTAATAGGAAAGTACGGTCCAAAATGAATAAAGGACAAATAATGTGAAAATGAATAAACATGAATATGAAACATTTTAAATTTAGTTTTAAATAGCATTTAGCAAATCAAATCATCAGTCTTTCATTTGTCCATTATTTAATTAACTGTTTTTTATTAAACTAGGGTATCGGCCCCGAAACCCTAGTCCAACTCTCTGGTGGATGAAAAGAAGTGGCTGGCAACTGTGCATGTGTCAGAGGAAACATGGTGCTAGTCTCGGCTCTCCCCAGATCGGCAGAGGGTGGAGCAGCGACCGGGGCATTGGCCAAATACAATTGGGGAGAAATGCGGGAAATCAGAAAAATAATAATAATAATAATGAAGACTATTCATCTCTACACCATTGATGAAACAATGGGGTGGGCAAAAGGGGTGTGCCCCCTTTGCAGTGCCCCATATATGCCAACAGCGGTGGGTGTGCCACTTCAGTTTTGACAAGACCTCATCTCGAGTCGCCCTGCAAGAAGGGTAGACTGGTTCTTCTCACCTTTTTATAAAACCTGGATTATATTCATAACCTTTAGTTTTAACCAAAGGGTATCCAAGGGGGATATACTGTATTTCTCTCCCGTAGTGCCAGACCCTCTCATCATCCCACCCCAGGAGGAGGTGACAGGTTCCTTACTGGTGTCCCAAGACCGCCTGTGCCACGCATGGGGCTGAGACCTCCAGTCAGTAGAACCGAACAAATGAGAGGGGCGAGGGGCGCCGCTCTGCAAATGTCCTGGGGAGACACTCTTAAGAGGGCCCAGGATGAAGACATCCCATGAGTAGAGTGCACATGGCGCCCACAGGGGGTTGTGCGCCCTGGCTCGTATAAATCAAGTTGATAGTCTCCACAATCCAATGTGAGAGGCATCACTTTGGGATGGGCTTGCCCAGATTAGAATTAACCCAGGAAACGAAGAGCTGATCGCCTTTAATGATTTCCTTAGTTCTGTCCATACTGTATAAGTGCATAGAGCACAGCAGGGCATAAACACTGAAGGCTCTATCTTCCCCCTGGCCTTAAATTAGTGTTTAAGGCCTGGCGCAGCGCTATTAGTGGGCGTGGTCAGGTGCATTCCCTAATTTGTCCTCGGCATTTACCATTTAACCACGCCTTTTAAGCGTAGAATTATTCACAACTGTGGCCATTGGCGAACTGCAGTAAACGAATCACACTCTTCCCTTTCAAGCTCCGATTCCACAGAGCGATCCAGTCCGGTCAGAAAAGCCAGACCAAAGCGCTCTGAGCTCCCACCTCCCTCTTTCATCCCCATCTGTGTCCATAATGCTCCTCAAACAAATCTCACGGCAGTTTAAATACAGCAAGCATGTAAATACGCTACACTATAGCAAGAGCAAACTGAGAATAATGTTCTAAACGCATCGGCTAGAAAAATATAGCCTATCCATGTAGGTCATGATGAGATTAGATTGGTGAAAGTTTGGACAGCATGATATCTCATCGTTTTCTCTCGCTGCCTTTTCTTGCCTCTGCACGGCTAGACAGGTAGGATGATGCAACAGCTTCTGAATGACAGGGGCTCAAAACTACGGTATAACAACATTTTTTTCATCGGTCATTGTGCCTGCCTAGTGCCTACATATAAATTAGTGTGGCCTTTCTTCCAAAATAGTGATGGTTCTGTCATTCTGTGGTGTAGCCTACATTTCAGATCTGATGCTTGCAGTGCGCTATAGGGGCAGAAAATGATGCGCGAGAGAGAGGGAGTGACAGAGAGAGGGGTTGAGAAAGAGTGATTGAATTACGCCGTGGGTGCATCCCCGGGGCCGGCGCACTGAATAAGGCCTGGTTTTAAAAAGCGCTAACCGCAAAATTAACGGCAGTTGGGAAGATAGCTTTAGGCTGAAACGCCCATTCTGGCCTCTTCTGGCACTGCGCCACGCCTCTTCAGCGTAAAGCGCATTCTCTGCTCAACGGGGTCACATGTCCTCTGCTCCTAGCCAAAACATGCTGAGTGCATGTGTGCTCTCTCACTAGAAGATCTTTGACTTTCTCATCCCATGCACAACATCTCTTACAAGCACAAAAGCACCTTATGCGGCTGGTAGTACCACGTTGTAACATTGCAATGTCGATAGTATTGTTATGACCTGGGTCATGTGACTCTGTGGTTAATTGTATTCTTTTCCTCCCTGTGTGTATGACAGTATTGAGTGTGGTGATGAGCTGCAGGTGTGTGCTGTCTCGGCTGTCAGGAGGGCTGGCTGCTGATTGGCTGCTGCAGCAGATATATTCCACCTGAGGCCTTCTGTCAGCCCTTCTGCTCTTCACAATCCCAAAGACACAGCCGATGACCACCAACAACTGGGACTGGTTCTGTCTCTGTGAATCCTGTGATGGCCACTTAGTACTTAGTGTTGTTAAATTAATATGGGTAATATTGTAGCCCTCCTGTGAACATTTGTAACCAAATCTTTACTCATGTTGTAGCAGTTCCGTAGGAGGGAGAAACCCCTTTGCTTTATACTTTAATTCTTGTTTTTGTTGTAGGAGGTAGGTAAGATTATTGTATTTTATTTATCCCCTTTTGTTTGGTTAGAAAAGTGAGGGTCTGGTTTAGTATGGTTTTGTTTATTGTTTTGGGTACTGCTCTACTCTGAAGAAAAAATAAATAAAAACTGCTACACTGAGAACTACAGATCCTGTGCCAGCTGTCTGTCTTTGGGAATGGGAAGAGTGGGGGCACCATCATGTCATGTCTTGGTTTCCCTTGTGCCACAGGCATAACATGTTTTGGGGGCTCGTCCGCTTTTCTTTAATTTGACAACGCGTCGTTTGGAGTATTGCTTTGTTTTTCTCGGTTTGTTTGGTTGGCAGCCTTGTTGTATCTATGGTGCTAAAACGATGAGTGAGTTTAAGTTGGAGGATTTTACCTCTGATCCTTCTCTGGAGCAATTGGACACATGTAAGAGAGCTGAATTAGTGGAAATTGCTAATTTCTATAAGTTGCAAATTCCACCAAATACAAAAAAAAAGGATGTGAAAGATTTGATACAGACGGAGCTGAGTGGAAGGGGTTTGTTGGGTGCGGCTTCATCTGCAGGTGCAGAGGGGTTGCCTCTAGGTGTGCAGGATGTGACCCAGGAACTCCCTATACAAGGCATGTCTGCAGAGCAGCTGAGGCTGACTCTGCTTATAAGGGAGGTAGAGTTGGAGGCTATGCACCTCCGGGTGAGAGCGCTGGAGATCCAGAAGAGGTCCTCGGAGGCCAATGTCTCACATGGGTCAGCACACCTACCCACACCCCGAGCTGGCTTCGATGTTGGCAAACACATCACATTGGTCCCACCATTTAGGGAGGCAGAGGTGGATGCCTTCTTTAATGCGTTCGAACGCATAGCAGTGGCTCTAGAGTGGCCAAGAAGTGTGTGGCCTTTACTACTTCAGTGCAAGTTTGTGGGGAAGGCCCAAGAAGTATGCACCTGTCTGTCTTTAGAAGACAGTTTAAATTATGATAAAGTAAAATCTGCCGTACTGCTTGCTTATGAGCTTGTGCCTGAGGCCTATAGGCAACGTTTCAGAAGATGTGAGAAGACTGCCACCCAAACGTGCGTGGAATTTGCGAGAGTAAAGGGGGCGCTGTTTGATAAATGGTGCCGGGCTAGTAAGGTAAGCACTTTAGAAAATATGCGGGAACTTGTATTGTTGGAGGAGTTTAAAAATTGTCTCCCAGAGAGAGTGGTAACTTATTTAAATGAACAGAAGGTTATAACTCTCAGTGGTGCTGCCATATTAGCAGACGAATTTGTGCTGACTCACAAGAGCGTTTTTGCGCCCCCTATGCGCCGAGAGCCGGCTCCTTTTGATAGAGGGAGTAGATCCCCAAAAGGTGGTTGGCGTAATCCCAGTATGGTGCCCGAAGACTGGGTGTGCTATAATTGCCGTCAGCCGGGACACCTAATAGCGACCTGCCCCAAGTTAATAAATAATTCTAATACACCATCAGGGGTGGGGTTGGTTCAATCGAGATCGGATGCAGATGGAAGTGCAAAGAGTTTGGTGGAGGCACAGAGAGAAGAAATTGATGTGGATTTTCTTCCTTTTGTGTCTCATGGGTTTGTTTCTCTGGGGGGGGAGATGAACAAAGTACCCGTTACTATTCTCCGAGATACGGGGGCTAAGCAAACTATTATCCGTGGAGGCGTTTTGCCTTCCTCGGATGAGTCATATAGTGGGTATGATATTTTGGCGTGGGGAGTAAAATTGAGTGTGGTGCGTGCGCCCATACATTTCTTGCATTTCACCTCACAATTTGTGTCGGGAAAAGTTAAAGTTGCCGTAAGACCTCAGCTGCCGATAGCAGGTATTGACATTATTTTAGGCAATGATTTAGCTGGAGGTCAGGTTTTTCCGTATCCGGAGGTGGCGGAGGAGCCAGATTATGAGGAGTGCGCCGCTACGCAGGTGCTACCAAATGCTCTGTTCCCTGTGTGCGCTGTACCTCGGGCGCAGGCGAGGAAGTATGAAGAGGGTGTGGATTTAAGTGACACTTTTTTGGATTCCTCTGTTCGGTCTGACTGCCTCGCAGGGCAGGCAGAGCGGACAGAGCAGACAGAAAGTGTACTGATTGAGTTTCAACCTGATGATGAAAGTTTGGAACTGTCAGTGGATAGGGCGCGTTTGATCAGGGAGCAACAATCCGATGCTACGTTATCGGCTTGTTGTTCTTGGGTTAAACAACCAATGCCTGAAAAAAGTGTGTGTTATATGCTGGACGATGGTGTGTTGATGCGCCGCTGGTCGCCGAAATGTGGTTTTACGCATGACACTGTGTGCCAAGTTGTGGTACCACAGCCGTTCCGTTTGCAGGTCCTGACTTTGGCGCATGATCATTGTATGTCTGGGCACCTGGGGATCAGAAAAACATATGCTCGTGTTCTAAGATATTTCTTTTGGCCCGGACTCAAGTCTGATGTAGTGAAATTCTGTGCATCCTGTCATATTTGTCAAGTGGCCGGTAAACCGAATCAGAAAATCCCTGTCGCTCCTTTGAAGCCAATCCCAGTGATCGGAGAGCCATTTGAGCATGTTATTGTGGATTGTGTGGGACCATTGCCAAGAACTAAATCTGGGCATCAATTTATCCTCACGTTGATGTGCGCTATCCAGAGGCAATACCGTTACGCACTTTGCATGCGCGGGGCATTGTGAAGGCGCTCGTTAAGTTTTTTTCAACATTTGGTTTGCCTAAACGCATACAAAGTGACCAAGGTTCAAATTTTATGTCTAAGATTTTCGCCCAGGTCATGTCGGAGCTTAACATTAAACACCATACGTCCAGCGCTTATCATCCAGAGAGCCAGGGTGCGTTGGAGAGATTTCACCAAACTTTGAAATCCATGATTCACAAGTTCTGTACAGAGTCAAATCGTGAATGGGATGAAGGGTTGGCCCTGCTGCTGTTTGCGGCCAGGGAAACTGTACAGGAGTCGGTGGGGTTTTGTCCAGCCGATTTGGTTTTCGGTCACACCGTGCGCGGTCCCCTGCGCTTGTTAAAACCCTTGTACCCCCCTCATCCAGCTGATGGATCGTAAGGTGGATTTTGTGATTTTTTTTTTCTGTGGAAAAAAAAGTTTTGGGAGTTCAGGGCTGAAACTTTCCAAATCATGTTTTTTTGATTTATCATGGTAATTCACCCTTCCGCCATGCTAAAAAAGTGTTCCTGGCACAAAGTAAGTGCTATAATCACGTTAACCCCCCTCATCCAGCAGCTGGATCGTATTAAAACCATTAAAACCACTTTTTTGAGACCTCCAGGAAATTTTTACAAAATTAATCTATTTTATTTTTTTCAGCGGGCATCCTGGACCAAACACCTTTAAATTTGACCTTAATATCTAACCTTGGAGTTGGTTGAACATTTGGTGGAGTTACAACCATTCAAAATCCATTGCATATTTTTCCCATTGATTTCAATGTTAATTTAGCAAAAAAACAAAAAAAAAATTTGACTCCCACGTACTTTCCCCAAAAATAATTATTTTTCTGATCTTACACCTCTCAGCTAGAGTCAATACATCAAATTTGTAGCTTCTATTGTGTTTGGCCCCACCCCCCTATTTGATCAGTGTTGGCACAGCAACCAATTGCATGCAGTTTGATATTAAATATACAGTACAGTGATTGTCATGGTAACATGTCACATGACCTGGGAACCCGGATTTTCCAGTGCAAACTACTGATTTGAAGCCTTTAGACCAAGATTGATGGATCAATGAAGCTATCTTATGTTTTTTGTGAAAATTAGCTGGCAGTCGAAAATTAGCAGTTTCATGATTTTTTATGAAACTCACCTTCATTGACAATACGTCGGTATCTCCGCGCTCGTTCGTCGTAGCGACTCGCCGATAGCATTTCTGGAATCGCCGTCGAAATTTGACCATAGATCTCTAACATCGTCGTGTTTTGTGGTTGTAGCAGCTTTCTATCGCTCCCCGTTTGAGGTGCGCTCAAAGCACCGATGCACAGTAAATCCAAAGCCGTGAAACGAGGCTCTTTTTCGGCTAATGTTGCTGGACGCCTCGGTGCGGATGTCTCCCTGGAGGTCTGCCTTTCTTCGCTCCCCCGTGCTACTGTGCGAGCAGGTCACCACAGGCCAGTCACCCGGATGGCAAAGATCGCTCATGAACAACATCCGGGTCGTCTCCCAGATACTTTCTGTGGACTTCCGTGTCATAGAGCCGGCCAGTTTCGTCGTGTATCGATCAATATCTGGCAAGCAGCCAGATAGGCAAAAATATGGATGGATGATAAGGATTGCAATTCTCAAAAGATGAAAAAGGTAAGAAAATAATTCCTCCGCGAAAAATGTGAGAAATCCCAGGCTAAAATAATCCCACAGGGGGATATCCAGGTGGCATTGATGGGTATGCAAAAAAATCATATTTTGTCTTTTCTACTGTAAATTTGATTGTACAGTAAGTACAGTAAACTGGCATTTGAGGGGTTAAAATTCTGAGTAAGCATGACATGTTGATATGAGGTATGAGGGATGAAGTTACCAATGGATAAGAATCAATAAAAAAAATCATAATAATAATTATAATAATTATTATGAATATAACAAATAACTATTGACTATCAATATCCAGCTGCTGGATGAGGGAGTGCAACAGGCAAAAAATATAAGGAGGGTAAGGGAAAAATGGCTCTCTGTGAAATCCGATGTGAAGGAGAACGTTTTGGACTATGTAAGTTCATTTCGGGAGAGACTACACCGTGCCTGTGATTTGGCCCGTGAGTCTCTCGGTGTGACACAATCCAAAATGAAGAAACGGTATGATAGGAAATCTGTGGCACGCACATTTCGACCAGGGGAGCGTGTATTGGTGTTGTTGCCTCTGGTGGGGGATGCACTGCATGCCAA
Source organism: Poromitra crassiceps (assembly GCF_964638095.1). NCBI lineage: Eukaryota > Metazoa > Chordata > Actinopteri > Beryciformes > Melamphaidae > Poromitra > Poromitra crassiceps. The sequence goes on along the minus strand of NC_139625.1, from coordinate 55,121,127 downwards.
GTTGTCTGGGCCGTACGTTGTGGACCGCAAGTTAAGTGAAACAAATTATGTGATAAAAACTCCCGATCGTAGAAAGAAAAGTCGTGTGTGTCATATTAATATGATTAAACGGTACATGGAGAGGGATGGTGTAGTCCTGTATTGGTGCCGGTTGCCTCTGTGGTGGTTGCCAACCCTGCTTACAGTCCCAAGGAGGACGGGTTGGAGGATAGGGGGGAGGCTGTTTTGTGCGCTCGCCTCCGAAATTCTGAGATATTGTCAAATTTGGAGGCACATTTGGCACATTTGTCTGAGTGTGAAAGGCGGGAGATTAGCGGACTTATAAAAAATCATCCAACACTGTTCGGTGATATACCTTCTCAAACGAATGTATTGTGTCATGATATTGATGTGGGAGATCACAAACCCATAAAGCAGCGGGCTTATCGCGTCCATCCAGCAAAGCGTGTTGTGATGCAGAAGGAGGTAAATTACCTACTTGAACATGGTTTTGCTATTCCAAGTTGCAGCCCCTGGAGTTCACCTTCTATACTGGTGCCAAAACCTGACCAGACGGCACGTTTCTGTAATGATTTTCGGAAGGTGAATGGAATAACAAAACCAGATTCGTTCCCACTCCCACTCATGGATGATTTGGTGGATCGTGTGGGTTCAGCCAAATTTGTTACAAAGCTAGACCTTCTTAAAGGTTATTGGCAAGTTCCGCTAACACCTCGTGCATCCGAGATTAGTGCTTTTGTGACCCCGGAGTGTTTTTTGCAGTATACTGTTATGCCGTTTGGTTTGAGAAATGCGCCTGCAACCTTTCAGCGGCTAATGAATAAGGTGTTGTGTGGGGTACCAAACTGTGCAGTTTATCTGGATGATATAGTGGCATATTCATCCACTTGGCCTGAACATGTGGAAACTCTCCGGATGATTTTTGCAAGGTTGCGTGACGCTTCTCTCACTCTAAATTTGGCCAAATGTGAGTTTGGGAAGGCTGTAGTGACTTATTTGGGAAAACGGGTGGGACAGGGCATGGTGCGCCCTGTGGTTGAAAAGGTGCAAGCTGTCTTGGACTACCCAGCTCCCCAGACGCGACGTCAACTCCGGCGTTTTTTGGGTATGGCCGGGTATTATCGGGGATTCTGCAGAAATTTTGCAGATGTGACAGCCCCGCTTACAACTTTGTCAAGTCCAAAACAACCTTTTAAGTGGTCAGAGGGATGCGCGTTTGCTTTTGATGCGGCAAATGCTCTCCTTTGCAGTGCGCCTGTGCTCATCGCTCCAGATTTTACGCGTGCGTTTAAGCTGGAGGTTGATGCCAGTGGTCGGGGGGTGGGTGCAGTGCTTATGCAGGAGGATGAATGTGGCATTGACCATCCGATTGGATACTTTTCAAAAAACTGAAAAAACATCAATTGCACTACAGCACAATTGAGAAGGAGGCCTTATCCTTACTTTTGGCGTTGCAGTATTTTGCAGTATATCTGTACTCCAGTGTGGTGCCTACAGTGGTTTTTTCCGACCACAATCCACTGGTTTTTTTGTCTCGGATGCAGAACAGTAACCAGCGCCTGATGCGTTGGTCTCTTCTGTTACAGGATTTCAATATGGAAATTCGCTACAAAAAGGGGGTGGAGAATGTGATGGCTGATGCGCTGTCCAGGTCCTATGAGTAGGTTGTGGGGAAATCAAACAATTTTCTTAAGGGGGGAAATGTTTGATTTCCTTTTTTGGGGGGGGGGAGGTGTTATGACCTGGGTCATGTGACTCTGTGGTTAATTGTATTCTTTTCCTCCCTGTGTGTATGACAGTCTTGAGTGTGGTGATGAGCTGCAGGTGTGTGCTGTCTCGGCTGTCAGGAGGGCTGGCTGCTGATTGGCTGCTGCAGCAGATATATTCCACCTGAGGCCTTCTGTCAGCCCTTCTGCTCTTCACAATCCCAAAGACACAGCCGATGACCACCAACAACTGGGACTGGTTCTGTCTCTGTGAATCCTGTGATGGGATACTTAGTACTTAGTGTTGTTAAATTAATATGGGTAATATTGTAGCCCTCCTGTGAACATTTGTAACCAAATCTTTACTCATGTTGTAGCAGTTCCGTAGGAGGGAGAAACCCCTTTGCTTTATACTTTAATTCTTGTTTTTGTTGTAGGAGGTAGGTAAGATTATTGTATTTTATTTATCCCCTTTTGTTTGGTTAGAAAAGTGAGGGTCTGGTTTAGTATGGTTTTGTTTATTGTTTTGGGTACTGCTCTACTCTGAAGAAAAAATAAATAAAAACTGCTACACTGAGAACTACAGATCCTGTGCCAGCTGTCTGTCTTTGGGAATGGGAAGAGTGGGGGCACCATCATGTCATGTCTTGGTTTCCCTTGTGCCACAGGCATAACAGTATGTCTTCTCTTTCTTTTCTTTACCTGTGTCTGAGCTTGTTCGTTGAAAGCGGCGAGGAGGCTGTGTTTGTGTGTGTGCCAGGCGGGCAGACAGTGTGTCTGTATAACCTAAAACTATACCTTTATTACTATTTAATTTTATAATCAAATTGTTTTTTTTGTTTTTTTTAAATTAATATTTCCCCCCCGATTTTTTTTATCCCATTTGTATCCCCCATTAGTGCTCATTTTAATTTAATTATCCTGGTTGCTGCTCCACCCTCTGCCGATCTGCGGAGAGCCGAAACTGACTCCATGCTTCCTCTGAGACATGGGCAGTAGCCTCTTGTAATGATAAAAACAACAAATTGTGATTCAGGTATCTTGCCATACCCATTTGATGCCCATGACAGTACCTGGTCGATGGGATCCAGATCTCCAGGTCTCCCAATTTATCCAACATCAAGTCCTTGCTCCTGATTTCTCCTGATTTCTCCCACGTCCTGAAGTCGTTGCTGACTCCACCTCCCTGGTCTCCTTG